>NW_024080702.1:811739-994309 GCF_003009895.1 Hyaena hyaena | reverse complement strand
CGCGCCCCGGGCCCCGCCTCCCGCCCCGGCCCCGCCCCACCCCGGCCCCGGCCCCGCCCAGGTCCCGGCTCCCCGCCCCGCCCCAGGCTCCGGCCCCCCGCCGCCAGTCCCCGTCCCCTCTCCGCCTCCAGGTCTGGCGCGCCCCAGGCCCCTCACCAGGCAGGTCCACAGGAAGTGGCGGGCGCTGAGGCCCGTCTCCCAGGCCAGCGTGCAGAAGAGGGTGTGCTGAAGCCGCCAGCGGAGCAGCACCGCACAGCGGTACAGGGCGAACTTGGCCTGCTGCGGGGACAGCCACGGGAGGGGTCACCTGCCGCCCGGGGGGTCTGGGCTGGACGCGTGTCTCCCCCAGACCTCGAGTTTCACGTGGGTCTGGGGCCCGACGCCACCCTCTCCCGCTGTACTCTGAGCCCATCCCCAGCCTCTGGGGCCGCCCCCGCCCCTCCTCCGCGCCGGCCCCTGGCGGGGCCCAGGGCGCTTCTCACATTCGTTTTGGAAGCGGCCGCCGGATGCCTCTCTTCCCGCGGCCAGGAGCGCCCCGGGCGGCCGCGCTGTGTCTCCTTGGCCTCGGCATGGGGCACGGCTGGCACACGGGAAAGCCTGACCGTTGTACCGAGGTCAGTGAACGACCCGAGCCCCCACCGCGTGTCAGGGGCTGGAGACTCAGCAGGGACTGCAGCAGGCCGGGTCCTGTCCACGCAGCGGGCGCAGCTGCACGGACGCCCGTGTGCGCGCGGGCGGACCTCAGTCACGCACCCGAGAGCGCGGCCGCCCCCACCGCCTCCTGCAGACGCTCAGCCCTGCCCAGGGGAAGCCGGTCAGCAGGTACTGACCGTGACGACAGCCGGACAGCGGTCCTTCAGGCGCAGGAGCAGGGGCACCATGCTCTGGTGCACCTGGGTCCGCAGGCCGCTTAGCTCCCTGCCCGCCATGGCGGCCACCAGGTCCCCGAACAGCGCCATGGCCGCCGCCCGGATCGCGTCCCGATCCTGCAAGGTGTGGGCTCAGAGCCACGGCCAAAGCTGCCTGGGGCCTCCACCCTGTGGCCCCTCGGCCTGCACGTCCCTCTGCACGTCCCTCTCGTTGGGCTCTGGGGCCCCTGGGCAGGGCCGTTCCACCCCCCCTCCACCCCGGACAGGTCCCCTCGTGGGTCTCAGTTCCTCCAGCAGAACCTTACAATCTCTCCCTGACCACCCAAGGGTCACCAAAGCGGCGTGTGGGGAGGCGGGGCTTATCCCCTCTAGTTCCCCAGTGATGGGAGACAGTCACTGCAGCACGAGGGTCCCTTCTGGAAGAAGGGTAAGGGGCAGCCGCGGGGCTGGAGGTGGTGAAGGGCGATGCTCTGCCACCTTCGTGGAGAAGGGGCCGAGTGCCCCCTGGCGGCCAGAGAGCCCAGAGCTGCCCAGGCCCCCCACCCCCACCCCCCGGGGTCTCCTCTCCCCAGCCCCCAGGCCAGCCGGCAGAAGGGCAGTCGGGGTCCCCTTGCCTTTGAGGACCAGGGGCCGGCACAGGAGGGGGGCATAAGCAGGGAATGTGCCTGCCCCGCCCGGGCACACTCACGTCATCGAAAAAGGAGCGGGCGTTGAAGGCGACCCGGAGGCTTTGGGCGACCGCGCCGTTTGTGCCCAGGCTGTGCAGCACATCCGACACGGTGCCCATGACTTGCACAACCACCTGCTCGCTGCTGTGGAAGAAGCCGTCGAGAAAGGCCGGCAGCTGTCCGCAGAGCAGGCTTCCCTGGGGGGATGCGGGCCGGTGGGCGGAGGGTAACCAGGACGGGGGGCTCCTGCGCCCCACCCCAGCCCTGCGGGTTGGACCCGAATCACCTCAGGCCCTCCCTCCGCTGCCCCTCCCCAGCCCCCAGCCCGGCCTGGGGGGCGGCACTGGCCCTGCACGTCTGCCCGGCGTTGTGCGCCTAAATCCACTGGGATCCGGCCCTGGGCTGCCCTCCAGGAGCCATGTGGTCACGGACAGGGCTTCGCTCTGAGGGGGTCCTCCTGGGGCGCAGGGGTATTAACCCCGTGCCAGGTGGCTCCCAGCTCCTTCTTTCTCCTGTCGCCATGCTGGCTAGAAGCCTCCCCACCCCCCCAAGTCTTGGAAACCACGCTTCCCTTCCCCCGCCTCACTGGCCTTTAGCCCGGTTCCCGGCCTCCCCCGGGTCAGCCAGGAGGGGCCTGGGCCTGGAGGAGACAGGGTGGGTCAGCTGCACACAGACTGAGGTCACGGTTCTCCACGTCACAGGGGACTCGGGTGCCCGGGAGGGTCCCAGACCCTCTACATTACGACGACCACTTCCCGCTTGCACACTACTTTAAACAAGACTCAGTTCATTCGCAGCCAGTTCTGTCTGTGCCTCTTGTTAGCCTGGTGCTCGTGAATGTCCAGGTGAACGGCTGGAGAGCAGCGTGTCGGCAAGTGGATGTGTCCTGCCCTCCGGCCCCTCACCAGTGACTGTGAGAGCCAGGGTGATTGTTACAACTTTAGGACAAGTTTTCGGCCGCTTCACTGGCTTCCTGAGCTCCGTTTGGTTTTATTGTACTAACTTTTCAGCAAATGACTCCTTTAACAGTAACAAACCCTTTCTGCACACCTACAGGGTACAGGCAGGATGCTGGGACGGGACTCGGGTGCTGGGAGTGAACAGCAGAAAGGGGTTCTATGGGAAGGACCAGAAAAATAAAGCATGCACAACACAGTGAGTGTAAGGGGGTGAAGAGCATTATGAAAGAAGATAAAGCAGGGCAGGGGGTGGAGCAGGCCGTGGAGGAGGCCATGGCTGTTAGAAAAGTTTAAGTAGGATCAGAGAAGGTGTCACTGAGAAGGTGAAAACTGAGGAAATCCTTACAGACGTGCTGGGAATGCATTCTAGCATAGGGAGCATGTGCAAAGGTCCTGAGGCAGGAGCATGCCTACCTGTTTGTGAGCAGAGGAGAGACTGATTCACAACCTCACAGGAGGCTGCTGGCTGCTGGGTGAGTCTACACTGGAAAGGAGAAGGGGCAGCCGTTGGGACGGGGGTGTGTGCAGTGGCCTGGGGGAGATGCTGGGGGCTTCAGTGAGGGAGGCATTAGAGCGGGAGAACAGGTGGATTCTGCGCTTGCTTGGGATTTCTTGATTGCCTGGACAGCCCCCAGTTTGGGGTCCCTGTCAGCTGAGATGCAGGTTGCAGGAGATGCCTGTTTGTGGGGGTGACAGAGTTTGCTGTGGGCATGTGGAGTTTGAGACTCCAGCTGGGATCCGAGCGGCGAGTCAGGGCTGGAGCTCAGGTCTGGGGCTGGGCTATGGATCTGGGGGCAGTCGGCCGGTAGATGGCACTTAAAGATTGGAGGGGGCCCGCAAGGGAGCGGCGAAGGCGGGTTGGGGGGGGATGGGAAACAGTCCTGGGGCGCCATCCGGTGCCAGGCCAGGGCAGGAGGAGACGCCAGGGAAGGGGCCACCCAAGACGTGGGAGGGAAACCAAGCAAGCAAGGCATCCTGGGCCACGTGGATGGAAAAGCCACTTGGCCCGTGTGCTGAGGGGCCCAGTGAGGAGTCCCCCCGCGGGAGGTCACAGGGCACCTGCACATGAGTGCCTGCAGGCTGGCAGCGGGGGGGGGGGTGCCGCCTGGAGGGCTCCCCACCTTCCTCCACGGCAGCTGGATGTGTCATTCAGATTGTGTTCCTGGTGCCTTTGCGCCACCTCCAGCAAGCACACAGGGGCCCTGCCACAGCTGGCCGCGTGGTGCCCAGAGGAGATGGGCGCCCCCTCCGCCTCCCTGCAGCTCAGGGTGACCGCCTGGCCAGCCGGACTGGAGCACCTGTGGGTCGTGGCCTCAAGGGGTAGGGTGTGCACCAGGTGGCTGGAGTGGGCAAGGTGGTGGCCACACAGATGCTCCCGTGAGGGCAGCGCCCGGGGCAGGGGTGCACAGCTAGCAAGGAGGAGCAGACCAGGACGGCCACACCCCTAGAGAGAAATGCACACCACCCTGTTCACGCCGCAGGTAGCGTGGGTCTGGTGCACGGGCTACCCTTCTGGCCTCCTGGCACACTACCTGGCTGGTACAATTTGTGTGTGATGACAGGCAGAGGTGGAGGCGAAGGCGCAGGGGCGAGTGGGAACGGTCCTGAGAGTCCTGCAGGGGGCGCTTCTCTGCTGTGGGGGCAGTGACTGCTGATGGGCCTCAGCCCCGGGCCCTGTGCCACCCCTGCTCCGTTCAGCCTGTGCCGCCCCCACACCAGCCGGCCTCCTTGGCTGGGCACACTCTGCACCTGCCTGTCCCCCCAGCCCCGCTGTGGCCACCAGCCCCACCCCACTTGGAGCCACGCCCCTTCCCCGGCCCTGGCCGTCCTGGTCTGGCAGCCCTCCTGTCTGTCTTCTCCACCCCCCACAGGCCCCACCTGCTGCGGGGCATAGAGGGGGCACACGGACACGTCCTACTGACGGCCCGCAGGGACAGCTGGAGACAGGTGTGTGGATGACTGACCACTGACCCACTGACTGACTGGCTGAGTGAATGAATGAATGATAGAGCAAATGGGAATAATGGAGTAAGTGAATGATATATAAGGAGTGAACAAAAGAAATAATGAAAGAATGTATCATAGATGAAGGGCCCAAGGAGCAAATGGATGGGTAGATGGTGGATGGTGGATGGGTGGGTGGATGGGTGGGTGGATGGGTGGGTAGATGGCTGGATGGATGGATAGATGGGTCGATGGATGGATGGTGGATGGATGGATGGGTGGATGGGTGGATGGACAGGTGGATAGGTAGATAGGTGGACGGCTAGATGGATGGGTGGATGGACAGATCACGGAAGAAGTGTCTGTCTCCCTTATCAAGTACCTACGACGTGTCATGTGCAGTGCAAAGGGCTTTGCCAGTCGTGACCCCAGTGGAGATCTCTTAACCGTGTGGACGTGCAAGGTGAACAAAATGGGGCGTGGGGGCTGGCAGACAGAGGGCTGTGGGACCTGTTTGGAGCTGGCCCTGCTGTGGCCCCCTACCAGCGCCCACAAGCCCTGAAGGTATGTACGTTCAGCGATGGGATGGGTCTGGACATCTTGCCGTCCGTGTGCTCATGCAGCCCCGGGGGTGGCTGGGGGAGGCCCAGGCCATGTGCTTCCCCATCCGGTGAGACAGCGTCTTTCTCTAAGCTGATGTCTGCCCTCTCCGGAGCCCCAGCCGGCCCCACACAGAGTGCCGGGAGAGGCAGCAGCTTGTGGCAGCGAATGGCCAGAGGGGAACCCTGGGTCGCGAACCCGCGGCCTCAGCGCTGCACTCACGGGCGGGCACTCTTGCCACCCCCATCTCACAGAAGCGGACGCCGACTCAGTCCAGAAAGCTGAAGAAATGTGCCAGCTAGAAAGTGCTGGAGTGAGGACAGGACGGGCCCGGCGCCCTGGCGTGTCACCTGGGCGCTCGACACGGCACAGCACGCTGGGAACCCACGGCGGCGGCGACATCGGGCACCAGGTCAGAACCAGGGGATGGGGGGCGCGGCCAGATGCCCCACAGGGCCTTCTCCCTGCCTCCCTGCGGATGCCCCCACTGTTCACCGTGGGAGTGGCTCCTCCAGTGATGGGGGTGGGGGCAGCCGGCAGCGGACGGGAGGCCCCGACTCTGGGGTTCTGGGGGCGATCCCCCCTGCGGGCTCCCCCTAGGCACCTGTCACCTGCAGCAGCACTGTCTCCTCTGTGCGAGGAAGATACAGGTCCCCGGGGAGCAGACACTGCACCCCTCCCACAACCCTGCCCAGGGCCGTCACCATCTGCGGGGCACAGGTGGGACACTGAGGCTCCTGGAGGTAAAGTCACGTGTCCCCAGCCACAGTGCTGGGAGGGACAGAGCCAGGATTCCAGCCCAGGAGGCCTTGGCTGTGCGTGTGTGCGTGTGTGCGCCTGTGCGTGTGTGCGCACGCGTGTGCCAGCTCTGATGCCCCTCGGGCCCTTACCTTCTCTGGGTGGAAAAGGATGTTTGCGAGGCCCTGCAGGCTCAACACGCGCACCTCAGGGCTGGAGTCCTTGAGGCCTCGGGCCAGCACCGTCAGGGCGGCCTCTCTGGGGAGCACCTCCGGCAGCGTGGGGCTGTAGAGGAACTGGGGCGGCCCCCAAGGGCAGGCAGGTCGGGGTCCTGTAGGGAGCCTCCGCCTGTGTCTGGGGGGCAGGACTTTTAGGAAGGGCAGCAACTGGCACCCCCTGGGTATCGTTTGAAGCCTACTTCCGGACTGGTTTAAGTCTTCAGAGTCTAGCTGGGGAAACTGAGGCCCAGAGAGGGAAAGGGTCACACAGCAAGACTGGGTCTCATGGGACACCTGGGGAGTGGTGGCTCAGACATCCCTGCTGCTGGGGGGGGAGCGGCGCCAGGCGTGGACTTGGGTCTCTCCCTACTGATGATGTCTGTTAACGGAGATGTCAAACGCCCCTCCCCCGCCCCCCGCTGTGGCCCTGCCTCAGTTGCACAGTCTGCCACGTCCACCCCTGTCTTGTTCTAACCTGTGCGCTCTTGACTTCACAGCCCCAGGGGGAACCTGAGCCCAGCTCTGCCTGGCCCACCAGCTCTGTGGCGGAGGGCGGGGCGGGGGCGGGTGGGGCGACAGTTTTGCCCAGGCCACTGACGGGGGGCTGCCGCGTGGGGGACCCGGCCCGGACCGTGGACCACCCTGGAGACAGGAGTGGGAAGGACGGGGTGTGAGGGTCCGTCCAGGTGGGCCTCGGCCCATGGAAGGTCTGATGGGGCACAGAGGCAGCTGGGGGGGCGCTGTGTCCCGGGGGCTCCTGCCTCCCTGTCTAGGCCGCTACCTCAGTGAGGATGAGGACGGCCGTCTTCCGCTCTCGCTCCTCCTCGCTGCGCACGGCGGTCAGCAGCTGGCTGGTCACCGCCTTGATGTGCCCGCAGTGGTTCTCAACCATGGCCCTGGGGCTAGGGGAGGGGGGCTGGGCCTGGCATCTGCCGCCCCCTGGCAGGGGTGGGGCTGGGACAAGACGCCGTGTCCACAGCCCCCGGGGATGTGCGTGTGATCGTGCACGGGGTGGGGGGGCACCGCCTTCCGTGCCAGAGGGCAGTGTGCGCGCGCTGTGGGTCCGTGGGGCTGTGCTCACAGGCGGCCCTACAGCCAGCGTCCTGGACAAGTGGTGGCCGGCCCGCCCCGGCCCCGCCCCTACCTGGCGAGGAGACGCGCGCCCTGCGGGTAGGTGTGGGTGCTGGAGAAGAGTTTCCAGGCGCCCTGCAGCTCCATGTGGGCGAAGTCCTGCCAGTGCCTGGGGCTGGACAGCAGACCCTTCAGTGCCTCCAGCGACGTGCTGCGGGGACAGCGCGCGTCACCGGCCGGCCCTGCCCCAGCGAGGGTGCCCATCCGCCCCAGGATGGAAAGGCACCCTCTGGCTCCTGTCTTGGCTCAGGGCCCCAGCGGCCTGGAGGCCTCCCGGGGGGTGAGCTGTGCTGGGTGAGGGGCAGCATGGGGCCATTCGGACCCCGGGGCTGTGCCCTAGTGTCAGTTGCTGGGGCCGGAGCCTGGAGGGTGCCCCCTCCAGGAGGGAGGGCCTGAGATTGGATGGGTGCACGGTCAGGGTGAGGGGTGCCTGGGGGGCCTCAGAGGATGCGCCTCACGTCCGTGGCTCAGGGCACGGGCTGGAGGGCGCCTCAGAGACCGGCGTCTCCCAAGTCACGGGGGCAGAGGGTGCCGGCCGAGCCTTGAAGGGATGGTGCCCTTTAAATGTGGGGCCAGGAATACAGAGAGGGCACAGCAGGGAGGGAGGAGCAGCACTGGGGGGCGTGGGGTCACGGAGGCCCGGACAAGTGTCCGGCCGGCACTCCTGACGTCCCCCTGCCCTCGGAGGACACAGAGAATCCAGGTTCCATTGGCGCACGCGCGTGTGCACTCACGGCAGTTCTCCAGATGCAGAGCAGGGCGGGCCCGGGTGCTTGAGGCCCAGCGCCCAGTCCTGGTGGCCTGGCTCCAAGTCTGCAGGGCGCCGGGCTGGGCACAGGCATGGGGCTGGCTGGGCACCACAGGCAGGGCTTGGGGCGAGGGCCCAGGAAGGCAGGCCTGGCTGTCCCGTCCCGGCCGCCCGGTGCCCCGTCATGTCTGTCCTGGCCCCGGGTGACAGGTCGAATTGCCCTGGACATGCGAGGAAGCTCCCAGAATGCCTCTGCCAGCGTGGACCGAGCATGACTCCGAGCAGATTTGCGAACCCGAGCGTCACAGGATGGAATTCGCGGTGGCGTCCACCCCAACACCATCTGGCTTGTCGTGTCGACCCAAGATGTGCCGTTTTCCGGGGCCTTGGGCTCAGCCAGAGTGACCACAGTTTCAGGAGACGGGGACTTCAGGGCAGAGTAGCACTTTGTCCCGTCCGTGACGACGCTTGGAACTGTCCGGTCCTGGGGGACTTTGGTTATGACCCCGCACGGCTGCCTTGTCCCAGCAGCTGCAGGAAGGGGCTTCTGGAGAGGTAGCGGGGGGCCGACTGGGGCGTCCCGGTGAACCAGCGCGCCCCACGGGGCCCTGAGACCCCAGCGACGCCTGCCCGGAGCCCAGGCGGTGGTCCTGTCCCCACTTCCCTCCCCCCGCCTCCCCTGCTCCTGACTTTTCCTTTAGCCTTCAGCTGTGGGGGAGCACACAACGTAAAGCCTCCCGAGCTGCCTTTGCGCGCACGGTTCGGCGGAGTGAAGCCCACTGCTTGCGTCCAGCTCCGGGCACTCTGTCCCTCCCCGGCTCTGACACCTCTCGTGCTCTGTGTGCCCGGACGTGGGGCTCCAGGGTCCTGCGGCGGCAGGGGGACCACGCAGCTGTCCTGGGACGGGCTCACCACCCAGCGTCTGTCCCCGGGGCCCGTGCACGTCGTAGCAGGTGTCAGGGCGTCCTTCCGTTTTGAAGCACTGTGTGGACCGCCCAAAGTTTCTTGGTCCGTCCGTCTTGGCTCCTGAGAAGAAGGCTGCTGTGGCCGCAGGTGAGCAGGCACCGGGGTCCCTGCGGGGGGCCCCTGCCGGAAGTGGGCTTGCTGGAGCACGCGGGATTCTGTGTGATTCTGTGTTCAGAGGACCCGCCACACTGCTCTCTGCAGCGGCTACACCCCTGTACCTCCCCTGCCAGGGCTGCACCCCTTTACGTCCCCGCCGGGGGCTGCACCCCTGTACGTCCCCATCGGCGGCTGCACCCCTGTACGTCCCCGCCGGCGGCTGCACCCCTGTACCTCCCCGCCGGCGGCTACACCCCTGTACGTCTCCACCGGTGGTGGCTGTTTTCTCAAGGTGCCTCCTGTTGCCAGGCTCTGCCACCTTGGCCGTGCGTGCAGATGGGCTGAGGCGAGCAGGGAGGGTGCAGGGGTGTGAAGCCTGCCCGGGTCACCTTCCCTGGCCACATGTTAGCTGCTGGAGGGCAGTGCTGGGTCTCCCTCACCTGGACATTGCCCACTCTGGCCACCCATCCCTAGTGCCAACTGGACCTTGCCACTCCCTCTGCATAGAGCCCTCCATGGCTCCCCGCTGTTCTGTGTGGAGGCTGCCTTCAGGGCCTCCTTCCTGTTCCCTCCGTACTTGTCTCCTCTCCCTAAGGCTCTGTGCCCTCCCAGCCCCCACCCAGGGACCTCAACCATCAGTCAGGTCTCAGCCCAGATGCTGGGTCCTCAGGGACCAGACGACACCCCTACTTGCTGGTCCCAGAGGCTGGACCAGCTTAGCAGGGTGTCAGGGACTTGAGAGACTTGATTCTGCATTAACGCTCACTGGGCTGACCCCCGGTATCCAGTGCCATCCCCGTGCTGCCGGGGGCACCCACAGACTGGGCCTCTGAGCAGTGGGTGCCCCGATCCCCTCCTTGGCCTGTGTCCCCCTCGATGGTGCCATGTCGGCCAGGCATCAGACCCTGGGCTGCGGTGACCCACTGGCCCTGGGTGTGTCTGCCTGTCGCCCCACCGTCCCCCGCTATTTGCTGGCACTGCTGCCGGCTGGCCTGCCCTTCCTTTGGGCCCTTTGGGTTCTCCTCTGGGCAGAGGCGGCTCAAGGAGGCCGTTGGAGCCCCGCCTGGTCCACCAGAGCCCCGTGTGCCCCTGTGGCTGAGGTGATTGGCTCAGGGGTGAGCATGTGATTGAGGGCAGGCCAATCAGAGCCGGAGGACTATGCCAGGCAGGGGGTGGAGAGCCTGTCCCTCAGTGGCTTGGGCCACCTCCCTCCTCCCTGGAGAGGACTCGCCCAGAGAGAGGCCAGGAGCTGCCTGAGTGCCGGCCGGCCCGGGAAACAAGCTGTACAGGGGCCCTGGGAGACGGACAGACGCACCCCTCCCTGGGGGAGACGGACAGACACCCCGTTCCCTGGGGGAGACGGACAGACGCCCCCCTCCCTGGGGGAGACGGACAGACGCACCCCTCCCTGGGGGAGACGGACAGACGCACCCCCTCCCTGAGGGAGGCGGACAGACGCACCCCCTCCCTGGGGGAGGGACAGACACACCCCCTCCCTGGGAGCGTCTATGGGACACAGACATTGGTTGTCAGGCGGTGGCCCAGGGAGGGGTCCGCAGGGCGTGAGGAGGACCGTTTGCTGATTTGAGAAGGTGGCTGGGGACACTCAGGAAGTGAGCATGTCAGGGGAAGAGCGAGCAGCCAGTGAAAAGGCCCTGCGGCACTCAGACACTGCGCGTAAGGAACAGTGGGGGCCTCTGAGGCTGGAGCGGAGGGTGTGAGTGAGGCGTGTGTGACAAGAAATGAGGTCCTGAAGCGGCTACAGGGAGCCGGAGGGGGAGGGGCCTCTGGGCCGCTGTGAGCACTGGCTCTTTCTGAATCAAGCGGGGAGAGGCAGGGCGGCAGAGGCCGTGGACATGTTTTGAGTGGGGTCTGGGCTGTGGCGTGGAGGGCAGGGGAGCAGGGGGTGGGAGGCGGGCTAGGGGGCCGGGCGGGTGAGGAGGCTGGACCCGTGTGGGCAGGGGTGGGGCTGGGGGGGGAGCGGAGATGGTTCCTGGCGGCTCCCTCCTAGCCCTCCTACGTACATTCTGGGAGGAGAACGTTTTATTAGCTTATTAGGGAAGATTCATGCATTTTGCATGGTTGATGTGAATAAAAAAAGGACTTTATGCACATTCGAATTCAGAAGCAATACGAGAAGAAATGACATTTTTTTTCAGTGACGCGCCTTCGGGAGAGCTGTTAAAACTGACAAATTACGTGAAACACATCATAACACAAACAAATGAAAAGCGTCGGGTCCGGCGGTTTTTAAAGGCGTGCGTGTTGGGTTTCTCAGGATGCGACCCGGCGCAGAGGGAGGGCAGGTGGCGGCTGGACGGTGGCCAAGCCGGTGGGGCCCGGACCCTCCTACGCAGGTGTGCCCGGCGGCTCAGGCAGGGGCGGAGGCCGAACTGTCCGCGTCGGTGCAGGAGTGCACCGGGCTCAGAGCCACGGACACGAGGAGACCCCGCGGGGCGTCTGCCATCCGGGGCTCCGCAGGGGCCTGGGGACGCCCCTGTCTGCTGCCCCGTGACCCTCC
Organism: Hyaena hyaena; assembly: GCF_003009895.1. Taxonomy (NCBI): domain Eukaryota; kingdom Metazoa; phylum Chordata; class Mammalia; order Carnivora; family Hyaenidae; genus Hyaena; species Hyaena hyaena. The sequence goes on along the minus strand of NW_024080702.1, from coordinate 982,851 downwards.
GGTAGCAAGTGAACCGGCCACGTGCCTCCCCTGAGCCCCTCCATGCTGATGGCGGCGCTGGCCGGGGCGGTGCTCGGGGCTTGAACTCCCCCGACCCCGAAGCTCTGTCCCTGTCTGAGTCCTGGGCCCCATGGATGTGGATGTGAGCTTATTTGGAAACAGGGTCTTTGAGGATGGAATGGAGTCAGGATGAGGCTGTGTGGGTGGCCCCAATCCATCATGACTGGTGTCCTTACGGGAAGGGGGAAGCGGAGCCAGAGCGACACAGCAGGGACCGCCAGGTGACGAGGAAGGGGAGGTGGGAACAGTGTCCGCAGCCAGGGGCACGGAGACGGCCAGCAGCGCCGGGGGACGAAGAGGCAGAAGGCGTCGACCCCTACAGCCTTCAGAGGCAGCACGGCCCTGCCAACACCTCGAACTTGGACCCTGGCCTCCAGAACTGACAGGAGGTGCCTGGTGCTGTGGGCCGCGCCCCTGTTTCTCAGCCCTGGGAAGTTAGTGTCTTTGCCTCATCCCTGCAGGTGGAGCCTGAGCCTCCTCCCAGCCCCCTTACCTCTGCAGGCTCGACTGGGCCTCCTCGCTGGGCCGGGCCTCCTCGCTGGGCCGGGCCTCCTCGCTGGGCCGGGCCTCCTCGCTGGGCCGGGCCTCCTCGGGCAGGGTGAGCTCCAAGACGTAGTGCATCTGGGTGAGGAAGGCCAGGAGGAGCTCCGGGTAGGCCTCCTGCATTGCCTTCTTGAACTCGTGGGCAAACTGCAGCTGGTGCAGCAAGTTCATGGCCTGGCAGGGAAGGGGGGACGCTGTAGCTCCCGAGCCTGGGGTCTGGGGGCCCTGCGCCCTCCACAAGTGCCCCCTCCCTGTCCCAGCCTCCCGGGCCGGGGCCACGTCGCTGAGCTGTCTCTCCGGGGACCCTGGCCCTCCCGGCTCCCTGCCTGGACCCAGCGCATCTGGGGGATGCTCCCCAAGCCTCCCGTCCCAGGCCGCCGTCCCCTCTGCAGCCCTGGCGGCGGGGCCGTGAGGCGCTGGGCTCCCAAGCTGCTGCTGGCACGGAGCCTGCCCGCAGCAGGTGTCTAGTGAGTGGAAGCTGGGGACGCGTGGCCCTGGAAGGCAGAGCCATCAGATGGCGGCCAGCCTGAGGCTTCCCGTGCCCTTTGGAGCATTTGGTCCAGAACGTTCTTGAGGTGGGGGGACAGGGTTTTGCGTGTTGAGGGACACAGACAAGACCACCCTGCTGACCCCTGCTCTGTGGTTTCCGGCAGGGAGGGCGTTAAGAAGGCGGGGGGGGGGTGGAGGGGGTGGGAGGGGAGCTGCGCTAGGAGTGAGCTCCCCGTCCCTGCGGCTATGTAAAGAGGAAAGCTGGGCTGGGGGATTTGTACAGGGGGTGGAGCTGCAGGAAGCAGCCTCAAAGACTCCCCCCAAATCTATGGACAGGTTCTCCATTGTTCCTCCCACTCTTCCTCTGCCGGAACCTGCTTCCTGAAGCCCCTGAGCTGTGGGGCCACCTACTCAGCGTGTCCGGGACCCTGGGGCCACGCTACGCGGCCGAGCGCCCTCAGCAGCCCCGAGGGACCACCCTGTCCCACTTGACGGGGCAGAAACGGCGCTGTGTACCCTCCGCCGGACGTGGGGAGCTGGGCCCCCTCCCCCAGCCTGCAGCCAGGGCTCCCCCTCCCTGGCGCCTGGCACAGTGGTGGCCCGGATGCCACCAGTATCCGGGAGTGGTGGCAGTGGTGGCAGAGACTCACGGTGAGCGAGCGCAGGTGGGCCTTCTCCCTGGGCGGGGTGCCGCCGTCTCCGGCCCCGGGGGGCAGCGGCCGCTCACGCAGCCAGGCCAGCAGCTCGGCCACTACCAGGCGGCTCGCGGGCTGCTCGGCCCCCAGGGCCCTCCACAACTGGAAGGCGTGGCTGTGGGCAAGGAGGGGTGGTGAGGCGCCGCCTTGCTGTGTGCAGCCACACCGCGGGCCACCGTGACCGGGGCCTCGGGTACCTGGAGTAGTGGGGGGGGGGGGCGGAAGAGGCTGGGCTGGATCCGGGGGCCTGTGGGGTGGACGGCCATGTGCGTGTGGCCTGGGGGACGTGCGGTGGACAGCGGGCCGGCTGCCCCCTGCCCCCGCCCCTACCTTTGCTGCTGCGGGCCTGCACCCGTGCTTAGAGCACCCCTCCTTCTGGCCTGGGTTTGCTGGGGTCCGGCTGCCCAGGCCCACTGTGGGCCAGGTGGGGGCTGTCAGAGCTTTACAGCGACCTTGTGCCCATTTTGCAGATGGAAAAACCGAGGATTGGAGAGCGAGAGGGGACTGCCCTGATCAGGGAGGAGAGTCAAGCGACCCCGAGAGCTTTGGCTAGAGATGCGGGATGGAAGCCTTCAAGACCAGGTTTGTGGGGGAGGCCAGAGGGGAGGCCTGGGTGTGTCCGGTGTGGAATGGCCCTGGGACACCCACGTGCTGCCGTCTGGCAGGGGGGTCTGTACAGGACGTAGTTACAGCCACGGGAATGGAAGTGGCCACCTGGGGGGGGTGAGCGTAACTGACGGGAGGTGTGGGGACCGAGGCCCCTGTGCTGAGGGGTCGGGAGGCAGGAGGGAGCAGCGAGGAGGCGGAGCAGGGCCAGGTGAGCGCGGGCTTCCGGGAGCCGGGTCAGGCAGGTGTTCCTGGGGGTGACGCTGGTCACCCTGATTAGACAGGGAGGAACCTGAGGTTCACGTGGTGGAGGGACCGAAGCTATGGCTCCAGTGACGCGGCAGCTGGGAGGGCAAAACCACAGAGACAGAAAGAGCAGTGGCCGAGGGGCTGGGAGCACGGAAGGTGGTCGTGGCGTGTTTGTGGCAGTGCTGCCGCCCCCTGTGACACTGTCGTGGTGGACGTGTGTCACTGTACAGGCCCCGCCGTAGCTGTGGACCTTCGGTGGGGCCCCCGGCGTAGCGAAGGCACCACAGCAGCACCAGACGTCAGCACAGGAGGAAACTGGGAGGGGACGGGGCACGTCCGGCTTAACTTCTCTACAAACTTAAAATGGCTCCAAAAGAGAAAATCTGTTAATTAAAAAAAAGGAGGGGGGGCTGGAAAGAGACGCGGGACGCAGCGGTAAGGAAGAAAAGCTGCTGTCGCTGGATTGATGGTGCTGGAGACAACCTGCACCTAAAACTCAGGTTAATCAGGCCTGTGTAAACGGGTCTCCAGAGGCCACATGCGGCATGCTACCCTTCATGTAAAATTACAAAAGCTGCAAGAAAATTGTTTAGCACTATGTTTAGCTGCAAATACAATTATAAAGAAATGAGCAGGCTGGTGAGCCTCGGTGGGGGGTGAGGCGGGGGCTGGAGACGCAGCCCCGTCCTTAGCTGGAGGTCAGGGCCACGATCCTGGCTTCTGTACGGGCCATGGCCTCAGAGCGTGTATTCGATTACTAAAAGGAGCCACTGCTGTAAGCAAAGAACCGATCGAGGCAGGCCGCGCAGCGGGGAAGGCGGACGGCGCGAGGCGCCAGCCCTGTGGTGCGCCCGGCGTTGTGCAGCCGAGGGCCAATCCAACATGGCAGTCGTCGGACGGTAAAAGAGAACAAAGGGAAAAGAAAGAAAACTCGGCCAAGCCTGAGGCTATGCAGGCGCGCAGAGGGCCGAGAACAGCGGACGGAGGAGGGAGCCCTGCTGTGTCAGGCGCGGAGAGCCATCACAACGTCCCAGGAAAGAGAAACGTGGGCGACAGCATGGCGGGGGGCGGGGGGCAGACCAGCAGAGCCCTGCCGCGTGCGACCCACGGGCACTTGGCTGTGAGCAAGTTAGCACCCAGCGCTGCGGGCACAGGCGGGCTTGTGAATGACGCTGGCGGTGGCACCGCACCCGACCCTGACCTCTGACCTCGCATCCGCACGAACCTCGCTGACGGGTTGGCCGGAGACCGGAGTTTGAGAGGCGATCGCCAGCACTGTGGTGAGATGCTAAGATGGTGTGTGGGAGTGGCTGAACTCGGGGCTCCTTTTCACCCAAAGGCACGTTCGGGGAGCGAAAGGCAAGGAGACGCCCTTCCCATCATCAACACAGGCCTCTCATCCAGTTTACATACAGAAGCCCCGGAAATCGGTGGGAGAGTGTGCAGGACACTGGACAGCCCACCGATTCTCCAACGGCCCCAAAGCACGCAAAGAGGCTCATCTTCGTTCTCTACTCAGGAAGGCGCAACCAGGTATGGCCCGATGCTTAATGCCGCCGGGTCGGCTGGCACCCCGATGCCCGGCTAGGAGGTTGGTGGTGGACAAGGTGGAGCAATGGGAACTCTCAAAACAGCCCCCGGGGGAGCGCGAGGTGACGTGCGCTTTGGAGAAGGATTTGGCTCCTCTGTTGAAGTTGGCTCGGGTGGGGCTTTAGGACTCGGACGTTTGTGTGCTAGACTCACAGCTGGCGGGGACCGAGCGCAGAGGGCGCGTAGGAACAAGCAGGGAACAACCCAGGTGTCCCTCTGTGGCAGAAAGGGGACTTGGCGTTCACAGGTTGGGACACTAATCAGCGACATGAGTGAACGAGCCCCGACTATGCGAAACATACTGGACGGAATCGTAAACACACATTTACCACTGAGGGCAAAAGCCACGTGACCGAAGAATATTGGCAGGATATATTCTACGCAATTCTGTTCGCAGTGTTAGGACGCACCACATAGTTTCATGTGCTTCTAAAAAAGAAAAATTATTCAAGGTGGGAGTCAAACCCCATCGCAGAGGCAGGGCCCCAGGTGCTGGGCGCTCATCGTTATGGTCATAAAAACCCAAGCGAGACCCAGCCAGGAGACCCGCACGCCCCCTGAGCACGCTGGGCGGGAGGGAGTTCTCCTGAGATCAGAATCCCAAACCCTGTTTTGGGGCCCGAATTCACACCCCAGTGCGGCTCAAAGAGAAACCTCAGGCACAGACTTTTGCGTTTGGAGTGATCTCCGGCTGACGTGTCCCCAGGTGACTGAGAAGCCCACGTAGACCCCAGGGGTCAGGCGCCTTGGGTGCAAAATGCATTCCCGTCTCAGAGATGTTAACATGTGAAAAATGTGCTTCTTAGAACTGAGGAAATAGGATATAAATTGCAATGCAGACAAAAGGGAACAGCAGACTTCTAGGTGCCTGGAGACAAAGGTGGCCTTCAGGGTCCCCACGCTTCAAGTTTCCTTGAAAAACAGCGCGGAGCAGGGAGGGAAAGGTAACATCGCACAAGAACTATGAGCTCGGAGGACACGGGGACTTCAGCCTTACAGTCAGCAGCCGAGACACGGGCCCACCGCCGCCCTGCCCAGGCTCTGGGCCGCAGACGATGCAGGATGGAAACAAATCACCCCCAGGAGGATGCAGCCCATCCCCCGTCTGAAAACAGGCAACGAGGGAAAAAGAGCACTAAGCACAGGAAACGGGCTGAAAGGCCCGTCCGACCTGAAGGGCAGCCTCCGAGATGCACAGCTTTGGGGGGAGAGAAGGGGCAGAAAAGCACGAGATGCCTTTGGATATTGGGTGGTAAAAGGGATAGTGCGAACGAGAAAAATGTAAGGCCCTGCAGGAGAAAAAAAGAACCAAACCCCCCGGACACTCAGAAAGCCCCCCACTAGAGGACAGGGGACCCTTTCCTGCCAGCAAGACAGAGAATCTACCAAATTATCTGGACTTTGCCAAACTAAACAGAAGAGGGTGCCATTGAACTTGGAATCCTGCAGAACATGCCAGTGGTGTTTTATAGGAAGGGGAACACAATGAACGGATCCACAGAATTGCTGCAAAACCAGGAAAAACGGTCAAGGCGCAAGAGAGGACACCCCTCCCTAAAGAGCAGCCTGGGGCCATAAAGGGGTGAGGCCACACCGCACACGGGGCCCCACAGACTCCAATGAGCACGGAAAGATAGGAAGAGCCACCTCGAATTGGAACTTCAAAAAAGAAAGAAAGAAAAATACCTCAGTAAAGAAAGGAAAAGAGAGTTGACCGAGTTCAGGGAAGAGGTGGAAGAAATGGCAACATTATCGCGCAAGTGGGAAAAATGCAAGATGCCCAGAGGGCTGAGGCGTGAGCCGAGGGGCCTGGAGGAAAAGCAGAAAGACGGCCGCGGAAGGGGCGGAGAGGAGGAGAAGGTAGCGCGGGCGAAGGCGGGCCAGGGCACCAAGGCACCCGGATCACCAGTCTGGAAGGGGAAATGAAGCGGGGGACTAGAACTAGTATTTAAAGTAATGCCCCAGAGAACTTTCCAGAAACATGCCAGCATCAACAGATGCATCTACATACCCAGAGGGCCCACCAGGTCCTGCGAGAGCTGACACAGAGAGATGACTCTGAGACATTTCTTAATAAAATGGTTAAATTTCAAAGATAAAGAAACACGCGGGCGCCTGGGTGGCTTAGTCGGTTGAGCGTCCGACTTTCGCTTAGGTCATGATCTCGCGGTTCGTGGGTTCGAGCCCCGCGTCGGGCTCTGTGCTGACTGCCGGCTCAGAGCCTGGAGCCTGTTTCAGTCTGTGACTCCCTCTCTCTCTGACCCTCCCCTGCTCACGCTGTCTCTCTCTCTCCTAGAAATAAATAAAACATAAAAATTAAAAAAAAAAAAAAATAAAGAAACACCCTCTAAGGTGTTGAGGCCAAAAGACCTCTTGGGGGCGCCTAGGGGGCTCAGTAGGTTCAGCGTCCGACTGCGGCTCAGGTCGTGATCTCACGGGTTCGTGGGTTCGAGGCCCGCGTCGGGCTCTGTGCTGACAGCTGGGAGCCTGGAGCTGCTTCAGATTCTGTGTCTCCCCCTCTCTCTGCCCCTCCCCTGCTCGTGCTCTGTCTCTCTCTCAAAAATAAGTGAACATAATAAAAAAAGCCAGAGCTCTTGCAAAGACAAACATATTTACAAAGGCAAAAAAATTACTGTCACGAGACTTAATAAAATAAAGTGTGAACCAAGGATTTTAAGACCGGCCAAGCTGTCCTTCAAGGCACACGGCTGGTGACACGCCGGTGCCCAGGGCAAGCTGGAGCCGGGCCCCCAGCCTGTCAGAGACGGGCTCGTCCACTTAGGACAGGATGAGGGATCTCCAGCGGAGGGAAGGCCGTGTGTCGGCTCCAGAGCTCAGGCTTTGTCCAAGTGACAACCCAGGAGGGAAGGCTGGGGTGCGGAAGAGCTGGCTTTATGGGCAGGGGGCCGGGAGGTAGAAGGGACCCGTAGAAGACTGATAAACCAGACAACGGAAGCTGAAACCATAAAACAAGGGGCTGTGGGCATTCAAATAGGCGAAGAGCGAAAACATAGCACTTGCTGCAAAAATACAACTCTTCTTAAATGAAAACATTAAGGGTCAAAGAACACACCTCCCGTAGAAAAAGAGACGGAGCAAATAAAATAAAATACACACCAGGTTGGGATATGGGGACCGGGTGGGGACTCCACAGACCAGTCGTATCAATAAACACGAAGGAAGGACTTAACTCCCTTGTTCAAAGAAACAGACTTCTAATTTGGACCACAAATCAGAACCAGGCTCTACGCTGTATGTGGGACGACAGGCACACACCGGGCTGCTGCGGGAACGTAGGGGGCGCAGGTGCATGTTATCCTGGGAACAGACAAAGGGGAACGCAAGCCCTCGGAGTGTCACGTGTGACAGGGCAGCCGCGCTCAATAATGCCAAAAGTCGCCATTGCTCAGGAAGCTGTGTGTCTGCACAAATCCCCTGAGAACCACCTTTATGAGGCAGAAATTGCAGGAGACGGAGGGGTCCGTGGGCAGAAATGTTAGTAATGACTTCGACGTGCCGTTCTCAGAACGAGGCAGAGCAAAATGGACATTGGTTAAATAAATATCCAGCACAGTCAATAAGGCAAATCTGAGGATGCTCATCAACCCCCAGACCTGACGATGGAAAATACACCTTGTTCTCAGGGGCCGGTACAACATGCACAGCAGCTGTTCAAAAGAGCTGCAAATTCCATAAAGCAGAAGCATTGCAGATGAACTTCTCTGACCCCAGTGCAAAAGAAACAAACCGAACCGAACCGAACCGAACTGAACCAAACCTCCAGAACCCTGGAAGTTACTAAAAACAATGTGGAAAGCAGATCTTTCTGGAAACAAGTCTCCGGTGCTGGGAGCTGGAGGGCTCTCTCTTCTGGCGCCTTCTTACCTTTCAGGGGAAGCCAGGGCGTCAGAGGTGCAGGTGGGCCCAGGAGAGGGTGTGCGGAGAGGTGCAGGTGTGTGGCCGGGAATGAAGGGGCAGGTGTGAAGTGGGCGGGGCAGGTTTCAGTGCGAGGGATTTTTGGCAGCTGAGAACGCTAGCCCACCTCCAGACTCGGGGGTCTGAGGGCTTCGGGAGAAAGCCAGCCCCACCCAAAAGGGCCATGGTGAGCACCAGGGGTGGGGGAGGAAGGGGAGGTCCTCGGAGGACCGGGAGGGATGGCTGGGGTCCTGCAGGTGCACCTCAGGTCCACGAGGCAACAGGCGACAGAGGCCGGGCCGGGGTGTTTTGCGTGGAGCAGCCACAGAACGGCGGTGAGCAGCGGCCCCGGAGCCTGCCTCAGGAGGTGCGCAGGAAATGAACGGGCACGTGGGCTCCCTCCCTGCACCCAGGCCTGGGGGGGTCCCTGTGCCCTGAGGAGGGAGGAGGGAGGGTGGGGCCGGGCACCTGTCCAAGGGGGTGGAGCAGTCCAGCAGGGTGGCCACCAGCTCCGGGGCGTGGTTCCGGGCCAGCAGGGTGACGGCGTGCAGGGCGTTGTTCTTGGCTCGGGGCATGTGGATGGAGCAGAGCTGCACGTGGATGGCTCGGCCCAGGTTGGCGACCTGTGTGGGGAGGCAGAGGGTAGAGGGAGAGAGCTGGTCTGAGAGGGGAGGCCAGGCCCTGCCAGGGGGAGTCTGAGGGGAGGTGCTTCCCCGCCCCGGATGCCTGGTCAGAAGGGGGGGTCTCAGGCCAAGGGGAGAGAGGACCCACCACCTTTTCCCTGGCATGTGAGGCCCTCCAAGTCTGCCCAAACAGTGCCCTGTCACCAGAAGGCTCAGACGCACCCGCCTTGTCATGTCCCAAGCGTGCCTCTTGGGTACATGCTGTTCTGGGAGCCCGGGCACCCCTTCCCTTCCACTTCCGGTCTCCTTGCTCACCCACCCAGGGCCCCCCATCTGCAGGACTCGGTATCAACCATCCTTTTCCGGGGGGCCACCCCCACCCACTGGGTGCACTTCCTACGTTGTTCAGTCCTTATTTGTCTGTGTCTGCCTGTCCACTGGACCGAGAACTTCTGGAAGGGTCCGTGCCTTGTCCTTGCCCGTGTCCTATGCCGGAGCCTGGAGCCACTCAGGGCCCCAGGACGCCTGTTTGGGCTGTTCCTTGTCCCCTCCCTCCCTCCCTCCCCCCTTCCTTCCTTCCTTCCCTCCGTGGAACCTGTCGGGTTGGGGTCTGTGGCTCCCCGTCAGGCCTAAGCTCAGGGACGCTGCCTCGGCTCAGAGACCCTCGCCCCAGCTGCGGCCGCCGGGCCTCCCTCTGCCCCTGACCTGTCCCGGCCCCCCCTCAGCGGGTGCCCCAGCCCCCTCACGGTCTCCAGCTTGGCCCCGTGCTCCCGGATGGCGATGAGCAGCATGTTGGCGGCCGCCTGCACGCGCGAGGGGCTGGTGGAGCCCAGTCCGTTGACGGCCGTCCAGATGAGGTCGGTCAGCTCTACCATCGTGAGATGCTTCATGACCTCCTGTGCCAGCAGGAGTGAAGGCAGCTGTCACTGTGGGTCACCTGTGCCCAGGTGTCTGCCCCTGCCTTTGCTTACCGCCCCCCCCCCCGTCAGGTTCTGAGCCCCTCTCCTCCAGGACCACCACACGTGATCACCTACACTTGTCTCTGAGCCAGCCATGGCCCGGGGGCAGGGAGGGAGAGAGTGATGCCCATTGTAGGGCAGAGGCACGGCTCCCTTCCTCGCTTAGACCCCAGTGCCTGTCTGGGACCTGCATGGCCCGGCCAGTCCCCTTTCCTCCCCTCCTCTGCCCTGTCCTCACCTCGCTGGCTTCCTCATCTGCCAGCCTCCGCCCACCTGGGGGCTCCTCACGTCAGGCCCCAGGCCTCCTTCCATCATTGTAACAAAGAGCAATTAATTGAGCTTCAGAGTTGTGAAGGGCCTTCAAGGTCACCCAGGCCACCCTCCAGGCCCAGAGAGGTGCGTGGGTGCCCTTACCACAGCACAGGCTGGGTCCAGAGGTCCTGTGGTAGGGCCTCCGCAGAAGGCCGACTGGCCTCTGCCCACATTCTCCCAAGAGTGGCTCCCAGTCCAGACCATGAGCCGCTTGGGGTGACAAAGAGGCTCTTGGGGAAAATGCAAGGTGGTGGGTGGGATCCTGGCTCCAGAGCCTCAGACTACAGTTTCTGACAGGGACGGCTGGGCCAGCCCTGGGCTGCCCGGGTGGAACCTTCCAGAAAGACTTAGAGCATTATTGCTCGATATGGTCTCCATCAGCCACACAGCTATTTAAACTTAAACTTAATTAAGTAACATTTAAAGCCTCAGTTCCTCAGCAGCACTAGCCACATTTCCAGCGAGTACTGGCTACCTTACATAGTGCAGACAGAGATACTTCCATCCTCCCGGAAAGTTCTATCGGAAGGCTCCGACTCAGAGCATCTGATAGTCAGAGGAAGATAGAATGCTGGTGACGGGGACTGACAGGTTGGAAGTTTCAAAGATGCTGAGGGAGGTAACATGTTTCTTTGCATGCTAGGGTATTTGGCGAAATGTATGAAAGTCTGTTAGGATGTTTGTATTAATATTTAGATATTAAAAAAAGCGTTAAATAACAGATGTTAGAATATTTATTAGAATCATTATTCTAAAGGTTTGGTAAAATGTCTGTGAGAATATTAGGATTAGCTGTTGGTTAGAATGTTAAAAAATTTTAATGGAATATTTGTAGTTTATAACAACTTAAACATATTAAGCTATTATAAATCTGGTTAGAACATTTGTTAGAAGATTACATTTAAAATTGTTTTGGGGGGGGCACCTGGGTGGCTCAGTCAGTTGAGCGTCCAGCTTCAGCTCAGGTCATGATCTCACAGTTCGTGGGTTCGAGCCCCACATCGGGCTCTGTGCTGACAGCTCAGAGCCTGGAGCTGCTTCTGATTCTGTGTCTCCCTCTCTCTTTGCCCCTCCCATGCTCATGTATCTCTGTCTCTCTCTCTCCCTCTCAAAAATAAATGAACATTTAAAAAAATAAATAAAATAAAATTGTTTTTGCAGGGGAGTGCTGGGAGGCTCAGTTGGTTAAGTGTCTGACTTCCGCTCAGGTCATGATCTCACAGTTTGTGAGTTCAAGCCCCGTGTCGGGGACTCTGCTGTCAGTGTGGAGCCTGCTTTGGAGCTTCTGTGTCCCTCTCTCTCTGCCTCTCCCCTGCTTGTACTTTCTCTCTCTCTCACTCTCAAAAATAGAAATAAACAAAAAAAAATCTATAAAATTGTTATATAAAAGGTTACATTTTGGTTAAGGTTCTAGCATGTAGAATGTTTGTGAAGAAGTACAAGTTGGGATGGTGGTTAGATTCCCAGAATCCCAGAAAACTGCAATGTCAGGATTGGTGAGCACCTTTGAGACGTCTTACTTTTAACCCAGGGCATGAATGAATGTGAAATGGAGGTGGCAGTAATGGTAGAGATGGCGGTGGTAGTGGTGGTGGTAACAGTGATGGTGGTGATGGTGGTGGTGATAGTGGTCATGGTGGTGATGGTGATGGTGATGGTGCTGGTGCTGGTGGTGGTGATGCTGGTGATCATGGTGGTGGTGATGGTGATGGTGGTGGTGATGGTGGTGGTGGTGGTGATGGTGGTGGTGATGGTGATGCTGGTGGTGATGGTGATGCTGGTGGTGATGGTGATGCTGGTGGTGGTGATAAAGGTGTAGTATATCCAAGACCACAGAGGGAATCAAGGGCCGACTGGGGGACAGAATCCAGGTTGGTTCTCCATATTGAACCTTCCCAGATCTACCATCTCTAAATCAGCAGACCCTCCTATCTCCTCTCCATGCTCCTGTCTGTCACTGTCTCTTGTCCAGGTGAGAGAGAGCCAGAGCTGAACACCCACTTCCTGTGTGCTGGGACAAAGCACGATAGAAAAGGCCTACTCAGTCCATCTGAGAGCTCCGAGTGCTCTGGGACCCCTTCACCACCAGCTCCCTCTGAGCTGGTAGCCTCCCACCTGCCCTGCCCTGCCTCTGCCCCCAGCCCAGGTTCTTTGGCATAAACTGAAGCCAAGCTAGGCTTACCCCTTCTGGGACTGGAAAATTGATGTGTTGGCCCTCGGGCTTTAGATGTTGCATCCTACACTTCTGGTTGATGGCAGCACTAAAGGTCACTCCAGTTGCACAGAACACAGGTTCCGGCATGAGCCAGGGCTGGATTCAGAACGTGCTGGGGCACTCGCCAGCGTGTGCGACCACTCCTTCCTTTCATTCAATCTGACTTGAGTGGTAGCTATCAAAGGCTGGCTCTACCACCAGCCCCTTGCACTGGGCCCTGGCAAGACCCTGCTTCTGGCCTGGAGTGCTCAAGTCCAACAGGGAGAGACCAACAAGCATGGCAAGTACAGGTCTTCACTAGCCACGGGCTCAACACTGAGAGTGGACGAGCAAAGTCACCGTGTGGAGACACCATGAACGGACCACTCAGAACATGAGGCTCCACCAACCTTGGCTTGTCCAGTTAACACCAGCACCCAGCCCATGTCCAGTTAACACCAGCACCCAGCCCATGTCCAGTTAACACCAGCACCCAGCCCATGTCCAGTTAACACCAGCACCCAGCCCATGTCCAGTTAACACCAGCACCCAGCCCATGTCCAGTTAACACCAGCACCCAGCCCATGTCCAGTTAACAGCAGTGTCCAGCCCACACTCGGTGCCTTAGACTCACTCATGTTCACAAGAGAACACCAATCAGGCACAGAACATCATGGCTACAGGGTCTCACGGGGGGACAAAAGGGACTTCGGGGAACTGCTGGGCTCCGCCAGGCCGCTGACCAAGGAGGAGCTGGCTGAGGTAGACCAGGTGACCATGCAAGAGAAGCCGTTCTCTGCCTTCACAGGAGGAGGGTCTGGCTTTCAGAGGGTTGAGAGGCCCCTGGGAAAACGAGGGATTCGGGGATATTTCTGCAGAATGCTCATCCTGCAAAAGCCGGAGCAAAGGGAAGGATGTCATCTGGTGCCTCAAGGAACACCCGCCGTGGGAGCCATCCTGAAAGCACCATTTACTGGCTGCTCATGGTGGCCAGGACTTTACAGTACCAGTCTGCTTATCGTACAGAGAAAGCCGGGACGTCAGAGAGGGGAGAAGGCTTGTCTAGACTGCACAGCCTTGAGGGGCCTGGGACTCAAGCCTGGGCTGCTGACCCCAAGGTCTGTCCTTGGTCTCACCCTCCAATTCCCCATCCCCCAACTCCCTGGTCCCAGGCCATGGCCGCGGCCTTCTCCAGACTCTCTCAGTTAACCACCAAAGACACGGGTGAAATCTCGGCCTTGGTTTTCACACTTACACCTGGCTCAGGCTCTGACTCCGGGGTGCAGCAGGGCCACCCCAACAGCTGGAAGTCCTGTAGTGGGGGTCGGAGCAGAGCATGGCCACGCCTCTCCCCCCCAACCTCCCCACCCTTCTAAGGGCTTTGACCTTGATGACTTGGGAGCTGCCAGGTTGGAAGATGTGATCCTTCGTGAATGCCATCTCCTGGGGGGCCGGAGGAGCTGCCTTCCCATCTCCGCTGCTCCAGAAGAGGGCCCCATCCTTGCCGGCCTGGGAAAGCTGCTTGGGGGCCCGCGCCTCCACCTTCAGAACTTGTCTCGCTGGCCGGGGGCGGGAGTGGGCAAGGGTGAGGGCGGGGCAGAGGTGGGCTGGGGTCCAGGTTGGGGCAGGCAGGAGTTAGGGTGGGGTCACTTGTATTCAGGGTCAGGCCTGTGCCCTTATGGGGACGGCCTGGGGGTAGCGGGCATTACAGGGCTGTGGTTGGGGTTAGATGGGGGTGTGGGGGCAGATCTGGGATGGGCTGTGTTCAGGAGTGTGGGTGTGGTCTCAGCGGAGGCTGTGGTCAGGGTGGCCCTTGGAGGCTCACTTCTCTGGCGCATCAGGAGCTGGTAGACGTGGGACACCCCCTCCAGGCTGGAGTGCTGGGTGGTCTTATCAGGGTCCTGGCACAAAATTCCCAGCATGCCCACCAGCTGCCCAATCCTCTGGAAGTCCTCTTTTGTCTGCAGTGAGAGTATGGGAACAGCGGCTGCAGACCCTACCCTACCACGGGGTCTCCCCACTGCTGTGCACTCACCCCAGCTCGGCCAGCATCAGAATGCATCCCCTCCAACCGTGCGGCCGGGCTGGGACTCAGCTTTCAGAACCCCAGGCCCAGGCTCTGCCCACCCAGCCAGGCCACTATAGTCAACAGCTCAGGGCACACCGGGCAAAACTTAAGGGGCTGCCCCAAACTTAGAAGTGAAGAGAAATGATATTTTAAAGCAATATTTAGAAAAGTCAAAATGAGTGTAACAATTCCTGATAATGACAATTTTAAAATTGTATGTAAAGAGGTGGTCTGCACTACCACCACCTTACTTCATCTTGCTTCACTCCCCTGGCCCCAACCCCAGCTCTGGTTTCAATAAAACTTTATTTATAACAACAGGCAGGCAGCCCGCAGCCATGGTCCATTTGCCTAGTAGATTGCTTTAAAACACCACATTATTTATCTTGATTGCCGGGTGTTTTGCTGTCTGTGTAAATTTTGGGCCCCACGCGAGTGCCTCACTTGCCCCGGCCATAGTCCGGGTCCTGCGTTGCGGAAACTGATTGTGAATGAATTGCAGGCCCCTTGAGCCCCTCTAGAGGGGTCCCCCTCACCCTGGGAATGCAGGAGGAGTCTGTGCAGGGAGCTCTCCCGCCACCCCAGCCCCCCACCCCCCCCCACACCAGCCTCTCCACCTTCATTAGGAAGGCCCGCCCGCCTGGCAACGTGCAGAGAAACTAATTTTCTCAACGCTCCACGAGTCTCTCTAAGGAATTAGTGCTGATTTTGGCTGATAAACGCAGAAGTGCTCATTCCCTGACGGTGCCGACGTTCACTCAACCCAAGGGCCCTGGCGACAGACGGTGGTTAGACTGTGAGGCATGACTCGCTGGGGTGGTGATGGACCCGCTGGGGGGGTCCCCCTCACCCTGGACCGGGGCGGGGCTGCACCTCACCTGATTCCCACTGTATCCCTCTGAACACTCATTTCCTCCCATTTCACTGGTGAGAAACTGAGGCTCAGGGCATAGAAGAACCTGCCTGAGGCTTCAAGGTGCACTGACAGGAGCCCAGCCTTCTGGGTCTGGGTTCCAGGCATCTGGGATCAGACCCCGCTGGGAGGACTTGAGCGGGGGGGGAGGGGGCAACCTCCGCCCCCAGCCTGTTCCGTCGTGTGTGAAAAGGGGAATTGCATTGTGTGTTGCAGGGCACTCAGGGATCCACGCTGTCCTGGTGGCAGATGTCCAGGGGGCCTGGAACCCCACGAGCCTGTCAGGCTCTGGGAGGAGGGTGGCTTGGTTGGGGCAGCAGAGGGGCCGTGGGGTGTGGGGCGGGCGGGCTGGGTACTCACATCCAGGTAGAGGTTGTGGCTCAGGAATCTGAGGAGGGCCATGCAGCTGTGCACAGCCCGCTGCCGCTCGTGTGCCTTCTCCGACGCCAGCCAGACGTACATGTGCTGCGGGCAGGGGCAGGGAGGGGGTGCTGTGGGCCAGCTCCGCCGGGGACCCCCTGTCAGCCCTGGGCACACCTCTTGGCTCAGGCCTGGCTCCCTTAACCAGGCCTCCGGCCTGCAAGGCTCCGCCCGGTCCCGGGCCCAGGCCACACCCACCTGGGCCGAGGCCACGCCCAATCCAGCCACGCCCCTCATCTCAGGCCCGCCTCCTCAGTAAGGCCCTGCCCACCCGCGACTAAGGCCTCACCCACCCAGGTCTTGCCCACCCTGTCCCTTTGCACAGCCTCTACTGTCCCCTCCGCTCCAGACAGCCCTGCCCGACAGGAGGGGTCATTTCCTGCTCACAGTCCTTTGAGGCCCCTGGTTTTTAACCGGTTTGGCGACATGTACCCCTTTTCACATCAGTGCTTTTCTGTGCTCCCCATAATTGCACAGAGTCCCAAAGGAGTACAAACACATACTGAAACAGTTACACTGAACAGTTTTAAGCCAAATCGGAGCTCTTGCTGAAAGAATGGATGCTTATTAGTTAGTGATTCTGACGTCGGACGAAGGAAACTATTTGGAGATTCCGTGACCCAGCGATGTCCTATGGTCACATCTGTGACTCCCACTGGTGGGAAACTCAGCCACTCCTGGCCCTGCTGGGTTTGTCGCCAACATTCCCCGGGGAAGGACACGCTACTTTCCCCGGGGCGGGGGGCCAGGAGGGGGTGAGTGAAAAATGCAGATATTTCCCCCAGCCCCGCCAGGCACACGACTTCCGTCTGTGCACCGAGCTTGGGGGCCCCTGCTTCAGCGGCTCCCCTCACCTCTGCAAGGCCTCCGGGCTGGACCTCACCTAACCCCGGCCCCTCCCACCCTGGCCCCCTGCAGAATCTCCCACCTCCTGGTCCTGGCCGCGGTGCTCACACGTGCTGCTCACCTCTACCTGGCCGGGCCCTCTGCCTGCGGGGCCCTTCCCTTCCCTTCTCCACCCCATGACCTCCTCAGTCCTCATTCAGGTGAAGTCCACTGGCCCCGACTTCCGGCCCTCCCAGCTGAACCAGTGTCCTCTGGTCCCTCCCCGGCCCCTGGACTGTCCCTGCCTGGTGACCAGTATCCCTCCGGTCAAGGTGAGAGGGTGGCGATGTCTGCGCTGGTGAGAGCCCTCCTCACAGCTCGAGACAAGAATGCAGAACGAGTTCTCGGTGAGGGGGCGGGGAGTGGGGAGCGAGGGCAGGTCCCAGCCGGCTTCCTCAGCAGCAACCCTTAAGTGTGGCACTCAAGGCCTCCTTACCACCAGGCGCACCTGCAGTCCCACGCTCCAGTTCTCCCAAGCCACTGCGATCCCTGAAGATGGACCGCCCTCAAGCCTCCAAGTCCATGGACAACTTGCCATCAAGAGTTCAGGCCCTGCCTCCTCTGGGGCATCTTCCTTTGTCCATCCTCTGCCCCTGGCCCCGCCCCCTGCGCTCTGCCCGCTGCCCCTCGCCCCTCACCGACAGCAGGAAGTGCAGCTCCTCGGCTGTGGGGTTCTGCATGATGAAGCTTTGCAGCATCTGGTCCAGGGCCTCCGAGGTCTTGTTGTAGAGGGTCTGTGCAGGGAGGTGGAGTGGGTCAGGCAGCCGCCAGGCCTCGGCTGCAATCACGGGCCAAGGCCTGCTGCAGGGCCTCTCGATGGTGCCCCTTCCCTCACATTCCCGTGGCCAGGCTGCACGCCATGCGCATTCACACCGCGTCCAGGAAGGGTCCCGGCACAACCGCCCTTTGGCGACTGGGGAGATTGGGCAGGAGGCAGTCTGGGTCACACCTGCCCAAGGTCACGGATTTCTCCGTGGCCAAGGTAAGTTCATTTGCAGCAGGGCTGGCTTCTCAGGCCAGCAGCCTGCATGGGGCCTGGCGCCCAGAAGGATCTTCAGGTGCTCGGTTTACTGCTTTGCGGTCCCATCTTGAAGTCGCCCATCTTGAAGCCTTAAGCCGGGGCCTGCCCTTTCATTTTGCGTGAGTTGAGGCAAATTATGCAGCTTGTCCTCACTCCTGGGTCTCATGAGAGACCCCCCCCCAGTCTTTGCTGCTTGGCTCACCAGGCAGCAGGCTCAGGGAGGGCGCCGGCCAGAGAAAGTGCCCACCCTGCTTCCCTGCCAGAGCACGTCAGAGCAGAGGCCTGGGCGCTGACTGTCTACTCCCTGGGTGCCCTGGGGAACTTGCTTCAGCTCTCTGAGCCCACCTTCGTCGCCTGAGAACTGGTTGTGAAGTCAGCCCCACCTGCTAGGGTGCTGATGGACACGGAATGGGAAGGAACAGGAGCCCCCAGCCTGCTGCCTGGGACCCTGCTAAGCTCCCTAGGTGAGCCAGCCATGACGTTGTCATCTGGTCATGGGGCACTTTGGACTCCTGCGGGGTTGGGGTGGGGGCAGGCCTTCTGCAGGGCTGCGGCTGTGGTGTTGTCCCGGGCCCGGGGGACCCCTTGCGCTCTCTCCACCCAAAGTGCTTATCTGTCCCAATCCAGCCTGGACCCAGCCAAGGGGCAGGGGTGGGGTTCGACCCCGACCCTCCCACCAGACACTTCCATTTCTCTGGGCAGCTTTCCTCACTCTGGACAAGTGAGCTAACATGAGTTAGAGTAGCTAACACTCTGGGAAGGTGAGCTAACATGCACACAGGGCCTGGCACAAAGCAGGTGCTCAGTTAACACCAGCTCCCTGCCCTTTACAGTAAACACTTGGGCAGCAGGTGCTGGTGGTGCCCCAGGGAGATGGGTTCATGTCCTCCGCAGAACCCAGGAGGGGGCAGGCATCTGGCCCAGCGAAGGATGGGCCTGCTGGGGCCTAGGTGGGGCGTGACCAGTTAAGTAGTGAGACAGCCCAGGGCTGCTCTCTGGGCAGGCAGGGAGAGAAGCCACCTATGCTCCTATTTGCAGAGCACCCTGTGCACCAGACTTGGGACACCAATGTCTCCTTTTATCTGGAGCATTAAGTACTAGCAGCTCTACAACTACTACTCCCATGTCACAGGTGGGCAAATGGAGGCTCAGAGCAGTTAAGAAACAGACCCAGGGTCCCTCAGCCCTATTTTATGGGAGGGGAGGGGGTTGGTGGTCAAAGGCCCTGCCATCTAGCCTGTACCCCCTCTCAAGGCACGAGCAGCAGGCCGAGCTGGGTACCTGCCCAAGGGGCCCCTCATTGCAGGACCCATGTGCCAGCCTCACACCTGTATGTTGGGCGGCTCCAGGAAGAGGCAGGTGTGTTTCTCCAGGACGTCCAGCATTGGCAGGGCCAACACACTGCGGAGGCAGACGGACAGAAGCCGTGATTTCCTCTCCAAGTCCCAGGGTGGCTTCAGCTTACTGTTTGGAGGTAGAAGGCAGTAAGGGAGGGGGTGGGGGGCCGGTGGTTGCAAAGGGGACCCTGGCCATACTAGATGAGATTAGACAAATCCTGAGCAGCAGCCCCTCACCCAGTTCTGTCCTTGACCAGAGACTCAAGTGTACGCTTCTGCCTCGCTGGCCTGCAGGGTCTCCTGGGCGGGTGAATCCCAGGAGGGTTTGTAAAGGACTAGCATGGCCTGACTGGGAGCATAAGCTTCACAAGCCTTGTACCCCGGGCTTCCCTTCACTGGACAGACTGTCTCATTCCAGCCCTGGTTACACCACTGGGACCTTCAGTGGCTCTGTTTGGGCAAATGATGCTAAACTTTCATTCTTTGAGGTGTGAATTAATCACAGTAGCTGCTGTTTATTGAGAGCCTCTTACAGGCCTGCACTGGGGTCTGACCCTGTGTGGGGCCAGGGAGCCTACCAGAGGCTGGAGATGATGTGAATGGTCTGCTGGCGAGTTGACGTGCACAGTGTGTCCTGGGGTTCCTTCTCCATCAAAACCTGCAGATCCCCAGGTGAAGGCTGAGTAACTCAGGCCTGGGCTTATCACACTTCTGACACCAAGTCTCATTCCTGCCTGAAGAGCCCAAGTCTGGCACTCCCATGGCTCACAGGATCATGTTCCAGCTTCCTACCCACCCACGGGGCCTTCTGTGGCCTGACTGCCCCTAGAGATCTAGAGCACAGCCTTTAGAGTAAGACAAGTCATGTCTGGACCCTGACCACCACATACTGGCTGCACGACCTTGAGCTGGACCCTGACCACCACATACTGGCTGCATGACCTTGAGCAAGCCTCCACACTGCTCCAAGCTTTGCTTCCTCACAAATAACAGAGTGTTGTTGCACACACGTTATGTGTGAAGCAAGGTGTGCAAAGCACAGTGTCTGAATCATAGCAGGAGCTCAGGGCTCAGTAAACTGTTATTTTATTATTACAGTTGTAATTGTCCAGCACTTGTGTGTTTCCTCTACTATCCTGGGGTTCCATGAGCCCCAAACCTCTAGTGAGTAGAGGTCTGAGCTGGGATGGTAGTAGCAGAATGGATGCTGCTGGCCTTTCTGGGCCTCAGCCACATCATCTGTGAAGTGGACGTAGCTGGCTGGCTCAGGATCACTGGAGAACCAATGGAAGTGGGGGGCATGAGCCCTAGGAGGGGCTGGCGCACACCCTAGAAATCCAACTTCTCTTCCCTTTCCAGCACCTGCCTCTTGTGCATGCTGCTGGCCTAAGGCAGGAATCTCCTCCCTCCCCTTCCTCTGCCTCAGGACCTTGACTCACCATCAGACACTCGAGAAGCTCCGAGATCTGGGGGAACTCGTAGCTGTGGGCCCCCTCATTGTGGCTGATGGCCCCCACCAGCATGAGGACACTGGTGAGGAAGCTCTGCTTCAAGGTCTCATCCTGGCAGGGGGGCATGGGGACATGGGGTCAGGCCATGGAGCGGGGGATGGAGGGACCACAGGAAGCGCAGGGGAGGGAGTGCCACCATTACACGTGGCTGCAGGGTGTTGCTGAGGGAGTGCGGCAGGGACCTGCAGCGAGGCCACAGATGTAGGGCTTTGGGCGGGGAGCCCGTGTGGTTTTGTTTAAAAATGTGGATATGTTGACAACATTTCAAGGTCAAGTGTAAGAAGCCGATGTCTGGCCTCACTCAATGTGTGGCAACCCAGAGCCCAAAGATTGGGCTGTGCGATGGCCTCACTGGGCTGACTGGCACCTCATGGCCCCCTGGGGTGGACGCCCTGGGTGCAGAATATAGAGTCAGCAGGGCCATCGTCCTGGGTAAGGTCTGAGGAATCACCGGGCCTTCCAGTGCGCCAGAGTGAGAGCCAAGGAGAATGTGGGGGCGGGGCCCCCATGGAAGCCCTCGAAGCTTTGGGTGGGATGACAGGCTGAGCAGGTGGGACAATGCGGAGGCCAGGCTGGCTCGCCCTGACTCCAGAGTGGGGTCAGAGTGGGAGGAGAGCCCCAGGGCCCTGGAGGCCCCGCAGGCCCCGCCTTCCCTGACCCAGGTTCCGGCGGGGCCTGGGCTGTGTCAAGGCCGGGCCCCGGAGGGGTGGCCCGGGGAGCCGTACCCAGGAGCTGTAGTGGAAGTAGAAGACCATCCGAGACAAGATGCTGTCCACCCACGGGAGGATGTGCGCCCTGGCCCTGACCGCCATCTGACCGTAGGCGAGGAGGACGGTGCTGCTGGCCCACCTCCACTGCAGGTCCTCCGACCACTGACCCTGGTGGGGACAGACGGGGAGTGTCGGGGCCTGCCTGGCCTGGCCCTGGGGGAGCGGCGGCAGGAAGTCCTCTGCACCCAAGTGGGTCCTGCAGGCAAGGGCTCTGAGTGGTTGCGAGACTCAGTTTGCCTCCACAGGAAAACAGGGAGAGTGGCACCATCCCTCTGGGGACTTGGAATGGGTCTGTGGGGTCACCCGAGTGTGTACGGGGCGCTTGGCTCTGCCAGAACTGGCCAGGGTCCCAGCCCCTCACCCGCCCTGCCTTGGGGCAGCCCCCTCGCCAGGAGCCTGGGGCCCATTTCACCACTGGGCTGCTGGGGGCTGGCCAGGCCATGCCTCAACCTAGGGAGATGGTAATGGGGCCCTGGACCTTCAGACCCGTGGGAGACCCAGAGAGTGGGGGGGGGCATCCGAGACACCCTCAGATGTCACCTGAGGACCACGTGACCCCAGTGCCCGTCAGTGACTCGCGCCGGACCCCCCCCCCCCCGGGCTGTCTGTTGTGAACTGTGACTCCTCCCCCCTCTGTCCTGAGCTCCCTCATGCAGCCCCGGGCCCTGATTCTGCCCACAGGAGTGACCAGGGGTGCAGTGAGGACAGGGTGGGCGTGCTGCCCACCTGTGTTTCACGCAGGGCATGTGTCAAAAGGCCATTAATAAACACAGCAGCCAGCACACCTGCTGCAGAGAAGTCACTGGGGCACCTGCTGTGAGCCAGACATTTCAAAGCCACGGCTCATTTCCATCCCAGCAGCTGGGAAGGGGGGAATTGTTAATCAAGAGGAGAAACTGAGGCAGGGTCCCGCTGCAGGCGGGACTGGAGGCCAGGAGGCTTGGTCTGAAGGCTGTGGCCTGAAAGACCCCAGGAGACCCTCTCGGATGTCCGGAGCTTCACACGCCTGATGCCCAGCCCCTTGCCCAGGCCCCCAACCGCCCCAGACCAGAACCTTGAGGCAGAAGCTGTTGAGGCTCCACTTAATGGGGCTGCTCTGGCTGAACTGCTCTAGAACGCACCAGACGTGGTCCAAGTGGCGGGCTGCGGCCAGCCCGACGGTGAGCGCGATACCCTACAGGCGCAGGGGGCAAGGCCACGTGCTGTCACAGGACCACGCCTGGACTCGCACCTGGGGGTGTGGAAACTGAGGCCCAGGAAAGGAGGGGACTGGTCGAAGGTCACAGGGACCCCCTCCCACTGCCATGCTCTTCAGGATCTGCAACTCTAGCTCAACGCTGTGAGGGCGTCTCTTACAGGGGCGGGTGGGTGGTGTGGGAGGCAGGGGGGGAGGAGTGACTCTCCGGAGGCCTGTTCCCTCCCCCTGTCCCCACTAGCTTGGAGCAGGCCTGGGCCAGGGGAGGGAATGAGGGTCCAGGAAATAGATGTGTGACAAAGGAGAGGACACAAGCTATGATAAGCCCGGAGTGTGACCAGGGTCAGGGCCCAGAGTGTGACCAGGGTCGGGGCCCAGTGCGTGACCAGGGTCGGGGCCCAGTGTGTGACCAGGGTCAGGGCCCAGAGTGTGACCAGGGTCGGGGCCCAGTGCGTGACCAGGGTCGGGGCCCCGTGTGTGACCAGGGTCAGGGCCCAGAGTGTGACCAGGGTCGGTGCCCAGTGTGTGACCAGGGTCGGGGCCTGGAGTGTGACCAGGGTTAGGCCTCAGTGTGTGGAAGGGATCAGGTTTCTCTCTATGGCCTGACCAGGGCTCAGGGCATGAGCAGGGATCAGGCTAAGCCTGAGGTCAGGGTCAGGCAGCTGTGGGCTAGGCTGCGGGCCGGGTCCTCACCTCCCTCTGCTTGGGCCATTCGTGGGACGTGTCCAGGAGGGCTTTCAGGTGCGCCCTGACAGCGGTGGCGTTGTCCTCGGCTTGAAGGATCAGCCCGTAGTAGATGAACAGAAAGATCTGTGGGGGGAGGTCCAGCCGCTTGTCCTGGGCCTGAGCCACCTCTGTCCACCCCGACAGCCTGCTGCCTCCCCTGACCAGGCTGCCCCCAGCCCCTGGGCTCCTGTAGCCGCCCTCACGCCCCGGCCTAGTGGTGGGGTTTCGAGGGTGCCGCTTCAAGTCCTATTGCTCAGGCCCCTGGCTCTTTGTTTCTTTCGGGTCTCAGTGTCCTTCTAGGGCCCCGGGCCTTGCTTTAGGTCCATCTTATGGACAGAGCCCCTGGGGCTGCCTGGGGGGGCAGGGTGTGGCCCACCTTCTCGGGGGGCTGCTCCTGATGTGTCCGGTCGGGCTTGGTGAGCGCCAACAGCAGCTCCTTGAACCACATGTCCCTGTTCAGGAACTGGACGGACTTGATGGCCATCTGTGAGCAGATGGGGGAGGGCAGGGCTGGAGCCGTCCCTCCCTCCACCCTGCGGGCTGGGGCTGAGGCCTCCCCCTGGCCCCGGAGCCCGGAGTCCGGCATTCTCTTGCCTTTCTTCCTGAGTCTCCGGGGCCCGCCCTCTGAGTCCCTTCCTGGGAGGCGTTGGAGGAGAGGCTGAGACCAGGAGCCTGCCCCCGTCCCCACGCCGGGCAGGGGCTCAGACATCACAGATGCTCGGTGAGCCTCAGGTGAAGGCGGCCCGGCCAGAGTGTGGGCACCAGGCTGTCTCCTGGCACCTGGAACTGTGCCTGGCATGTGGTCGAGGCTCCAGTAATAACGTTTTGAAGGAATGAATGCGAGATCAGAGACACGAAGGAAAGTGTCTCTTCTAAATAGAAAGTCCTAGAAGTTTTGCCCTAACATACGAGGCTGCAAGATTTCTTTATTTCGCTGTTCCCGGATTCCACAACTCAAGTCCAAGATTTTGATCCCTAGGTCCTTTGGGGGTGGGGAGTACCCCTTCCAAATATGATCCCAGGCCCCCAAGTCTTTATAGAAGAAATGATTGATGGATATGAAGGTAAAGATTTTCAGAGGTTTGTTTGGCAAAACCACCATATATTAGGTTGAAAGATGCAGTATTTGTGTTTGCTTGTTTTATTTTTTTTTGTTTTTGGTTTTCCTACAATCTATTGCTGAGGGTTAATATTGATGATAATGACCACTTCATAAACTAATAAGAAACAGCGACAGTCCACTTAGAGATAGTGGAAGCACACACACGTGACAGAGCGGCTGTCAACTCAACCTTGCTAATATCTGAGGAATGGAAATTAAGATGATATATCATTCTGGCCAAGATTGGCAAAAAATAAAATTGCCGGGTGTCAGCAAGAAGTGTCCTTTGGGGGGAAGATGATGGTGTTATGCCCGAATCGCGAGTCCCCAGAGAC
The DNA here is from genome assembly GCF_003009895.1 of Hyaena hyaena. Classification (NCBI taxonomy): domain Eukaryota; kingdom Metazoa; phylum Chordata; class Mammalia; order Carnivora; family Hyaenidae; genus Hyaena; species Hyaena hyaena. Next base: position 958,333 of record NW_024080702.1, on the reverse strand, counting down.
CTCCAAGGAACCGGCACCAATGCAAGAACAAAAGGGTCTTTATTACAAGCTCGAGCAGGGGCTCACCCGTCTCCCGGCGCAGCGGCAGCCAAGTGAAGCCCCGAACAGTGGGGAGCAGGGTTTTTATGGGGGAAGGGCAGGGGTGTTACCGTGCACACGTTGTACGTTTTGCATCATTACATAAGCACCAATCAGAATTGTACAATGGCCATAGTAACAGCATAGTAACAGTTTTGACCATTCAGTATCTGCGAGGCGTCCGTTATGTTTGGCGGGACCCAATCATGACCTTTGAGAGTCTTTTAAAATGACCATTTATGAGGTGGGCTCAGAGAATCTACGAGGGGCTTCTGCAAGCAGGTGATTGATTGGCAAGTGTGTACAAAGTAACTACCTGCAGCTCCCAGCCCTGACTCGTCTCCAAGACCACAGGAACGTGACACATTTCTTTTGATGGGCAGATGGGAGGGCGGTCGGAGGGCGGCTTCAGCTGAGGCTTCTCCTGGGACTGGACTCCGTGCAGCCTGAGGTTGTTTCTAATGGGGGACTTCATTTCAGGCTCCTCAACGGGTCTCTTATTTTTTTTGGTGAAGCTTTTGGCAGGCATCGGTTAAAGTTTAAAACGTGCGTACGTTTCCCCAGGGGATTCCATTTCTAGGAGGCTCACTGACGGGCGCCTTGGTAGGAGCGCGGGGGTATCCATTCTGCAGCCTCGCTGGACGCGAGCCGGCTGCGAGCGCCCCCTGCAGGTGGGGCCTTTAGCGCCCTCTCTGGCGATGCTGGGTAGGGCGGGGCGGGGCGGGGCTCGGTGGGGGGCGCCCTGAAAGGGAAATTGCTCCCCACTTGCTGCTTCCGGCTGAGGCTGGGGGCGCTCGTCTGCCCCAGTTTTGCCCCGCGTCTGGCCTGCTTGCAGGACGCTGGGGCGCAGCAGGGCCAGCTGGCTCCCCACCCGCCTCGCCCCCAGTTCGGGCGTCCCCTGAAGGCCGTGGGACCCCGGCCACCCGGAGGCCCTGGGCTCTCAGCTGTCGTCCTGCTCCGTCTCGCGCAGCGCGTACTAGCGGTTCACAGTCAAAACCCCGGAAAATTAAACTTTTTCATGGCTGTGCAGCAAAGTCATTTGGCGGTAAAAGCTGACCCAAACTGATGTGACACTGGTGACACTGTTTATGGCCATTAGTGTGAATTTTGTACGTTTCTGTAGCAGGGATATTAATATATATGATCCCACATCTTCCCCAGACCCTGCTAAGGGTGCTAATAGAATATATAGGGTGGGGGCCACATTACTTTAAAAAAAATGAAATCTCTGATTTGGGGAACAAATCTGTTTCCAAAGTTACAAATTTGCCAGGTTTTAAAGATTAAAAACAAATTTTTAATGTCTATTTATTTTTGAGAGAGAGAGAAAGAGACAGAGCGTGAGTGGGGGAGGGGCAGAGAGAGAGGGAGACAGAGAATCTGAAGCAGCTCCAGGCTCCGAGCTGTCAGCACAGAGCCGGACACGGGGCTCGAACCCACGAACTGTGAGATCATGACCTGAGCCGAAGTCGGACGGATGCTCAACCAACTGAGCCACCCAGGCGCCCCTAGTTTTAAAGATGTTTTTTCAAATAATGCTTATTTATTTTTGAGAAAAAGAGAAAGACACCAGGGGAGGGGCAGAGAGTGAGAAGGGGACAGAGGATCCCAAGCGGGCTCTGCGCTGACAGCAGAGAGCCCAATGTGGGGCTTGAGATCGTGACCTGAGTCGAAGTCAGATGCCCAACTGACTGAGCCACCCGGGCGCTCCACATTTTAAAGATTTTTTTAATGTTTTTTTTTTTTTTTTTTTAATTTATTTCTAGGAGAGAGAGAGAGAGAGACAGCGTGAGCAGGGGAGGGTCAGAGAGAGAGGGAGATACAGACTCTGAAATAGGCTCCAGGCTCCGAGCTGGCAGTCAGCACAGAGCCCAACGTGGGGCTCGAACCCACGAACCGCGAGATCATGACCTAAGCGAAAGTCGGACGCTTAACCGACTAAGCCACCCAGGCGCCCCTTAAAGATTTTTTTAAATTAAAGTTTAATTCACACACAATGTTATATAAGTTTCGGGTGTGCAGCGTAGAGATTCAACACTTCCTTACACGGTGGCGCTCACCACAGTGTGGTCACCCCGTCACCATGTAACGCTGTTACAATGTTATTGACTATATTCCCTCTGCTGTACTTTTCATCCCCGTGACTTACTCATTTTATAACTGGAGGTTTGCCCCCTTCCTCCCCTTCAGCTATGTCGCCCGCCCCCACCCCTACCTCCTCTGGCAATGAGCAGACCTCTTGGTACTTCTCTGTATTTAGGAGTTTGGTTTTGTTGTTGTTGTTCTTTTGTTCATTTGTTTTGTTTTTTAGGTTCCACATAGGAGTGAGATCATACAGTATTTGTCTTTGTCCATCTGCCTTATTTCCCTCGGCACAGTACTCTTAGGTCCGTCCATGTTGTTGTAAATGGAAAGATCTCATTCTTTTTCAGGGCCGAGTACTATTCCACTGTAGAGGCCACTTCTTTACCCATTCATCTGCGGGTGCACGCTTGGGCTGCTTTTGTATCTTGCCCGTTGTAAATAATGCCGCAGTGAACATAGGGGTGCACGTGTCTTTTCAAATTAGTGTTTTATTTTTCCTTTGGATAAATACCCAGTAGTGGGATTACTGGATCATACGGTAGTTCTATTCTTATTTTTTTGAGGACCCTCCACACTGCTTTCCGCAGCGGCCGCACCACTTCCCGCTCCCCCCACCCCCGCAGTGCGTGAGGAGCCCCTCTTCTCTGCGTCCTTGCCAGCATCTGTTGTTTCTTGTCTTTTTGACTTTAGCCATTCTGGCAGGTGTGAGGCGGTATCTCCTTGTGGTTTTGATTCATATTTCCCTAACTATGAGTGATATTGAGCATCTTTTTGTGTGTCTCTTGGCCATCAAAATGTCTGGGCTCTAAGTATTTTTACTGAGGTATGTTTAACGCACAGTGAAGGGCATACATCTTTCCTGGGAGGCGCAATGAAGTCTGACAGATGTGCAGACCCGTGCAACTCTCAGCCCACCACGAGCGAGAAGATATTCCGACACCCCAGAAAGCGCTCTCACGGTCCTTCCTAGTGAATCTCCATCACTACAAAACTGCTGTGATTTATATCCCCGTGGATTGTTTTGGCCTCTTCTAGAGTATAAACAGGATGGGAATCCTGTAGCGTGTACCTTGTGCTGACGTGTGGCCGGTGTTCTCAGCGTGTGTCTGCCGCATCTGTCGGAGACAGCGCATCCTCTCCGCTGTGTTTCTAGCACTCTGTTTCTCCTCTGTGGTGTCTTTAACTCACTCTTCATTCTCCAGCTTCTTCAGGGGGACACTTACCTACGGACTTCACATCCCGGCTGGGGTACTGCTCTGCCTGGTGCAGGCTGTCTCCAGTCCGGGCTTTTGGGGTGAAGCGTCTGGAGGGTTGTGGGTGGGTCCACGCGGGCCCTGAGCTCCGCCCTCTGCGGTGAGACCCAGTCTCACTGATGTCCTGGCTACACTTCCCTTTCGTCTGAAAGTCCAGTCTGGTCCCCGACCTCATTTTTGGGGTCTGTGGTTCAGTCCTTTCTCTCGTCCCCCCCGTTCCAGGTTGGGAATTGCCGGGGGTCTCCATGGCGGCTGCTGTGTTAAGGTGCACGTGCTTGTGTGTCTCGTTGTTGTTGTTTTTAAAATTTTTTTGAATGTTTATTTTGAGCGAGACAGACAGCATGAGCAGGGCAAGGGCTAAGAGAGAGGGAGACACAGAATCCGAAGCAGGTTCCAGGCTCTGAGCTGTCAGCACAGAGCCTCACACAAGGGTCGAACTCACAGACCGTGAGATCATGACCTGAGCCGGAAGTTGTATGCTTCACCGACTGAGCCTCCCTCCTCCCCCCGACCCTGCTCCCTGTTGTGTGTCTTGCTTTGTAGATAAAGGCTATTGTTAACCGGGACCTCGGGACCCAGAGCGCTACAAAAAATTGCCACAGTGTTAGCACAGGTCGGTCACAGAACGGGTTAGGCTGACTCTAGGTCACCTTGCCAACCTCAAGAAAATTTCCATACAGTGAGGTGCGCTGTGAAACTTGCGCAGTCCCCAACCTAGCAGCTCATCCCTCTTAGGTATTAGCTTGGCTCTGAGAAACCCCAAAGGCTTAGCTAAAAAAGAAAAAAGGAAAGAAGGAAAGAGCCCTGAGGAGTCAAGTGCGCCACCTTCTGCCACACCTGCTTGTTTCATGTCTAAGAACTACGGTCCCAGAGCTATAAGTATCTCCCAAAACGGCAAGATTTTAGTAAGACCAACCTAAAATTCCAATGGCCATTATGGAGAATGTTCACATTAGACAGGATCATTTATTTCAGAACTCGACTTGGAAACAAGGTTGCCCAAGATTAACGGACAGAACGGAATACTTGGTTTGATTATGATGCAGAAGCTTCCGAGAGCCTTGAGATTCCAGAAAGCTTCGTTTGAAGGCTCACTACAGAGAGCTAATGAGAACTGAAAGACACAGGTAGGTGCCTAAAACAAAAGGGCTCAGGTGACCCCTTCTGCTGGCTCCTTCCTCCTTGACCCGAGTCCTGATGCTTTGCTGACTCTGCAGACACAGCTACCTTTTAAAATAAGACTATTGAGGAGCGCCTGGGTGGCTCAGCCGGCTAAGGGTCCGCCTTCGGCTCAGGTCATGATCTCACAGCTCGTGGGTTCGAGTCCTGTGTCGGGCTCTGTGCTGACAGCTCAGAGCCTGGAGCCTGTCTTTGGATTCTGTCTCCCTCTCTCTCTGTCCCTCCCCTGCTCATGCTGCCTCTATCTCTCTCTCAAAAATGAAACATTAAAAAAATTTTCAAATAAGACCGTTGATGGTCTGGGAGCCCTCCTCCAAGTCACTCCTTGGTCAGAGGCCAAACTAAGGGCAGTAGCTAAAGAAATTCCTAAGCCCAGGAAGGGTCCCCAAAAATTTTTGGAAGAATTTAGAGTCATTACCAGGGGCTGTGACCCAGGCCACCAGATCCATGTCAGCCTGTGCTCTTGCTGGGGGGGCCCGGAGGGGGAAGGGGGCAGAAGTGAAAGCAGAGGCAGGACGGTGTCGCGCGAGGATGTTGTTTCAGAGCCTTAGTCTTCCACACGGTACCCGCATGGGCCACAGAAGCAGCGCTGACCGTCTCGTTCCTGGAGCCCCCGCGTCCCTCCAGGCCACACTCACTGGTCTGTTACTCAGACTCGCAAACGAAGACGATCTGTGCAGACTGTAAAGCCCGTCTGGAAGGCTCTTCCTACGCATCCCGGGTCCCAGACAACAGCCCAGGGCCCCCAGCGTGTTTTAGCTGCCCCACTTGTAGGCGGATTATCTCCTGAGATGAGTGCATTGATGAAAAGGCAGAAAATCGGATGCGAGGCCTCCTGCCTGCCTGAACTGAGACCAGAGCTGAGCACTTTGCAAGGACCTGGGAGCAAGACCGTAAACAGAGATGTGCCAAGGTGTTTGCCCGAGGGCGGCAGCGGCCCCGAGGTCAGGGACCCGAGGAGCACTGGGCCTCCCCGGCCCCCCGAGGCGTTGCTCCGGGGACTGATGTCTCCACTGTCCCCACAGGCGCCACGGGACTCGCCCACACAACCACGCGGTCCGTGCTGCCCCTGAGACAGATGCCCCCGCGCCCCCGGGCCTCTCGGGACTGACCGGGCTCCCGGGGTTCCCTGACCTCAGCACCCCCTCCAGCAGCTGAGGGAGGCTGAATTAAATGAGTGGGAAGGTTTGCCAAATTCGGGGAGATACCAGCGCTCCGGTCTTGCCTTCAAGCCCGTCCCCCAGGACAGCGAGTCCCTGGAGGAAGGTTTCCACAGCGAGGGCCTCCGGTCCCGCTCAGAGGGAGCTTCTGGCTCTGCCGGGGGCCTGTCTCCGGAAGACGCTCTTGTTTGCTGTGTGACACGGCCCCTGTCAACCTGTCCCCGGAGCCCTCCTTTCTAAATTCAGAGGGCTAATGGGTTTTGCCTCCACTGGAGACCTCGCCTTAGAATTTCCTGACCAACCCGAACCTTTCATGTTCTTTACAATCTGTCCTTGACATGGAAGAGGAGGAATTTCAACAAAAGTCCCTTAATTTAACTGCGGTGCGTGCAAGTCCGTGGGCCCCTCTCATGCCGACACTGGGAGAATGAAGAAGACAGAGCCTGGCAAGATTCAAACAGACAAAACTATGCTTCTTCCCAAATTGCCTCAATCCCCGCGAAACGCGAGGCCGCGCAAGGCCTCTCGCCGATGGCAGGGGGGACCCGGCCGCCCAGGGGCCCGTTGTCCCCGACCCAGCCCTGGGACAGGGCATCTTGCCCGCCCGCCCAGACACCTAAAGGGCAGGGCGGTGATTTGCCCGCGATCGAGGGCCGCTAACAAGACAGCCCGCTTCCCACTTGTTCCCAACCCGGACCGCAGACTCACAAGGGCTCAGTGTTCAAGATGGCGGACTGAGTTCAGCGTTTCCAGCATCGCTGTGGGCCCGGGGGCCGGTATCAGTCAACAATATACCTGGGCGGTTAGGCCTCGGGGCTTCGTGAGGCCCCGTCTCATTTCTGCCCCGTGGAGAGTGATCGGCCCCTGGTGCCCAGGAGATGGGGCCTCTGCAGAGTGGAGGGGACGCCTTGCTGTGCTCAGCTCCCAACCAGATGGTCACGGAGGATTCCATGCGCTCGCTCGAGGGACGTAAAGTCCCTAAAGAGAAATCACAAATACCTCTAGACACTGTTCACGACCGGGATCATAATCCAAGCGCTGAAGGACCCTCACTCTCCCCAGAAGGGATTACGCCAATCAGAGCATTTCCTAGGCTCATGACTAAGCTGCCGCTTGGCGGATGTGGAGGCCGGGCCGCCTGCTGTAGACGGCAGGCTCCTAGGTTTCCTCCATTGGCTTCCCCACTCTGTGAACTTACTAAACTCCAGTCCCTGAGCCCATTCCTTGGGGAGGTAAACTTGAGCAGCCTTTTCTAGGACTTAAGCAAGCTCCCCCCCGCCCCTCCCCAGGAACGACCTGCCTCAGGCCCACAGCACCATTCAAACCTTTTCCCTGGTTTGTGCCAGAAAGAGACGACCGAGCCCTGCTATTCTCTTGCCTTCCGAAATTGCCGTCACGAGCGCTGAGTCTCACACTAAAATCCGAGCCTCGGCAACGCCTGGCTGCCCTTCGTGCGAAAGCAGCGGCGGCAGAGTCTGTAAGGGTCGTGGCCCGAGTGGATGGAGTCCATTCTGCTCCTGCCAGAAATGACCCCTTGCCACCAGAATTTTGTCATTCTGAACTGTGGCAACAGTCCGCTCCTGACCCGAGAAATCACGACAGGCGAACAATAGTTTGCAAATTCAACAGTCGGGGCCGGGGAGCCCAGGACGGCCACCTGGCTCTTCCTGGCTGCCTGGAAAACCCCATTTTTGGGATTTTTACATTCCCTCCCCCACCGTGGTCCATTTAAGGACTCACATTGTGAGAAGACATTGGTGGTGGGAGGGAACTTCTAGAAAACTGCAGAAAGAGTCTACCATCCAGATGTGACCTATCAGGTCCAAGATCCCAGGGCGCCTCCTAACCCCTCCCTCTGGACTGAGGCTGGACTGCATCCACCGTCACTTAGCACAGGTTCTCGATGAGTCCTTGTTATTGGCTGTGCGTTTCCGGGACGGGTTGAAGGCTTTCCCTGCCTCAAGGCCGATGCCCTCACAGTGGCAAAGAAACTGTTGGAAACTGTGTTTCCCACTTGGGGAGTGTACCTTCCACCGTCTCCAGGGACACAGGCACCCACTTCACTGGGTCACTTGATGACAATCCGGCCATCTTGAAACTATCCTGCTTATGATGATCACAGCCGAGACCCTGGTGTGCTGTTCTCTCAAAGGCCTTGAATGTGTGTTCACAGCCACTGCTCACCAAGCCACCAACCTCCCCAGGACTGGAACACCAGACGCGAAGACAAGGACAGCCACAAACTCCAAGACTGTGAGCCCGCAATCATGGCCCTTCACCATCACGGAGGCTTCACAAGAATGCCATGACCTGTGAGTGTCACACAGGATGGACAGAAGCAGCGAGGGCCTCAGACAGGTGGCGGGTGTGGTGTGACGGCCTGGGATTCTGACCACATCTCTCATTAAGCTGTGAGTCTGATCAGAAGGGGCCGCTGTTAAAAAAGAGACAAGGGGCTGCAAGTGGAGTCCCTTGTGCTAAGCCCACGTCACCAAATCAAGGCTCAGTAGCTAACCTGGCTGCAGTTTCTGCCCCCCACACCCAGGCTTCACTGGTCAGTCTGGGGTCTCCCGGTCAGCGGTGGTGAGGTAAGCTGCCTGATAGGTGCGCCCCTGCCCCCTCAGGCCCCAGGAAACATGACGTGACCTCCTCTTTCCTTCTCTTTGCTGGACGGGATGCTGATGGATTCATGACTCATTGAGTAAAGCCAACTAGATCTCTACAGTTACTGAAAAAATATATATATTTTTAAATAACGGTAAGGCTTGAAATCAGGTAGTGTGATTCTCACAACTTTCTCCATTTTTCAAGATTGTTTTGGCTATTCCAGGTCCTTTGAATTTTCCGTATAAAATTTTAATTTATAGATTACATTCAATTCTACAGTCCAGTCTGTAGTTTGATTGGCATTGCACTGAATCTATCAATCAATTTTCAGAGAATTGACATCTTAACAATATTGAATCTTCTTACCTGTGAACTTCACACACATGTGTAGGTTTTATTTAATTTCTTTCCACAACATTTTGGGAAGACCTTGCACACATTTTGCTAAAATTTTCTTTGAGTCTTTTATGTTTTTAATGTTGTCATGTCATTTCTTTAAACTTTATTTTCCAGTTGTTTGTTGCTAGTACCTAAACTTTCTGTAGATTTTTGTGTATTGATCTTGCATTCTGAGATCTTGCTAATTTCTACTAGTAATTAATAGTCTAGTATGTCTTAAGCTTCCATAAGGTTTTCTGTACATGCAATCACATTGCCTGCAAAGGATAGTTTTACTTTTTCCACTGCAACCTGTGTGTCTTTTCCCGTCTTTTCTGACCTCCTGGTGATGGCTAGAGACTTCAGAAAAATGTTGACCGGAAGTGCAGGTAGTGGGAACTTTGCCCTATTTCTGATGTCAGTGGGAAAGTGCCCAGTGGCCATCAGTATGTATAGGTCGTAGATTGTCCATGGATGTCAGTTTCCTCCTCCTCCTCCTTCCTTGGGGGCCATTATCACTGTGATACTGTGACTTGTAATAAGATATGTATCTGCTCTTCATCCCGTTTCTGGAAGAGCCCCTGAAACCCTTGGGGTTTCTTCAGTGATAGGAAAGCTACAGAAAGGTGTCTTTCGTTTTCACAGAAACCTCTTGCGCCACGCCCGAGTTTATGCTGATGTGGTGACTTCTGGAGAGCCCCTGGATAACCACAAAAGGGGGGCTGGTGGCCATGGGGGCCAACCTGGATTAGAGGGTGAACTTTCAGTCCCCCCCCTCCCCCAGGGAGGAGAGAGGGGCTGCAAACGGATTCCATTACCAATGGCTTCCTCAGTTGTGCCTAATACTGAAGGCTCCAAGAGCTTCTGGCTTAGTGCCCGAGTGGGGAGAGTGGCACGTCCAGGGAGAGCATGGAAGCTTTGCACCCCTTCCCCACCTTGCCTTCTACATCTCTTCCATCAGGCTGCTCCCCAATTATATGCTTTCTTAATAAACCGGTGATCTAGTGAGTAAAATGTTTTCCTGATTTCCATGAGCCACTCTAGCAACTTAACTGAACCCGGGAAGGGGGTCGTGGGGACCTCCAGTCTATAGCTGGTGGGTCAGAAGCACGGGTGACAAGCTGGGCTTGCATTTGGCATCTGAAGTGAAGGAAATCGAGTGGGACAGAGCCCTCAGCCTGGTGGGGGGGGGGGGTGGCTCCTGCCACCTCTCGATAATGTCAGAGTTGAGTTGAATTGCAGGACACCATCCGGCGTCCACTTAGAACGGGAGAACCACTTGGTGTTGTTGGGAAACATATATCGAATCCCAGGTAGATGTTACCTTTTGTCAAATGCTTTTGCTTCATGGAGATGACCATGATTTCCACACTTTATTCTGTTGGTTGTTGAATTGTACTTACTGCTGCACAAAGGTGAAACTGGCCTCATGTTCCTGGGACAAACCCGCTTCATCACGGTGTGTTATCTTTCTTGTATGTTCCTGAATTCTTTTTGTGGATATTTTATCAAAGTGTTTTGACTTTATCTTCATGAAAGGTACTGGTCTACAGCTTTCCTGTAACGTCTGTGACTGGCTTTGATGCCAGGTTTGTGTTGGCCTCTGCAAACGATTGGGATGTGTTCCTTCTGCCCCTATTTTCCCCTATACAAAAACATTTGCATAGAATTGAAAGTATTTATTCCTTAACTACGCGATGAAATAAGCCAGTGAAGTATCTGGGAGCGGAGTTTTCTGTGTGAGAAGGTTTATAATTATGATTCCAATTTCTGAATATAAGACCACTCAGATTTTCTGTTGTTTGTTCTTGTGCTAGTTTGGTAGCTTGTGTTTTTCAGGGAATTTGTCGATTCAATCTAAATTGGTTAATTTATTGGGATCATATTTTGTGATTACTGGTCCATGTCTAGAGAATGTATGATATTTCTTCTGTTCTCAGAGTGGTATTTTGTGTTTTTGATTTTTTTTTTTTTTTTGGGTCAAAGAGCTCGTCATTTTATCAATTGCTTACTTTTGAGTTTATTTGGTTTATTGAGTTTATTGTTTGTTCCTTTAAATTTTTTCTTTGATTTGTACTCTAGATTTTATTCTTTCTTTCTTTCTCCTTACTTTGGATTTCATTTGTACTTATTTTGATAGCTTTTTATTTTTAATTTTAATTTTAATTAATTAATTTTTAATTTTTATTTTTAATTAATTAATTAATTTTTTAAAGTTTATTTTGAGAGAGAAAGAGAAAGAGAGAGAGAGAGAGAGAGAGAGCGCACACAGCTGGAGAGGGGCTGAGAGAGAAGGTGAGAGAGAATCCCAACAGGCTCCGTGCTGTCAGCACAGAGCCCTACAGTGGGCTTGATCTCATGAACAGTGAGATCATGACATGAGCCGAAATCAAGAGTTGGACGCTTAACCTATTGAGCCACCCAGGTGCCCCATTAGCTTTTTAGCGAATAGATTTTATACCTTTCTTTTCTAATTTAGGCACTAACAACATAAACCTCCTTCTGAGGTTGCTTTCTGTTGAGCCCCACAAATGTTCATATGCTGTGTTTTCATGATCGTTCTGTTCAAAATCTTTCCTACTCTCTCTTGTGACTTCTTCTCTGACCCATGGCTTATTTAGAAATGTATCTTCTCATTTCCAAATTTTTGGAATTTTTCCAGATACATTTTTGCCATTGATCTCTCATTTACATTCTGGTCAGAGAATGTTCTCTGTTTGATTTCAGTCTTTTTAAATTTATTGAAACTTGATATATGGTGAACGATCTATCTTGGTGAACGTTCTATTTATGTTTGAAAGAAATGTCAATTAGATCAATTTGGTTAATTATGTTGCTCAAGACTTCTCTCTCCTTAGTGATTTCCTGTCGTATTTCTCTATTAATTACTAGTATTGCTGCTGCCGCTGCTGGTATTATTTCTGCGAGATGACGTCTGTGACAACTGTCCCGCTGCTACTGTCATCACTAACCGAACACATTAACTACGTTGAATAAGGGCCACCCTCATGTCGGGCACTGTGATGGCGCTCCGTGTGGGTTACAGCCTGTAGTCCTCACAGCAAACCTTTGAGCCAGGTACTTTTATCCCCAGTGGACAGACGAGGGGACTAAGGGACGAGGCAAAGTAGGCCGCCCAGGTCACACATATGTGGTTGGTTGACTCTAGACTTGAACCCAGGGCCCCACGTCCCTTCTCCAGCCCCAGGAGCCCCTCATGTTGGGGGGGCGGTGTTCAGAGGGGCCCGCATTACACCGCTCCCTGGCTGGGGCGCCTCTGTCCACTCCAGCCTGCTTCCTCCCGCCCTTGTCTGAGATCTGGTCTCTGTGCCCTCTCGGGGGCCCATGAACCCAGCACCCAGAATGGGGAGGAAGGGCCCTGTCTGGTTGGACACCTGCTCTGCACGAGACATCTAAAGACGGAAGTTGACCTCCCAGCTCCCCCAGCGGCCAGCCCCATGAATCACTTCCCTCTAAGCTGGTTTGTGCATCTGTGACAGAGGGGCTTCTCCATCCCCTTCCCCGGGGAGGCAGCTGACCCGCTCCCCCGTTGCCCTCATCATCCCCCAGAAGGCCCCAGCGGCCGGGCTCCCCCCTACCTTGGCCAGCTGCTCTTCCCAGCATGCCTTCTCTCCCTTGTGGAAGATGGACTCTGCGGGAGAGAAGGGCCACGTCACTGGAGGCCACGTCTGAAGTCCTCACTGGGGCTGGAACTTGGGCTCCTTTGCCCCTATTCTTCAAACACGGGACTGAGGCCGAGTGACACTGCCCTGCCTCTGCTGGTCCTGGCTTCGTGCAGGGCGAGGGACTGGGCTTGGACCCAGGGTCTGGAGAGCTGGGCTGGACTTGCCGCCCTGCTGCCCTGGCCATGTGACCTCAGGTTGGCCATGTTGCCTTTTGGGGCCCCCGGCTCACCGATGGTGAATGGAGGGGTCCCTCCGGGCATAGCCATTTGGAATGTGCTAGAATCCCCTTGAGGGTGGGAAAACATAGCCTGGAGAGGGGTGCATTGTGGGGATGGAAAGCTTTTACAGAACTTTGGAAACTCAGCCTCGGAGGGACGGCTGCTTTGGGGGTGGCCTGGGGGTCTCAGAGCAGCCGTGTGCTCTGCTCACACTTGTGAGTGGACAAGCGTGCCTGAATGAAGGCAGGCGTTTGCCTCCCTCAGGGGCTGCGAGCTCTTGAGGGCGGGGGGCCGGGCACCGGGCAGGGGTCCAGACCCCTCCTTCTAGGTCCTCCCCCAGGCCCTCACAGGCCCCACTGCTCGAGGCAGCCCTTCCCACAACTCAGAGCCAATGGCTGCTGTTGACGCCCTGGGACCTGGACATCACAGGCCTGTGACACGCTGTTGGGGGGCTCCGGGCCCCCCATGCTGCCTCTGTGAGCTCGCTTCCTCGTCTGCTAGTGAGCAGGGCACCCGCCTGCCTCGGTGACGGAGGACCAGCACCCTGTGGCAGTGCTGGCCTCACGCCCACCCTGGGCCACCTCCCGGAGCCTCCTCGCTCCGTCCTGCTTCTGTCCAGGCCATTGTAGAAACGCTAACGGCGGGAACGTGGGCCAGGGGGGACCAGGCAGCTGGCTGGCTGTGGGTCCTGATGCAGCGGGGCTGGCATGGGGAGGGGGCTGCGGGGCGTGGGGGCCACGGCCCTTTCCTCTGGCACAGACATGCTCTGCTGTTGTGCAGCCGACGCCCGGCCCTGTGTGCATCCCGCAGACCAACAGTCTTGCCGAACCCCCATCTGGATCTTTCTCTGTGACGTGCCCCACCGCCACCCCTGGGGACCTGGGGGCAGAAGGTGGCCAAGGCGCGGCAGGGGGTGCCTCGGGCCCCTAGAGCAGGACATACCGTTGGAGGTCATGATGCCCATCACGTAGAGCAGGCTGCGGTGCGGGAAGACGCCCGTCAGGACCTCGGTCTCCAGGTGCTGGGCCACCGCCCGCCACGAGTGCCGACAGACGGCCAGCAGCACGTCGCTGGCCGCGTCCTGGTACGCCTCTTCCAGCTCCTGGGGGCAGGGGGCCAAGGAGGCGGAGTGGGCCCCTGGACAAAGCTTTGGCTTTTCATACCCGTGTCTGGCTTGGTAGGTGGGGCCGCTGAGGTCAACCCCGATTCTGGATAGAAAACAGGCCGAGGTAGCCCTGTACACACCCCGGCCTCTGTCCCAGGGCTGGGACCCTCGCACCCCGGGGCCTGGGATAGTTCCAGAAGCCGGCCGTGCTTCCTGCCTCTGAGCCTGGAGCACTGTTACTGCCCACCTTGTCCATCCAGATCTAGTCCAGTTTTAGAGTTCGCCCCGAGGCCCTGTGTCCTGCAGGCTCCCGGCACCGGTCACCTCTGGACAGTGTCACAGCCTTTGATTCTCCATCAGGGTGAATTCAGAGCCACCGTCTCTGTGTCTCAGGCCTGAGGGCGTGGGGTCAGCTGCTCGGGGCAGAGGCCCAGCTGGGGGTCTAGTGGAGGGGTGGCCGGGCACGGGGGGGGGGGGACACGTGCCATTCTGTGTCACTACACCGGGGCTTTTCTCAACAAAGTTCCCGTATTTCTTTTGATGTGGCTCTAATTTTGGGCTCCTCTTGTCTCCAGACTTTAGTGAGAGCCGTCAGGTGATGTCTGCGGCTGCTGGCGTGAGAGGTGCTGTCGCCGGGCAGCAGGCCAGGGCCTGCCCTGCACGCAGGGGCACCTGACAGTGAGGGGCGCCAGTCCCGCCCTGCGACGCCGTCTGAATCACCACCGGAGGCATTCTGTCATTCATGATTAACTGAAAGCAAACCCTCACTAAGATGGTGGATTGAAACTGCTTTTGCTCTTTCAAAAATAATACCTCAACTAAACTACATTTAGGAGATTTTTTAAGTTTCCTTATTTATTTTGAGAGAGAGAGTGCATGAGGTCAAGCGGGGGCGGGGCGGAGACACAGGGCGGATCTCACGAACTGGGAGAGCATGACCTGAGCCGAAGTCTAGAGTCAGACGCTTCACCCACAGAGACACCTGGGCGCCCCCAGTGTTTTAAGAAGTTCAACAGCGTCCACGCTCTGGGAGCCGGAGAGCAAACGAGGGACAGTGACCTGGGGATCACTAGGCGGCAGCCTTAGTGCCGCCCGGTCAGGCCCGCCCACGACTCCAGGGGCACGTCTGCCAGACCTCTGCACCCAGGGGGCGGGGGAGGGTGCAGTGGTCCAAGGAGCCAGGTGCCCAGATGCTGCACCCACTCCACACCCAGAGGCTGGGTCTCCAGCTGGGGCGGGCGCGGGCCTGTGGCAGGAGGCCGGGCCCTCCACGGCGCTGCCCCTGGGCCTCACACCTCCGGGCCGAGCACCGTTAGAGTCTTCTCTGGGGTCGCTGGGCAGCCCAGGACGAAAGCCGTAGAGGTGCTGGCATGGGTGCTGGGCAGCCGTGGGCTCACTGTGGACCCCAGATCCTGTCACCCGCCCGTGCGTTCAGAGCCCCCTATCGACGCTAACCATGGACAGACAGCGACGCTGGAGATCAGAACCACCACACGCCCCACAGAACCCAGAACACGGCCACTGGGAGGCAATACAGGCCAGAGAGGTGAGAACTTCAAGCAAAGCTGTCTTTTCAATATCCTGAGAGATAAAAGCAGGTATTGTGTCCACGATAAAACAGCATGATACACATATGAACATTCTGGGCACAAAATCAAGATTGTGGGACAGTGGAATGCACGGGCAGGGCTGGGAGCTCCACAGACAGCGGGTCCTCAGAGAGCAGAACGGAGGACAGAGCTGGTAGAAGAGAGGCCCGGCGAGGGTCCTGGGGCGCACTGAGCACCCCGCACCTGAGCGTCCCTGAGCCTCGGGCAGGGAAACGAGGGGACGATACTGTCAGTGAAATAACTGAACTTTTCTGGAAGCAAAGGTCTGAAGACAGTCAGACTGTGGGAGGCCGCGCCGGAGCGCAGGGTGGCTAACGACAGACCCTGGGGAACCGCGGGGCCCACCAGCAGAGGGGCTGTGCACAGGTAACGGTCTAATGTCCACAGTGACTTTGGAGTCACTACAGTGGCACCAGTGGCGGGAGGACACGGGACGCTGCTGCCAACATGTCAATGGTCTTGTCGAACAGGAAGGAAGTGAGTGGCGGAGCAAACCAGCAGTTTATTCGGGGTCTTCAGGGATTCCAACCTGGGAGACACTGATTCAGGAGGTCACGGAGATGCGCTTGGGGCTCGAGAAAGAGCTTAAGAGGCCCAGACCCGCAGGCTTCTAGAAGCTGTTTTGAAGAATTATGATCACTGTAGGAAAAATAATGTTCTACATGCGACAGGTCACTGTGCTGTTCCCGGGTCGGAGTTCAGCAAAATAAGCCTCAGTCTGGGAAAAAGGCAACACGATGTGGCCATTGCATTGGTGGTCGGGCATGGCCCGAAGGTCACACTTGTCCAGGTGTGGATGTGCATCAGACCAACCTCCCCGGTGGCCTCTGCCTCCACCCTGACCTTCCTGACTCCATTTCCGATGTTTCTGTTCAGGGTCTCCAAGGCAGAGTCCAGGGGGAACAGGAGAGAGAGATTTCCAGGAACACGTGGTCTCAAACTGTGCTTCCCAAACATGCTTTCTCAGGAAGCTGCTGGAGGATGTGTGTCTTCAAAGCGAGAGGTCAAGCCGGGAAGGAGGGTCCCGGAGACACCGTTCCCTGCGGCGATGGGCTACGGGGGTCCCAGACTGGGCTTTGGACACCCAGATGGGCTCGGCTGGCCGGACCTGGGTGATGACGTGCATGAGCTCCTCCGTGAGGCCTAGACCGGCTCCCGGCGCCTACAGAGGGTCCACACTGGCCCGCCCTGGAGAGCTGGCAGTGGGCCGCGGTGTGTATAGAAGCAGGAGGTGGGCCTGGCTCAGAGGCGCTCATGTCCACCCCCGGGGAGGCTGTGCCAGGCCGCCACCCAGACACTGGCGGGCTCTGCGTGTCCTACAGCCTCACCGCTGCCTTCCCCCACTCTATTCTTCCTGGTTTCTAAACTATTCACAGGTGACATGCTTCCCACGATGGCTTAAATTAAAAAAAAAAAAGATCATGGGGACCTCTGGGTGGCTCAGCGGGTTAAGCATCTGACTTTGACTCAGATCATGATTTCATAGCTCGTGAGTTCGAGTCCCCTGACAGCTCAGAGCCTGGAAGCTGCCTGAGATTCGCGTCTTCCTCTCTGCCCCTTGCCCCCTCACGCTCTGTCTCTCTCTCTCAAACATAAATACATGTTAAAAAATTTTAATAAGGAATTTGGAATCTAAATTTAGAATTAAAATTCTTTGGGGAAGAGGATGAATACAGTGGTTCTGAACTTTGCTCCCTGCTTGTCTGCATCCGTACCAGGAGGGAAGACTTTGTGGGGAGCCTGAAGATGGCCACTTACCATCTTTTAAACTGCCCAAGCCTCAGTCCCTCCGTCTGTAAACGGGGGTTGCAGATATCTGGTGGGAGGGTTAAATTATACTTTTTCCTGCCCCGCGGAGCGCCGAGGCTTGGAACACGGCTAGCCCACCATGGGGACCCTGGGCTGTTTTGAGAGCCAGCAGCCCTCAAGTGTCTGGAGCTGAAGCCAGCTGAGGCCATGGGCAGGCCTGGGCCAGGTCCCTGGACATCATCCTGGGGTGGGCACGATACCCACCAAACCTGTAAGTGTCTGCCAGGCAGGACTCGGGAGGCGGCCACAGAGGCTGCGTTAAGCCTGGAGCACAGGTGCGACCCGCAGGAGGCCTTCCAGAGTCTGGGTGTGGGGGCAGCCATGGAAT
Source organism: Hyaena hyaena (assembly GCF_003009895.1). NCBI lineage: Eukaryota > Metazoa > Chordata > Mammalia > Carnivora > Hyaenidae > Hyaena > Hyaena hyaena. The sequence goes on along the minus strand of NW_024080702.1, from coordinate 940,837 downwards.
CGTAAAACTGGCGGTGGAAGAGGGACCCAGAGCCCACTTCAGGGTGGGGGCTTCCAGGAAGGGGTGCTGAGGGGTAGCTGACATTTGGTTCTTCCATTTATAGGCCCTGTTGACTCAGACAAGCAATTAGCTCCCCGAATCTCACTTTTCTCAACTGTAAAATGGGTGCCAGAGTTTGTCCCTCTGAAGGGACTTGTGGTAAGGAAATGAAAATGGACAGAAATCACTTAATCAACCATGGAGCTGGGCACCCCGGCATTATTCGGGTGCCAGGGCGGCAGCCCGCATTCCCAGCAGTGGCCTATTTGCGGGGATGGGAGGCCCACCGTGGACTTGGTCATGTTCTCCAGGGCCAGCTGCATGAGTGTCTTCTCCCAGGCCTCCTCCAGGTGGTTGCTGGCTCTGATGACTGCTTCCAGGACCTGGAGCAGCCGGAACTTGTGCCGGGAGGAGATCTGTGGGTGGCAGAGTGGGCAGAGGCTCAGGGCCAAATTGGGTTCAGTCACATGGGGAGTGGTCACCAGTGAAAGCCTGGGCATGGGGAGGTTGCTGAGGGGGCTGAGGAGGCCAGAAGGGGAGGGTCACAGTGGATGCATTTGGCCATTCATCCAATAACCATTTAGTGAGCACACACTATAGGAGGCCCTGAGCTAGCTTCTGCAGAAACAGGCACTTAAAAGTTTGTCTCTATCCTCAAGAATAGCTATGGTATTTTAAAAGCATTCCACCTCTGAAGTCAGTTCATTCATTCATTTGTTAAAATTCAATCAGATCTTCTACCTAATTATCCATCCATCTATCTACCAACTACCAACCCATCCACCCATCCATCTACCCATCCATCCATCTGTCCATCCATCCACCCATCCATCCATCTGTCCATCCATCCACCCATCCATCTACATATCCATCCATCCATCCATTATCTATCCATCCATCCATCTATCCATCCACCCTACCATCCATTATCCATCCATCTACCCATCCATCCATCCATCCATCCATCTCTGCCACTTAATCTCTCGGTAACTTTAGGCAAATCATTTCCCTTTCCTAAGCCCGTTTCCTCATCTATGGGGATCATAATATCTATATCATGAGACTATTCTGAGGGTGGTTGACACATGTCAGTCCACATTCTTTCCTCACTGCTTAGCCCATTAGACATATGAGGAGACTGACTTGCCCTAAATCATGTAGCTGTACCACAGAGCCACCATTTGAACCTGCCTTTGGGTCCAGCCCTCCCTCTGCTTCCATGCATTCCCTCCAATGGCTCAAGCAGCTCCCACCTCTGGGTTGTTTACAAAGTAGTCATGGATGGTTTCCAGCACCAGGTTGGGGGCCTTGTGAGCCATGCTCTTGATCTTCTTGGTGATGTGCTTCAGGTGGACAGGGTCTGAACCATTCAGGTCCTGGAGCATCTTGAAGCAAATGGCTAAAGGAGATGAAAAAAAGGTGTGAGGGTGGATGGGCTGTGGGAAGGTTACACTGTGCCAGCAGGGATGGGGAGGCAGGGAAAGGGTAGCGCTGGGAATGGGAAAGAGTGATCTGAAAATGAAGACTGAAGAACTGAACATATTGGAGGTTCCTGGGCCTCCTGACTGTCCAAACAGTCCTCCTGGAGTTTGAGACAGGATAAGAAGCAGATTGCATGCAGGTTTTCACATCCTTATACACCCATGCATATTTCCATCCATTCATTGAATCAACCACTTTTTTATCCATCTACTTATCCATTCATCTATCATCTACGTATCCATAGATATTCATCTGTCCATCCACCCACACATTCATCCATATGGGCAAATAGTTGCCCATTAATTCATCCACCTGTCTGTCCATCTTTATGCTCACCTACCAGTCCATGCATTAGTAAACGTATCCATCCATCCGTCACCCATCTGCTCACAAATTCATCTATCCACCTTTCTATCCACTCATCCATTCATAAGTTTATCCGTCCATCCCCATCACCCATCCACTCATATTAGCCATCCATCCCTCCACTCCTCCATCTAGTCATCCCTTCACTCCCTCAACCTCCATGTAGTCTTCAGCATTCAATGTTGTTCACTGTGTGGTCACAGAACTGTGTGGGGGCTCAAAGGAGAGTCAGGGCCCAGCTCGGTTCTGAAGGAGCCCCTAGCCTGTGGGAGCCCTACTCGGTGTCCGTGGACTCTGGTTCTGTTGTTGTGTAGAAGGCCGTGGGCACACAGAGAGGGGAGGGATTTAATACATGCCAACAAAGATGGAGGGCATTCAGGACTGGCCCCTTGGAGGAGGTGGCAATTTAACTTTGCCTAGAATGATGAAGTCATGTCATCCTTTGAATGAAGGGAAAAGCATTCCTGTGAGATGGCCAGGCCTAGGCTGAGGTCCCAAGGTATGAAACGGTATGGGAGGAAAATGGAAGGTGAGGTGTGAGGGGGAAAGTTTTGGGCTTAGGACGGTGCTTCAGGAGGCATGAAGAGGCCAAGGAGGGCGTGTAGAGCTCTCTGCTGAAAGTCTCACTATCTCCCCAAGGCCCTTGACGTCCCCAAGATCCCAGGCGGTGGATTCCCTCTGGCCCTCATTCCCAGGACATTTTTGGCACGGGGACATGATGGGGTCTACTGGAGCCTGACCACCCCATTTCTGCCTGCTTGAGTCCCAGGGTTGGTGATCACCTGCGTTGTAGGCTTCTTCCATGAACACCTTGTGCTCCTTGGGCCTCATGGCAGCCTGGCTGCTCTGTGACTTGCAGAGCATGATGGTGGTGGGGTGTCTCTTCTGTCTGTCCCTGTGGTCAGGGTCCTGAAGTACCTTCAGGTGAGTCAAGTCCTTCATGGATTCAGAGACGTGGCAGGACGTTCTGAGAAGGAAAAGAGGTCCAGGATGCAGGTGGGCAGCCTCACGAGCGTTCATGAAGGCAAGCCCGGCAGATGCCGAGAACCACGCTGGCCGGGATCAGGCTTGGCAACGTCCTTGCATGTGTCTACCTTCTGCTCAATGGATTGGCTGGGCCCTGGGAGTATGGAAGGGGCCCGGAGGCCTCAGGGAGCGTTTCCCGTGGGCCTGGAGAGGCCTGACTTCCCAGCAAGTGCTGGTGACAAGCGTGGCTGACGAGACCCGGAGGGCTCTGGGCGTGGCGTCCCCAACTCTAGCTCTTGCACTGGCTTGGATGAGCCCGTCTTTTCAGGACCACACACAGGACTGCCCTGGCTACCCCATGTCACTGAGGGGGTCCTCGGTGGGGGCCCAGGAGCTGCACGACAGGTGGGGGCAGGGGCCATGAAGATGGGTGCGCTGGGCGACACCACCTGTGCCCCAGACCCCTCCACCTGGTGCTTGAGAACAAGTATGTTTGCATGACAGAGATACTGAGAAGAAACAAGGAAGCACATCGGCCCCTGGAGGCTGCTTCCTTCCTACTTCCTCTTCCTTTTCTCACCTTTTGCAAATGTGGGACAGGATTCCCTCAGACTGTGCTCGTTGCCAGAGGGGCCAAAAAAGGAGGGATGCTTCATTTTGGGGCTGGTGGCCAAGTTGTTTGTCTCACAACTTCCTCTTGGAGCCTCGTGGCAGGAGTGGGTGTCTGCTCTACCTGCTCTGGGACCCCATTTCTTTTTTTTTTTATTTTTATTTTTTAATGTTTTACTTATTTCTAGGAGAGAGAGTGAGACAGCGTGAGCAGGGGAGGGTCAGAGAGAGAGGGAGTCACAGACTGAAAGAGGCTCCAGGCTCTGAGCTGGCAGTCAGCACAGAGCCCGACGCGGGGCTCGAACCCACGAACCGCGAGATCATGACCTAAGTGAAAGTCAGATGCTTAACCGACTAAGCCACCCAGGAGCCCCTCTGGGACCCCATTTCTTGATCACTCTCAGTTCCTGGTTCCCAAATACTGACCACGGGCAAGGAATGTTCTTTCTACTCACTAAGGATGTAACAGTGAGCAAGACAGCAAGCTGTCAACAAATTCAATAGGTACATTAGATGGTATATTAGAAGGTGGTTCGTCTATTAACATTTATACATTAATTTATTCTACTGTGTGAGAAATGTAGGTCAGATCATATCACTCAAAACCCTCTGTGGTTCCCCACTGGACTCAGCAAAAAGCTCAAAGTCCTCAAGATGGTAAAGACAACACCAGTATTTTGCTTCAAGATGGAGCAACCGGGACCAGATTCCCCCTCCTGCCTTAAACAACTCAAAAATTGGAAAAAATAGACAAACCCGCTAATATCAGACATTAGGCAACAAGAAGTGGAAGACAAGGGTCCCAGAGAGACGGCAGCCCTGCAGGGTCAGCTCCAAATCGCCACAATGTGCTGCCTGTGCAGTGCAGGATGGGGGAACCCAGAAAGCTCAGTGGGTCCCTCAAGTGAAGGAAAAGGAGGTGGACGTTTGGGGAGGCCAAAGTGGCTTGTGTTTGCAGGGAAGAGTAATAGGAGAAGGCTGCCCAGTGAGAGAAAACGACCACTCAGGTTTGAAGACCTCCCCCGCACCCCCCACCCGGCCAAGTCCTCCTCTGATGGTAATCAGCGCATGTGGGAAAAGGGCCACCCATGAGGAGCCGCGGAAACAATCTTCAGAGCTCACACAGGCTGAGAATAATCCCTTCGTTTTAGCAGCCAGACTGGAAGACTTCGTAATACACAGGGCATTGGGCAGAGTACTCTGAACGGTATTATCTTGGTCTTGAGGGAAAAAAACGGACATCCTTAGACAGGAATGCTTTGGTGCTGCCTAACAAAGCTTAAAAGCAAGCCTCAAAAATACCAAATTGTTTTTAAATTAATTGTGTTCTAGAACAAAACTCAGGAATATTTGAAAAGTACAGAAATATCTAGCACCCAACAAGGTAAAGTTTACAATGCCTGGTATTGAATAAGAAACTACCAGGCATGCATGGCAGCAAGAAAGTTGACCCCTAAGTAGGAGAAAGAAAATTGACTTACCAAAAGCAACACAGAAATGACACAAGTGATAGAATTAATAGACAAAGACATTAAACGTTATTATAACAATATTACACATGTTCCACATGGTAGATTAAAACATAAGCATGCTACGGAGAGATATGGAAAACATAAACAAGATGAAGAATACAACGTTTGAAGTTAAGAATTTAGTGGATGAAGCTTCTGCACAGCCAAGGAAACAACCCAGAAAATTAATAGGCAACCAACGGAATGGGAAAAGATAGTTGCAAATGACATATCAGATAAAGGGTTAATATCCAGAATCTATAAGGAACTCACCAAACTACACGCCTGAAAAACAAACAACCCAGTGAAGAAATGGGCAGAAGACATGAACAGACACTTCTCCAAAGAGGACATCCAGATGGCCAACAGACACATGAAACGATGCTCAGCATCCCTCCTCATCAGGGAAATACACATCAAAACCACACTGAGATACCACCTCACGCCAGTCAGAGTGGCTAAAATGAGCAAATCAGAGAACTCTAGATGCTGGCGAGGATGTGGAGAAACGGGCACCCTCCTACACTGTTGGTGGGAATGTAAACTGGTGCAGCCCCTCTGGAAAACAGTGTGGAGGTTCCTCAGGAAACTAACAATAGAACTCCCTTATGACCCAGCAATAGCACTGCTAGGAATTTACCCAAGGGATACAGAAATGCTGATGCATAGGGCACATGTACCCCAATGTTCATAGCAGCACTCTCCACAATAGCTAAAACAGGGAAAGAGCCTAAGTGTCCATCAACAGATGAATGGATCAAGAAGATGTGGCTTATCTATACCATGGAATACTACATGGCAATGAGAAACAATGAAATCTGGCCATGTGTAGCAACATGGATGGACCTTGAGGGTGTTATGCTGAGCGAAATAAGTCAGGCAGAGAAGGACAAATATCATATGTTTGCACGTATAGGAGGATTAGGAGGAACTTGACGGAGGATCAAGGGGGAGAAGAAGGGCGGAAATGGTGGGGGAAAAGGAGAGAGGCAAACCATGAGAGACTCTTGAATTCTGACAAAAACTGAGGACTGATGGATCTGGGAGGGAGGGGGGATGGGCATGGAGGAGGGCACTTTGGGGATGAGCACTGAGTGTTATGTGGAAAATAATTTGACAATAAACTATTTGTAAAAAAAAAAAAAAGAATATAGTGGATGAGTTTAATAGCAAATTAGACATAGCAGGAGCAAAGATTAGTGAACTTGAAGACACTACAGCAGAAACTATCTACAAATGAAACAGAAATAGAAAAAAGACTGGAAAAAATGGAACAGAGCATCATTGAGTTGTAGAGCAACCTCAAAATCCACAGTGTGTGTGTAACGTGAACCCTCATAGGAGAAGAAAGGGAGACAGAAAACAATATTTGAAGAAATAATATCTGAAGTTTCCAAATTAATAAAAACCAAAAATCCCACAGGTCCAGGAAATGTAATGAACCTCAACTGAAACAAACATAAAGAAAACCAAACCAAATGGCAATGAAATAAAATTGCCTAAAACCAATGCCAAGAGAAAATCTTAACAAAGAAAGCCAGAGATAAAGGACACATCATATGCAAAAGTATAAAGATAAGAGCAAGGGTACAGTTCTAGTCAAAAACAGTGCAAGCCAGGAGACATGAAGCAACATTTTATTTATTTTTTATTTAAAAAATATTTTAAAAAATGTTTTATTTATTTCTGAGAGAGAGAGAGAGACAGTGTGAGCAGGGGAGGCTCAGAGAGAGAGGAAGATACAGAATCTGAAACAGGCTCCAGGCTCTGAGCTGGCAGTCAGCACAGAGCCCAACGTGGGGCTCGAACCCACGAACCGTGAGATCATGACCTGGCTGAAGTCGGACGCTCAACCGACTGAACCACCCAGGTGCCCCAACATGAAACAACATTTTAAAGCACTAAGAGAAAAAAACCTGGCAAGCTAGTCAGAGAAAACCATTTTAACAACGGATGGTAAAACCAAGCCTTTATCATATGCACTGAAGCTGAAAGAATTTATACCCAGCAGACCTGTGCCTTAAGTAATGTTTGGGGAAGTCTTTCAGACAGAAGGAAAATTATACCAGATGGAAATATGGACGAAAAAAAAGAAAAAAAAAGTGGAAAGGGTGAATATGTAAGTGAATATAAAATATTCTTTCTTATTTTTCAGGTTTAAAGTAAAAATAACAATGCCTTGTGGGGCCTATAACAAATGTAGAAGTAAAATATATGTCAACAATACCATAAAGGCCAGGAGAGGGAAAAGGAAATAAAATGTTGTAAGATTCTTATACTCTAAATGGCACAATATCACTTAAAGGTAGACTGAGATACTGTAAAATTGTAAACTATAAGCATTAACGCAGTCACTAAAAAATGAGAGAGTAAACCATAATATATATGGTAATAAGCCAACAAAAGATGTAGAATGGAACCATAAAAAATTCTCACTTAATGAAAATGAAGGGGGAAGAGGTAAAATAGAACAAAGAAGAGAGGAAACAAAGCAAAAACAAATTGCAAGGCAGTAGATTAAAACTAAATCATTTCGGGGGTGCCTGGGTGGCTTAGTCGGTTAAGCGTCCGACTTTCGCTTAGGTCATGATCTTGCAGTTCGTGGGTTCGAGCCCCGCGTCGGGCTCTGTGCTGACTCAGAGCCTGGAGCCTGTTTCAGTCTGTGACTCCCTCTCTCTCTGACCCTCCTCTGCTCACGCTGTGTCTCTCTCTCTCTCCTAGAAATAAATAAAACGTTAAAAAAAAAGAAATCATTTCTCTAATCACATTAAATGCAAATGCTTTAAATTTCTCAATCAAATAGCAGAGACTGCCAAGTTGAATAAAAAATCAAGACCCAAGTATATGCTGCCTATAAGAAATACACTTGAAATACAATAGACACAAATCAATGAAAAATAAAGGATGGAAAAAGATAAACCATGCTAATAATAATCTGAAAACTGGAGTGGCTATATTAATATCAGATAAAGTATATTTTCATTTTAAAGTTAAGAATATAGCCATACATCAAGAGAATCAGTTTGGGGCACCTGGATGGCTCTGACAGTTAAGCATCTGACTCTTGATTTTAGATCAGGTCTTGATCCCAAAGTCGTGGGATCCAGCCCTATGTCAGGCTCCATGCTGAACTTGGAGCTTGCTTGAGATTCTCTCTCTCTCTCTGTCCCTCCCCTGCTCATCACATGCTCTCTCTCTTCCCTCCCCTCAAATAAAAAAAAGAATCAGTTCATAATGATAAAGGGGTTATTCATCAAGATGACTTAGTTTTAATTGTTCATGCACCTAATGACAGAATTTCAAAATATATAAAGCAAAAAATATAGAACTGAAAGGAGAAATCATTGAAGAATAGTAGAATCATAGTTAAAGATATCACCATCCCTCTGTCAATAATTGATAGAGCAAAAAGACAGAAAACCATTAAAGATATAAAAGACTTGGACAATACTCTTAGCTAATGTAATCTAACTGGCATTTACAAAACTCTCCATCTAACAGCAGAAGAACAAGTATTCCTTCCAAGTGCACATGGAACATCTACCAAAATAGATCATATTCTGGGCCATAAAATAGTCTCCATAAGTTTAGAAGGATTCAGATCAAACAAAGTGTACTCTTTGACCACAATAAAATTAAATTAGAAATCAATAACAGAAAGATAGATGGGAAATTCCCAAGTATTTTGAAATTAAGCAACAATTTTAAATAATGCATAGGTCAAGAAGGAATTGAAACAAAGTAAAAACTATTTTGAATTGAATGAAAATGAAAACACAACATATAAAAATGCTGGGGTGCAGCTAAGTGCTTCAAGGGAAATTTACGGCATTGAAACTTACAGTATTAGAAAAGAATAGGGGTCTGCAATCAGTGACCTAAGTTTCCACCTAAAAAATTAGGGGAAAAAGGGAAAGTTAAACCCAAATAAAGAAAATAATAAAAAGTAGAGCAGAAATTAATGAAGTAGAAAACAGAAAGGCAATAGAAAAAATCAATAAAAACCAAAAGACGGCCCTTTGAAAAGATGAATACATTTGATAAACCTCCAGCAGGCTTTATTAGGGCAAAAAGAAAGAAGACACACACTATTCACATCAAGAGGAAGAACAGATACATCATTAAAGATCCTATAGACATTGAAAGGATAGTGAGGGAATATTATGAACAACTTCATGTCAATAAAGTTGATAACCCGGATGAAATAGATGAATTCCTTGGTCATAAAAGGACTAAATACCAAAGCTCAATCAAGAAGAACTAAATAGCCAGAATAGCCCTTGTCTATTACAAATATTGACTTTGTAGCTGAAAACCTTCCCACAAAGAAAACTTGAGGCCCAGATGGCTTTACCCTTAAACTCTACCAAGCATTTAAGGAAGAAATGACATCAATAAAACTCTTTCAGAAAATTAAAGGTGAGGGAACACTTCCTAACTCATTCAGTGAGGTGAGCGTTAATACCCCCATGCCTAAACCAAATAAAGACACTGCAAGCTTTCTTAACTTAAGAATCCAAAATATATGGACATGCTCATTCATCTACATGACCCAGTGAGCCCTACCTTGGGCATGCAAGGCTGGTTGAACATTTGAAAATCAATGTGACTCCCAACATTGTAGATGAAAGAAGAAAACCATATAATCATCTCAATAGATGCAGAGAAAGCATTTGAGAACATTCCACATCCATTCACAATAAAAACAGAAATTAAAAGAACTTCCTCAACTCGATAAAGAGTACCTGCAAAAATCCTGTAGCTAATATCATACTTAATGGTGAAAGACTGAATGTTTTTCCCGCATAGTTGGGAATGAGGGAAGGATGTTCTTACCACTTCTATTCAACATGGTACTGAGGACTTAGTCAATATGAACAGGTAAGAAAACTAATTAAAAGTGTACCGACTGGAAAGGAAGGAACAAATGATCTTTAGTTATAGAGGATGTTATCACCTAATTAGAAAATTCCAAAGAATCTATAAAAAAGCTACTAGAACTGAAAAGGGAATTTAGTAAATCTGCAAAAATATAGTCAGTATACAAAAATCAGTCACATTTCACTATACTAGCAACAAGCAGTTGGGAATTGAAATTTAAAAAGTTCCATATAGGTAACCCAGTTGGTTAAGTGTCCAGTTCTTGATCTTGGCTTGGGTCAGGATCTCAGAGTTCATGGGATCAAGCCCCACAATCAAGAGCCTACCTGGGATTCTCTCTCTTCCTCTCTCCTTCTGCCCCTCCCCCACTCATTCTCATTATCTCTCTCTCTCTCAAAATAAATAAACCCGAAAAAAAGGTACCCTACACAGTAGCATTAAAGACATGAGATATTTAGGTATACATCTAACAAATAATTGCAAGTTCTGTGAGCTGTAAAACATAAATAGCAATAAAAGAAACCAAAAATATACTTTAATAAGTGGAAAGATATACCATCTTCATGGATCAGAAGACTCAATACTGTTAAGATGTCAATTTTGTCTAAATTTATCTAAATATTCAATGCAAAATCGAGTCCAGAAAAACACTCACATGCACAAAGGTAACTGATTTTTGATAAAAGTGCAAAAGTAATTCAATTAAGAAAGTGTATGCAACAAATGGTGTGTGATAATTGGATACATACGTGCAAAAAAATGGCCCCCAACCTATACTTCACATTATGTACAAAAATTAACTCTAGATCATGGACCTAAAAGTAAAACCTGGAGTTCCAAACTTGTAGAAGCAAATACAGGAGAAAACAAATCTTTGTGATCATGGGTCAGACAAAGTTTTCTTAGATGTGACCCCAAAAACGTTAAATTGGATTTCATAAAAATTTAGAACTGCTTTTTTTTTTTTTTTAATATTTTTATTTATTTCTAGGAGAGAGAGAGACAGCGTGAGCAGGGGAGGGTCAGAGAGAGAGGGAATCACAGACTGAAACAGGCTCCAGGCTCTGAGCTGGCAGTCAGCACAGAGCCCGACGCGGGGCTTGAACCTACGAACCACGAGATCATGACCTAAGCGAAAGTCGGATGCTTAACCGACTAAGCCACCCAGGTGCCCCAGAACTGCTTTTTGAAAGACATCTAGAAAAAAAATGAAAAGATAAGCTGTGGACTTCAAGGGAATGCTTGCAAATCACGTATCTGATAAAGGTCCGTGTCCGGAACACACAAATAACTCACAAAACAAAAACCCAAACACCAATGCAATCAATCTAATGAAATACAGACAAAAGATTTGAATAGACATCCCACCCGAGAAGCTACACAGATGGTAAGTAAGCACGTAACAGGTGCCCAATGTCCCAGGTTAAAGCTGGAGAGGAATACGGCTACACGCCTCCTAGAATGGCCGAGGTTGGGAGACAATCTCTGAAAATACCAAGTGCTGGTGACGTTGCGGAATAACTGGACCTTTCGTACGTTGCTGGTGAGGGTGTAAAACAGTACGGCCCGTGTGGAGAGGAGCTTGGTGCTTTCTTAGAAGGTTAAGTGTACGCTCTGCTGCTCTCCTCCTAGGCATTCACTCAGATAAAATAAATCACGTTCGCACAAAACCTGTACACAAATGTTTATAATGGCTCTACTTGTAATCGCCCCAACAGAAGAAATGCACACGTCCTTTTTGACTGGTGAATGCGTAACGAAGCTGTGTATTACATCCATGGAAATGCTCATCAGCAATAAAACGGAATGGATTCCTGAGAAGCACAGCAACATGGTTGGCTCTCAAACGCGTCATGCCAGAAACCAGCCCGGGCGCTGCACACCGCGCTGCCCCAGTTTTATGACTTTCTGAAGAAGGTCCAACTGAACAGGGATGGGAAGTTGGAGGAGGGTTGACTACCTAAAGGCCACGGGGGACCCGGGGAGATAAACCTGCTGCATATCTTGCGTGTGGTAGTGGTTTCACGACTATGACTTTGTCAAAACTTGCAGTGTCCCACTACAGACGATGAATCTTACTGTAGCTAAATTATGTCACAATAAAAAAGAAAGCAAGATCTCTAAGAACAAAAATGATTTCGCCCCCTCTCTGATCTCATGTCTGCTTTCTCTTGGCTACTCTGCCCCGGCAGTGAACTTGTGTTGCTCCTTACACCCCCAGGCACATTTCTACCCCAGGACCTTTACACTGGCTGTTCCTTCAGTCCAGAAAACATCCTCCCTCCAGATAGCTGCTGGGATCAGTTTCTCACCTTTAAGTCCCAGCTCACTTGTTACCTCCTGGATGAACTTAGTTAAAATTGCAGTGTGCCCCTCACCCTGCCCTCTCTACCCCCAACCTCTCCATTTGTTTCCACATCACTTTTAACCTTCTAACATTATATAATTTACTTTCTTACATCGGTGGTTTATTGACTGTTTCCCCCACTGGAATGTAGCCACCAGAGATGTAGCATTTCTGCACGACGGAGTGTCGGCCCGGATGAAAGTGTTTACGGGGTGCCGGGGCAGGGGCGGGGTGGGGCACTCGGCCTGCGGTGCCTGGCCATCTTCGCAGTCCCCGAGCCCTCCACGGGGGCAGCCCCCTTCCTTCCTGCCTTCCTTCTGGGAGGAGGTGTTGATGCTGCAGGGCCCGGGGGTTCGCCTGAACAACACACACAGAGACCCCTTCCCTTGGAGAGCTTGTGTCCGGGGCAGGGGGAGGGAGGTGATGCACACCCAAGAAACTGCCGTGCCGGCTGGGGACAGTGCGACCGACAAAGCCCAGCACGGGACGGCCCGGACGAGCTGGTGGTCATGCTAAACAGCCTCGTGAGGGAGGCTGGGGCTCTGGGCTGCCGCTGGGGTGCAGGCGTCCGTCAGGTGCCCGGTGGGGGTGTGGGGTGGCCGAGGGACCGAGCAATGAGTAAATGAGACGTTCTGGGCATCGCTGCATGTGACGTCCTGCAGAGAGGATGGGTGCCCCTCCATCACCTGATCTCCGACCCTCCACCCCCCCCCCATCACGCTTCATGCTGCCCGCCTACCCCAACCCCATGAGGTGCTGAGACACAGAGAGGTTCAGCGGCCTGTCCCAGGACGCACAGCATCTGCAGAATGACACTGGTTCAGACCCAGCCTGAGCCTGAAGCCTGCATCCTGGGCGCCGTGGCCAGCAGGGCTTAGTGCACACTAGAACCTTCCTGGACGGCCCCTTCTTCCTAGAGCCCCACAGAAAACCAGCCACTTCCCTGCCACTCCCGCAAAGTACGGCCTTTCAGAGGGAGGCAGGCTGGCCGGTCCTGAGGGCAGCTGGGAAGAGTGGGAGCCTGGCTCCCCTCTGCACCCGGAGGGGACGCACGCTGCTCAGTGTCACCCACAGCACTTGGCCCGCAGCTGGCCCTGAGATGGCATCCGGGCCCTGCGACGACCAGAGTGGAGTATATTTTTAAATACAGAGAACGACAGCGTAGTCAGGCAAACAGCTGCCGAGAGAAGCGCTTTCTCGCCTTAGAAGTGATCCAAGATGCGGCGGTGGCGGCGGAGATGGGCCTGACAACACACACACACACACACACACACACAGCGACAACTGCGTGCACACAAAAATAAGTGAGTTCGAACCGAGTACAAAGCTGCCCCTTCTGGAATAGCGTTGCGCACGGGGGTCCTGCTCGGGAGCCTGTCTGGGGATGGTCTGGGGAGCTGGGTGCCCAGGACCCCTGGGAAGGCACCTGGGGGTCCGGGGAGGCAGGGGAGGGAGCCCGCCGGCCGCTGCCTGGCCCCGGGCACCCGCCTGAAGGCCAGGAGGAGCCTCCCGAGGATGCGCCATGTCTTTGCCGGGTCACTGGCTGTTGGACCACTGTCCACCGTGTGGATAGGAAGCCAAGGCTCAGGGAAGCACGTGGACAGTGGGTCAGTCCGTGCGTTCACTCGTGCACAGGCACGCGTGTACAGGGACACTGACATGCTGCCAGCCACAGCTCTGGTCCTATAGGCAGTCGCCAGCCACACCGCAGGACGGTGGCAAAGCCCGCGCTTGAATCCAATATCCTCCCTCCCGTCCCCCTGTCCCCAAGCCTGGGGCTGCCGGGTGGGGTTCGACCCCAACCCTACCCCCGGGGGTGCCCTGCGGGGAGGCACCGTCCTGAAAGAAGGAGGGGCCCGGGCACCTGCGGGCAGCGGGGCATCGGGCTTCCCCTCCTACACGTCCCGCCTGGTGCTGTGCTCACCTGGGGTTCTGGGACGTGGACGATGGCGTCCTGCCAGCCGTGGCGTGGCCGTGGCTGTGTGGCTTTTCCAAATGCTGCCCGTCCATGTTGGGGTGCAGTTTGGAGAACCCACAGGCCCAGCGCCAGCTCTGTCCTCATGCCCAGAGGGGTGGCCCTATCTCTGGGTATCCCCCTCCCCCACCCTGGCCAGCCCTGACCTCACCCCTGAGGTCACAATGGTTCTGGGCTCAGGGCACTTTCCCAGGGCCAGCGCGTGGAACTGGACACTGCTCTGGGCCCCGTACAGCGTGTGCGGGAGCACAGGTGCGGCCTGGGGCTCGGCCCTTCCGTCCCTGGTCTTGAGCGTGTCCTGTAAGACCCACAGAGCCCTGGCTGATACCTTGGCTGGTGAGGAACCCTGAGACCGAAGACCCAGCTAATCCTGGATTCCGGCCCCGAGACTCTGGTGAGACAGTAGACGTGCGTCGTAAGCCACTAGGTTTCGGGGTCATTTGTTACACAGCAGTAGACAGCGCATCCTTCCCGGTGACCGCCCATCTCACTGGGCCTGGTCCATTGCAAGGCTGCAGGGCAAGGGAGTCCCGAAGGCCGGCGGGGGACGCCCAGCATGGCCCCTCGTCACCACACTCGGCTGTCGGAGGCCCTGCAGGTGGGGCTGGGGAGTGGAGGGCTAAGAGCCAGGACGCTGCTGGGCCAGCGACCTCCATCCCGCAGCCACGTCCCTCTGCCCAGCCAGCCCGGGGCACAAGGGGTGCTCGAAGCCACACTGTGTGCACAGCCCTTGCGTTCTGGAAACGGCCTGTGCCTGGGACCAGTGCCCTGCTTGGGGCATCTCAGACTTGACAGCCAGTGCTCACCCCTGAGGCCACAGGGCCTTAGCACTGGCCCCTGGGGTTCAGACTCCAGCTCGGTGCTGCTGGCTGGATGACTGAGGCCGTGACGCTTTCAAACAGGGCGGACAGTGCCCGCCCTCCCCCTGGGGGTTCTGACATTCACACTGCTTTCCTGTGACAGGCACTGGGTACAGGATGGGGTGGCGGCCGTGGCACGGAGGCTGGCCTCGCGAGTGGCATCCCCGGCTCCAGCCGGGGTCCTGCGAGCGGGGGTCCTGGGTCCCTACGAGGTCGTGGGGAGGAAACGGGCTGCAGGAGCCAGGTGAGCAGGGGCGGCGGTGTGTTTATCGGGGCCTCTCCGGTCCCCGGCACTCTTCTGAGCATGTCCCCTGGACCCTCACACCTTCCCGCAGGCCCGGGCGCTGTGGGCGCTGCGGTTCCCGCCGAGGCCCAGACAGGAAGCCGCTCCTCGGGTCTCTCTGAAGTGGGAAAGGTCAGCGCGCACCCGGGTTTGCCTGGAGCCCCGAGCTCGAGTCCCTCCCCCCAGCGCCCTGAAGCCGAGAACCAGGCCCATAAAGTCCCTCGTGAGGAAGGGGCCCTGCTGAGCCCGAGACGGAGCTTGGAGACCCCCGTCCTGGACTGTTGTCCTGCCTGTGCCTCCAGGCCGTGTCCAGGCACCGCTGTGGCGGGTGGCCTGGCGGGGGGTGTGCCGCAGCCGCCCCCAAGAGGCTTGCATGGCTGTCCTGAATACTCAGCGATTTTTGAGAGCTGGTTGTTAAATACAGCCGCAGAAGCTCACAATTAAGTGCATTGTATTAACAGCCGGTAATAAATACCCCAGACTCATCACTTCCTGGTCAGGACTAGAGCTCACTGTGCCCTAGGGGTCGCTTACAGCTACTGACCAGCTACCGTGAGCCGTCACGCACCTGAGCGACTCCGTGCGCCCTGTCGCCGCGCTGGAAGCGGGAAATCAGCCTGGGTGGGGGTGGCTTCCTTCCTGGACACAGACGGAGCCACCGGCAGGGAGCCCTGGAGAGAGCTCCTTTTTAGCTGTTTGCCAGGCTGATGGGGCGAGATGGCCCTCCAGTCTCCCCGCCACTTGGGAACTTGGAATTGGGGCAAGAGTGAGAGCTCCGTGTGGGGGTGGGGCCCCCTAGGGCTGCCCATTCGCTGCTTACGGGGCCAGGCAGAAGGGAGGGGACAGAGGAGGGTACGAGCCCTGGGGGCTTTGCAGGCTCTGGCCCTGACCTTCCCAAGGCCCCTGTGGCCCTGACCTGCAACACTGTAGAATAAGTTGTCCCCACCAACACTGAGGCAGATTTTTGGCCACCTCGTTTCCCAGGGGGAACTTTCCTGCAAGTCCAGGAAGGTAAAATGAAGGAGCTGCTTCAGAGGTCGTGCCCTCCCGTCTCTGCAGGGTTTAGGGGAGGCTGCATGTCTGGAGAATTCAAGCGTCACATCGTCACATCGGGGTGGGGCAGTGGCTGAGTCTCTGTGGACGGACCTCGGCCCCAGGAGATACAGGGAGGGTCGCCCACTGAGATCTGACACTTGCCCGTCTCCCCTCCCCCTCACCACGGAAATGGCCAGGCGTCAGGGGTGCAGGGCCCTGTCTCCCCTGGAGCCTGTCAGGAACTGTCAGCATTGTCTGCTGGGGGCGGGACCCGGGGACACAGCGGGGAGATGTGGGCAACCAGCCATCTGGCTGCTTTTCAGAGCTGGGTGTGCTCACCAGCCTGGGTTGGGATGAAGCTCAGAGAGGGTGAGGACCTGGCTGGAGGTCACCCATCAGGCAGCGGTGGAGCCAAGTTCAACCACAGGCCCCCGAGGTCCAGCCCAGGGTGCGGATGAGGCCCGTGGACGGCCCGGAGCCCGCAGGCTGGGCCTGGAGGCGGCGCCCGCCTGTGCCTCCCCGTGCGGCCGGCAGGTGGCGCTGCGGGCCCGGGCAGGCCTCGGGCAGCGTCCCCGCAGCTCTCCCAGCCCAGGCGTTTGGGGAGGGGACCCCGGCGCTGCAGGCCTGGGCGGCCTAGGGGTGCTACCCACTGGGGGACGGCCGCTGTGGGAGCAGCAGCTCTCTCCCACCTCCACGCCCCTGCACAGGCTCCCTCCAGCTCCACTACGGCTGGGGACCACACCAGGGGCTGCTGGCACTGCCCCAAAGTGGGGGTGGGGGCACCTGGGGCCGGCAGCCCAGCCTCTGCCCTGCTACCCAGGCCCCTCTTCCCTCCCCCCACCTCTTCCTGCTCCCAGCTACAGCCAGCTCAGCCTCTGAGGCCTTGTGCAGTGCCCACCGCCGGAACGCCCTTGACAAAGATTCTCTGCTTGGTCAGGTTCTGGAACCTTCTCCTAGACCCACGTGCGCCCTCCTGGGACCTCCGTTTCAGCAAGAAGCCCCCATCCTCCACAGCCCATCCCTCCCTACACCTGACGCCCTCCACATCCGGTCAGTTTCCTCCTCCCGCCCCCCCCCCCGCCCCCGCCTCCCCCGCTGAGGTCTGACCCCCTGGCCTGCCCTCAGCAAACACCCCGGCAGGAGGGCTCGGCCTGACCGCCTCGCCCGGAGGTGTCTGGTCCGTCCGCTGACCCGCAGCCGCTCTGCCGGGAGTCCCCGCCCCTGCTGCTCTCCGATGGAGCCGGTCCCCTCCCACGGCCCCCCCTCCTGTGCCTGCCGTGATAGCGCTCCCTAGAATAAATCAGTGTCTTCAACAAGTGTCATGCATATTTTTTCTTTAACGCCCAGTCCCTCCCCACCACCCCCTGCTTTCCTAAAGAAACTCCTTGCAATCTCCCATTTGCCTTCAGAGACCCCAGCCCGGGTCACCTCCTCTGTGAGGCCACCCCTGCTTTCCCTGAGCTCCCACAGCATTTATTCTCCCTGCTTAAGTTGCTGAGCCCCTCTGGGAGGCGGGGGGATTGACAGCAGGGGCCTGGCAGACACGTTTCTCTCCGGGGGACCCTCCTCAGGGAGCACAATGGCCCCATCTGACCCCCTGACCTCCTCCTAGGATGTTTAAACCCAGGGAGCCCAGTGAGGCCGGCCTCCAGGGGCCTCAGGTGCAGGCTGGGACTCCAGGCTTCTCTTCCTCCGGGCCTTGGACTCCATGCCTCCAATTCCGGCCCCAGCACTTGGATCAGGGAGTCACCCCTTCGCCGAGCCTCCTGTGGGCGCCCCTGTGGGTCCTGCGCCCTGGGGTCCACTCCGCTCTGCCCACACACGCAGGCCTCCGCCTGCTGGGACCCCTCCTGTCCTCCACCTCCTGCAGCTGCTCCCGATGGCCTTTGCTGACGGCCCTGGCAAGGCTCGTGCCTCTCCAGCCCCCGGTCCTGGGGGTCCCCCGGGGTTCGTAGCCACGGTCTCTCTCTACACCCTGTGGCCCAGGAGGGTGGGGGCCGGAGCTATCCTTGCTGAGCTCCACCCGGGTAGGTGCCGGTCACGTGGGTGAAAGCCCCAGGTGTGCTCGGTGGAGGGAGGCGGCCCCACGAGGGGCCCCCTGTTTCTGGCGCATGCGACGGGCCGGCCCGGAGTTCACAGACGCCCCGGGCCCCCTCCCCGTCCCCCAGGGTCCCTTCCTCCTTCCAGGCTCCTCTCTGAATCTTTCACAGAAAGAAGCAAAGAAGGGTTTTCCCTCCACTTTCTGAAAACGAGATTTTAAAAATAACTCAGAGGCGGTGGCTGGGCCAGGAGTGGATTATGTGGGGGTTCGAGCCGCACTGGGCAGGTCAGCAAGGCCTGCTCCCCCCTCCCCTTTGTCTCCCCCCCCCAGGCCTTTCCCCCTCACTGCTCTCTCTGCCTGGCCCCCTGGCTGGCCCCTCAAGGAGGCAGGCGCCTCCATCTCTAGCGATGGGGAGACGGCAGTGGCGGGGTCTGGGGGTCTGCTGAGAAGGGAGGTGGTCCGGGTTGGGGGGGTAGGAACATGTGGGCCGTGACTCCCGGCTGGAGCAGGGGACTGGTCTCTATTGGTCTTGCCAGTCTCCTTGGTTCTCTCCCTTCTCTGGTGAGCTCACTACTCACCAGCCTCATGGCTTCCTGGACTATTTCTTGTTCCTCAGACATGGTGCCTTTCCTACCACAGGGCCTTTGCACAGGCAAAGGGTTTCTCAGACCCTCTTTCCTCTCCCTTCACATGCTATACTGCCCTTTCACTCAGCTTTGATGTTATTTCCCCTGAGAAGCTGTCTCTGTCCACAGAATAGCACGGGGGCGGGGGGATCCCCACACCCCTGCCCCAGCTCCCTGACAATTACCTTCTCCAGCCTTATCAGAATTGATAATTCTATTTATTGACTTAGCTTGCCTTTCATCCATCTCTCCAACTAGACTGCCAGCTTCCTGAAGGCGGGACTACAGACGACACAGGTCCCCCACCCATGTCACCTGGGGGCACTTACTATTTCCGTATTTCAGTGCCAGCCTGTCTTCCCTGAGAGGGTTCTGTGGCCACTGGCTGAAGGTGCCAGGGAATCAGCTGGTGGGATTGAGCCTTGGTGGCTCCCGTGTGCCCTGGGATTGCTTCTCAAGTGACCTCTCGTCCTCAAATCATTTGCCTTCACATCTGGCGGTAGGTGAGTAACGCCCCCCACCCCCCGCTAAATGTCAATGTTCAGATCCTTGGAACCGGAAATTGCTATCTTATGCGGCAGAACAGGGCCCTGGCTGTGGCTGAGTTAGAGACCTTCAGATGGGGAGATTATCCCAGATTTTCTACGCGGTCCCTAAATGCAATCACAGGAATCCTTCTGAGAGAGAGCAGAGCGGGTTTAGGTTCACAGAAAGGAGGCCACGTGACCACAGAGCAGAGATTGGGGTGACGTGGCCACAGACAGGGAGTGCCAGCAGCCCCTGCAAGCTGGGGGCTGGGGACGGACTCTTCCCCGGAGGGAGCTCGGCTCTGCGGACCCTCGATTCCTCGCGGTGATGCCGCCGCGGGCAGTCGGTCAGAGGCCTGGGAGAGAACGCGGCGAGCTTCGGGGAGGCCCCGGCTGAGACCACGCGGTCTGCTCTTCGGTCCTGTGGCACTGGACGCTGCCGCGCCAAACGCTGGCCCCGGCTGCTCAGGTGTAGACTACGTTTCCCAGCCTCCCCTGCGGCCGGGAGGGACCCTGTGACTCACTTCTCTCCCTGGAATGAGAGAATCGAGTGCAGTTTCCTCTCGTGTTCTTACAAGGAGGCTGGGCCGCCATGGGGTGTGGCAGCCCCCCCGCAGGGGACACCACGAGGGGGCGGAGCCACACTGGGGGCAGCTGCAGGGGAGGGGCGCCCTGGGGGGCTGAGCTGCCTGCGGGCCTGGGAGAGGAAGCTCCGTGTCATCCAGCTGTAGTGGGGGCTCTTTGTTACCACACACGTCACCCTGACTAATATGCTAAGGGGTCCTGGGCTGCAGAGGTGCCCTGAGAAGGTCTGTAGAATAAGAATGTCACTAGCGGTATTTTTCTCTCCTGTATTAACCCCGTGAGGCCAATGGCTGAGCCACCAGCCTGAGCGGCCGGCTGCCCCGAGAGCCTGCGTCCGGGGGCCCCCGTGGCTGGAGCACAGGAAGATGGACAACACGCCGTGTCACGTGATGTACGGGCACCCACGCGCCCAGGGCGGACTCGGAGCCCCACGGCACCTGAGTGCCAGCCCGGGGGCCTGGCCTGGCCCGGGGCTCAGGAGGCGCCGCGGGTAGGAAGCAGCATGTGCCGGAGGAGGTGCTGTGCCATGTGGGGGCTGACGGGGCACCGGTGGCTGCTTCTCGGGACCCACAGCGGCACTCAGGGCCTAGGAAACACGTGGTGGGTGCCCTGGCGCCGAGCGCCTGTCCGGGGGACAGCTGTGCTCTGGGCCCACACAGGAGGGTCCCCGGGGCTGAACCGTGTGCTTCCGAGTCCCGTGGGGGTTCTCTCATTTTGCATTAGTGAGCGGCACCCACACACACCAGGGCTTGCGGGGGGGACCTGGGGCGGCTCCAGCCCCGGTCCTGTCGCGGCCGACAGGCTGGAGGTGCTTCAACCCCGAGGTCCTGTCACCAGGTGCTCAGGAGGCCAGTCCGCAGGGAGGGGCAGGTCTTCGTGACTGGGTCGCACAGCCAGCTTTGTCACGTTACACCTCCTCCTCTGCCGCACGCTAGCGTCTTCACTGATGTGCAGGCTGTTCCAGCCCGGTTTACAGATGGGGAAACTGAGGCCCTGCCTGCAGTGGGCGAGTCCTGCTTCCTCTCCTGAACACCATCCCTGCCCTGCCCCCTCCTCGCCTGCTTTTCTGAGGGTGCTGGCAACCAGCAAGTTGCAGTTCATTGGGGGCCCGGGGGGCGGGGCTTTGTCCCGCTGGGGCGGGGCTGACCTTGCAGGGCTCAGGCCCGAGGAGGTGTCCAGGCCTGCGGCGAGGGGCTCCCAGGAGGTGGTGAGATGGAGCAGGTGCTGGTCCTCGCCGTGGCAACCGTGGCCTCCCAAGCCTCCTACTCATGCACCTTCTTAGGCCCGAGGGTGGCACTTGACCCAAGGTCTCTAGCCAGGGAAGGGAGAGTCCCCGGTGACTTCCAGCGGAAGGCCAGCCAGGCCTTGCGGGGCTCAGAGGTGTATGGAACAGGCAGAGAGGGCTTCCTGGAGGAGGCAGTGTGAGCAAGGGCCTGAAGGATGAGTTTGCATTGTGAGGGGAGTGGCGTGGGGGGTGGAGATGCAGGAACAAGCCAGAGAGTGGCCAAGGGGTCAGGCTTCTAGAAGACCCCCTTTGCTCCCCCTTACACTACACAGGCTCCGGCACGCCTGAGGCTGGGGGTCCAGCACTTTCCCATCTCCCTGAGAACGGCCGCTGGAGGCCCCTGCCACCTTGCTGGGGGTGACGCGTCCCCAGGGTGGACCTCCTGGGGGGGGGACTGTGAGGCTGGCCCGCGGCCCTCGGCGCGCACCGCACACGCGTCACGGGCTACCTTCCCTTCGATGGCTCATGTCCGCACCCCCTCCTGGCGCCTGGGTCCGTTCTGAGGGAACTTGAACATGTCGGGTCCCTTGAGGCCAGAAGCCTGGTTGGGCCCATTTCACGGGTCGGCTGGAGTGGCTGAAGGTGGTGCCGCAGACCCAGGGTCCGGGGGCCTGTGTAGTTAATCCGGGGGTCCCGGGATACTCCTGGAGGGCTGCGGGCTGGCCAGGCTCCCCCTCGCTGGGCTAAGGCCTCTGCTCCCCGTGAGCATGCAGGGTGGGGGCCGTGGACAGCAGACGCAGTGCGCCACAGGGTAGAAGAGGCGCGGGGGCTCTCGGCCCGGGTGCGTTGGTTGGGAGGGGCCCAGAGGGGTCTGAGGGCCAGGGCAGGGTCGGGTGGTTCCTGGGCAGGACCAGGTGAGCTGCAGGGGTGTAGGGGGAGGGGCCGCCAACCCCCCTGAACCCTTCTCCCTCCTAGTTCCAGCCTACTTTCAGGTGGGGCCCCTTTAAATGCAAGGTTCTCTTCCCCTCAGAAGGCCCCTCCCCTGGTCTCCTGGGCAGCCGGGTAAACGAGCCTGACCCCCAGGTTGCTGACATGGCTTCCCCTCCTTCTGGGGACCCCAGCCTTGCAGGTCAGCCCCCTCCCCCTGTAGCAGCTCCAGGTGAGTCACGTGGTGGGGGAAGGGATGGAGGCGACGGAGTGTCCTTGGCCTCTGGGGCTCTGCGAACCTGGGAGAGGAAGCAGCCATGCCACCCCCTCTTCCTGGGGGGGGCTCTGCCGAGGTCACACAGAAGGCCAGGGCCAGAGTGGGGGCATCTCCCCTTCCTCCTGCTCTGCGGCCCTCCCAGGGATCTGGCCACCCTGGGACACCTGAGCCTGGGGGTGGGCCAGGGTTCTCCTCACTCTTCAGGGCCCCTTCCAGATCATTCTCTGCCCCCCTCCCCCACTGCTTCCTGGACCCCCAGTCCTCAGGAGTGCACAGCTCCTGCCCTACTGGAAAGGGCAGTCATCTCCCCTCGAATTCTGGACGCTGGCCCTGACCCCCCTTCCATCTCTGTGGCCATAGCTCTGGTGATCCCTGCCCTCACCCTGGCCCCTCGCTTCCCCAGACTTGTCTCCAGAACCTCGTCCCCCTTTCCCCAGGACCCACGTTTGCCCTGGTCATGCCCTTGGCCTTGTCAGCATCCAAGCTGCAGCCTGGCCCTGACCCCACTCCCGGGAGTCTCACCGAGCGGAGGGGTGACCTGCAGTCCACTGTTTCCAGCACATTCTTCTCCTCCCACCTGCCCTGCCTCCCTCCCTCCCTCCCCCTCTGCTCATGCAGCGCTGCCACGATCGTCACACCCCTTCCCTGGGCCCTTTCTTGCTTTATTGTGCCAGCCTGGCAAGCCCCCAACTCCCCGCCCACGCCCGCCAGCACCCATACAGCTGAGCCGAGCTGGGGGTAAACTCAGCCACTAATGCTCTTTACACTCCTGACTGCGAGCCTCAGGGGCCTCGGCCTTCACTCGGCACCCCTCCCTCCGTCCGTGTCCGTCCCGCTCCAAGCCCCTGCCCCTCCCCCTCCTCCTCACACTCCGCTGCTGGTCTGCTCCTTCTTTCAAGAACCTAGCGGTCGGGAGAGGGCTCCCACGGGTCCCCAGCACCGCGGGCACCCACCCACCTGCACCTGCGTCCACGGCTCTGTCTGCCCCGCAGGCTCCCGCGACACGCCCTCCCTGCTCCCAGCAAGGCCAACGCTCCTGCCTCCTCACGGCCACCCCCCACCCTTCCTGTCCAGTAGCCTGACATCTCTCCTCGCTAGATCTTTCCAGCAACATAAAAGCTTGCTGTCCTGCCCTGTCTCTTGACGCCATGTCCCTTTCAGCCATTGTCCTATTTCTCTGCTCCCCCTTGATAGCAGAACTCCTCACGAAAGCTAGTTTACACTCGCTGCTCCCCAGTCTCCACACATTCGCTCACGAGCTCACTGGAACCCGCCCTTCACCGAAGCAGCTCTGCTCAAGGTCAACCATGCCCTGCACGCCGCCACGCGGGGCTGAGGCCTCGTCCGAGAGGCCGTGCCGGCAGCCCTGGGCTCAGGAGCTCCCCTCCTCGCCTGGCTTCCGGAGCCCCATGCTTTTCCTCCTGCATCACTGCCTGCTCCTCCTCTCCTCCCCGGCCCGGCTGCCGGGAGGGGGCCCAGGCCCTTGTCTCTTCCCGTGCTCTGCCCCAGCTCCGTCTCCCAGGGGTGTGGCCCCAGCCTGGGGCCCCTGCCCTGACTCCGGACTCAAAGCCACTGTCCTTCACACCTCTTCCTCCTGGCCCGTCCAAAGGCAGCCAGCTGCCCCCAATTAGACTCTTGACTCCTTGCCCCAAACTGCTCCTTCTCAGTCCCCCGTCTCACCTCCTTTCCTCTGGTTGCT
Source organism: Hyaena hyaena (assembly GCF_003009895.1). Lineage (NCBI taxonomy): Eukaryota > Metazoa > Chordata > Mammalia > Carnivora > Hyaenidae > Hyaena > Hyaena hyaena. The sequence goes on along the minus strand of NW_024080702.1, from coordinate 916,576 downwards.
TGGGCCCAGCAGGTTCCCCTTTTCTTGCTTCCCCTCCCCTCCCCTCCCCGCCCCTGCCCTGCCCTCTCCATCAGCAAATCCTGCCCTTCCTTCCTCAAGCCATACTCACAACCCGCGGGCTTCCCACCACTGCTCTGGCCGAGCACAGCCCCTCGCCTGCATCACTGCCTTGGCCGCCGCACGGTCTCCTCCCTGGTGCCCCCCCCACCTCACCTGCCGGCCTCCAACAACCAGGCTCACCTGGCCAGGCGCCAGTCAGACAGTGGCATCCACTAGTGTGTGCCGGGCCCTCCCTCTCCAAGGGGCTGCGTCCCAACTCCCCTCTCCCCTGCAGCTCTTTCTCACCCCAACTCACAGCAACACCCCACAGCCACTGGCACTGAACCCCCGGGGCTCTCCGGAGAAGCCTGCGGGGCAGGCGGCCTGGGGGACTGAGACACTACCTTTCAGCCCCGGTGGTGGGGTCCCTGCAAGGCCTCCTGGGAGCTGTCCACCGTGCTGACCGCTCGGGTCCCGGACGCGGCCCCTCTGGCCTTGCCCACAGCCCAGGTCCACTCCCACTATCACCTGGGTGCTGGTGACGCAGGCACATCACGGGGCTGAGCCAGTAGGTTCCTCAATGCCATCTCGTCTGTGAGGGTGGCAGAACACGTCTGATTGTTCCCAATTTGTAGAGGGGGAAACTGAGGCACAGGAAAGTTGTACTCCGAGCAGAGGGTTTCCAACAGACACAGCCATTTCACCTTCCAACCTGACCCCTCCATCCCCTGGCTGCCCGTCCCCCTGGGTCCCCGTGGTCACTGTGCCAGGCGGGGAACCGGCTGTCATCCCCAGCCCTCCCCGCCTCCATCTGCAGGGCCTGGCATTGGGCCCCTCCGTTTCCTCCCAGCTGCAGGCTTCCGCAGGTGGTATCCTGACTTCATCCTCGCGGGGCCCTGATCCGGCCTCCAGGCTGGGCTCCCACAGCCCACTCTGCCCTGGGGGTGGCCACATCTCCCCCTGCCCCGGCCGGGGGCAGTCTGTGAGCCGAGCCCAGCCTCCGAGCCTGTCCGGGAGGCCCTGCCAGCTCCTCAGGCTCCGCCCAAGCAGTACTGAGCGGCCTTCCCTTGCCTGCGCCCTTCGGTGCCTTCCTGCCCTCCGGGTTTGTTGGGGTGCTGCCCCTCAGGGGTTCGCCTCCCTCCTCCCCGTGTCAGCCCCGGGCCCCACCTCTGCCTCCCAGGCCCTCCTCGCCCCCAGGCGGGCTCTCGGGGTCCCTCGCTCCGCGCACGTGGTCACTCGCCTTCTGTCACCCGCGGCCGCGGCCCCGCAGGTCCCGCCGCGGCCCCGGAGCCCCCGTTCCCGGACATCTACGGCGGGGACGCGCAGCTCTGGGCGGCGCACTTCCGCGGCATCGGGCGCGCCTACCGCGCGCTGGGCAAGGAAGACGACTTCGCCATCCGCGTGCTCACCGAGGACTTCACGCTGCCCTTCCCGTTCGCCTGGCCGCCGGGGCCCGACCCGGCCCGCGGGCCGCTCTTCTACGACCCGCACGACCGCGCGGGCTTCGACTTCCTGCTGCGCGGCCCCGGCGCGCCGCCGCCCGCGCTGCTGCGGCCCCTGCACGCCACGGCCCAGGCGGCGGTGCGCAAGCGGCGCCTGGAGCGCCTGGCCCTGAGCTACGCCGGCGCGGGCGCGCCCCGGCCCGGCCTGCTGCTGCTCGCCCCCGCGCCCGCGCCCCGCGCCCCCGGCGGCGCCCCCAGGCTGGGCTAGCCCGCGCGCCAGCGCCAATAAACAGTTTCTCTGCTTCGCCTGCCCACGCTCTTCGCTGGACGCATGGCCGCAGCTGGACACCCGGAGCCAGTCGAGGGGCTGGGCCCTGACCCCAGGCCGGGCCTGGCCGGCCGCGCTGTCGGGGATGCACACGGGTGTCCGGTGGAGCGAGTGAAGGAGCGAAATGGAGATGGCACCGGGGCAGGCTGGCTAAGGGACGGCCGGGGTGGGGATGCAGGGGTGCTGGCCGCCGGCCGTCCCCCCAGGGCGCCCGCACTCTGGGGTCCAAGCCCCGCCGCCCCGTGGTGGGGAGGGACGTGCCCATCCGACAGAAGAGGGCTGCCTCTTACTATGCCCGCATTGCCTCTTGTGAGCCGGAGCCACCGGGGGGGGCCGGCCTCGTGGGGGGGCATCTCCCTGTGTGGGTGACAGGCCCTGGCAGAGGCCGTTCCTGCGGCTGGAGGCCCGGGTCTCCCCCCTGGGCGTTTGCTTTCCAGGTGTGCAGGGGAGGGGGCAGGCGGGTCGGTGGTTCCTACTCCAGTGCAGGGAATCAGAGTTCTTTTCTCCTTTCTTCTGACCTGGGAGTTATTTTTAGCTTCCCGGTGGTGGGCAGGAATGGTGTTTCCAGAGCCTTCTGTGGCTTGCTGGGGAGCCTGGGTGTGGGGGATGCTCACCTCTGGAGGAGAAAGAGGTCTCTGGGCTCTGGAAGAAGGGGCGTCCAGCTTCTGACTCTGCCTCTCGTGGTTCCGTCAGATCCCTGCCCCTCCGCAGCCTCCTTCCTCCTGTGGGTTTGTCTTTTCCGTTCCACTGGGACCCACAACACTGGCTTTGCAGCATTCGTGCCTTCGGTTCCCCACAGCAGGGTGACAGCATTAATGACATCAGGTCCTGGATCTCCTGTGTCATGTATTGATTGTCTATGTCCATCCAAAAGCTATCCCAAGTCATGGGGTCGCGTGCAGTTTATCTGAGAGGTGACACACGGGTAGGGGAGCAAGGCAGTGACAGACAAGGGAAGGAAGCCGTTAAGAGGAGTGACACCCAGCAAGTGAACCCCCTGGGCAACTGGGGACCGGCTGGGGGCATGCATGTGCACCGTCCCGCCCCAGGGGCAAGGGAACCAGAGATGTGTCACTCCTCCACCCGGGCGGTAACTCTGGGGGTCCAGCCTGCCCTGTGGGGGCTTGACTTTGCACCTCTCCCCAAACGGCAGAGGTGGGGCTGCCATTTAAAAACCCTTGAAACAAGTGGACAGAGTGACCTCATGACTGTGGAGCATAATAAGAATTTGGGGGTTCTTTAAAAAATTTTTTTAATGTTATATTTATTTCTGAGAGAGAGAGAGACAGCGTGAGCAGGGGAGGGTCAGAGAGAGAGACACACACAGAATCTGAAGCAGGCTCCAGGCTCTGAGCTGTCAGCACAGAGCCCGACGCGAGACTCGAACCCATGAACCGCGAGATCGTGACCTGAGCCGAAGTCGGACGCTTAACCGACTGAGCCACCCAGGTGCCCCAAGAATTTAGGGTTTCTATTCAGTATTTTTTTGAGTAGAAAAGTTCCTAGTAGTGTAGTTTTAATATAGTTTGTGAAAGTATGAGTCATTGACAGATTGGGAATAAAAACGTTGGCCTTTACCACCGCTAGTGTGAGAAGCATCACCCTGCAGGACTAAGACCTCAAGTGAGTAACCTAGTAAAGAAACAACATGATTTAAAAAAAAAAAAAAAAAAAAAAGTAAAATGTGGCCCTAAGTCCTGTGACAAAAATGAATAGCACACATGGTATTTCAAACAGGGTGGTCAGGAAGGGCCTCCTGGAGGAGGTGGCGTTTAAGTGGAGATTGGAAGAATAGGAGAGAATCCAGGCAACTGAACCTTGGGAAAAGGCGATCCAGGCAGAGGGGACAGTGTGGGCGAAGGTTGGGCAAGAAAAAAGAGCTTCAAGGGTCTGAGGGCTGCAGGCAGGGGCTGCGAGGCCAGAGCTGAGTGCTCAGGAAGGGAGCCGCGGGGACAGGCGAAGAGCCATCCTCTTACACGGTCACGGGGTTCTCGGGCCCCTTTGACAGCCACGGTGTCTGTACTTGCATGAGGTCAGCAGACAGATGAGGACGTCACCCGAGGACTCAAGCCCATGTGTTGTTCGAACTTGGTGTTAAAACCCTGGCCTGGCTCCAACGGGCTTAAAAACTACAAAAGCTTCAAAAATGGTTCATGTATCTGGAGGGTCCAGAAGTAAACTGAGCTTCAGGTAAGGTTTGATCCAGGTCTCCAGGTCTGACTCAGTCAGTAACATGCATTAAGTGGCTCGGACTCGTATTACCTGAACCAATCCCCGTGGCCAGCGTGTGGGGTTAGCTTGGCTGCACTGTAAGAATTAAGGCCTGGAAGGCTGTGGTAGCCTGGGTAGGGGAGGAGGTAAGGGAAGATGGGGAACGACCACCGTGTCCATCTTAGTCAGGAGACGTGAGCACCAGGGCTGACATTTTCTGCCAGATTATACCTTTTCTCTTCCAGTTAGATATGCTCTTCCCGTGGAGAAGCCTGGTCAGAAAAATGAATCTTTGCCCTTTAGTGTAAGGCAAGGTTGAGAATCTAATTTGTTTTTTGAGCACCTGCTTGGTGCTGGGGCCGGTGCTGGGGCTGAGTGTCCAGGGAGGGAAGACACTCCGACACCAAGGAGCTCAGGGGTTGGGGGTCAGGAGGACATCAGGCCAACACCCTGCCTGTTGTTCCTTAGACGGGTGTGTGGGCAGTCGCTCTGGGGCTCGGCCTCTCCTGCCTCTTTCATCCCAAGGGAGAACCATGGGGCCCTCAGCTTGCCGTTTTTGCTCTGGCTGCTGGGATGCTCAGAGCACATTTGTGCCCGATTGCTCTAACTGTCCTTAGGCACGGTCCCCTGCGCCATGTGCCTCTCCTGTGTGGCTTTTTCTGTCCTCCCCAGTTGGCTGGCTTTCACGTCTTAGGAGCTGGGGCTAGAATTCTAAGAATGACACTGTGGTCATTCTTGTCAATTGGAAGGAAACTCCTTTCTGGTTCCAGATTCTGGATCCAGGTGGCAGCACTTCACCCCACTGATCTGGCAGAAGACGCAGCCTCCTTCTGAGAATCAAGCGGGCAGTCTGTGCTGGAATGTTGTGGCTGTCGCATCAGCGGGCACGTGACATGGGGCGTGGTGCTCGCTGGGGTGGTGGCAGCCAGGCTTTGGGGGCGGCGGACCTTACTGGAATACTGAATCATCTCTTGACCTGGCAGCTCGGGGCCAGAACGTCCTCCGGGGCCTTGGGCCTGCAGCTGGGAGGGGGAGCATGGGCACGGGGCCTCCTCAGGGGCTGTGGGGGCGTGGGTCTCCTCTGTCGGGTCCCTGGGCTCCACCAGGCCCACCGTGAGAGCCCGACAGAGAGAGGGCAGCTGTGTGCACTGGGAGAGTGGACAGTCGCTCTTCCCCTGTCCTCACCCCGCGTGGCCAGCCCTCCTCTGTCCAGGGTCCTGCTGATGCCCTTGGGTTATTTTCCGGCTATTTCCCGCGGCAGAGCCGGACACACCTTCCTCCCCCTTGTTGGGGCCACGGCCAGCGGCCTTGCGGGTGGTGACTGTCGCCTTTGGACCAACAGCCCCTGGCGGGCAGGGATGCGACCTGTCTGGTTCACAGGGGAGGCCCCTGCTTCTGGGACCCTGTGGGTGCCCACCTCGTAATTTCTGCATGTGTGGTATGGCCTTGCTGAGCAGAGGGCCGGGGTCTCCCTTCCCTTCTGGGTGCAGGTGGGGCTTCGGGGGGAGGGCGGGACTCAGAGCTTCTAGGCCAGATCTTCGACCTCAGAGTCACCCCGGGATTCCCCAGGGAAACAGAGGCGCCACACCTTTCGATATTCAAAGGAGACAGCTCCCTGCTTGATTCCTGGGCTGCTGAGAACAGGGGTCGGGGCACCCCCCCCCCCCGCCTCTGCTCCAGTATTCCTCTGGAACAGACTCTGAGGAGCAGCGAGGATGTTTAATTAATTGCAATTACAATCTTCAAAGGAAGCCGAGAGTTGAAAGTTGTTCCTAATTACTGTGTTATGATGTCGGCCGGCTCCCCAAATTGATTGTGTTAGAATTTCCGATGGAGGATTAATTGAGTTGCCGTGAGGACCCACTTGCGTCCCCCCCTCCGCCATTAGATAACGCCCCTGTTCGGCCTCAGAGAAGACACCCGCTTGGAATGACAATGAGCCTTGGGCTAGTGGAGGCTGGAGGCAGCTGTCGGGATGAAGAGCTTACCGTCAAGGTCAAGGCCGCAGGGCATCGGGCGTGGGCCGGCCAGAGCAGCTCCCTGTGGTCACTCACACAGTTCACCTTCCGGAACTCCCCAGGGCGGGCCTGCTCCCCTCCCCCACCCCCGTGCATGGCAGGGGCCGTGACTGCTGCTGGCTCACCAGTCGTGGGTGCCATGACACCCGTTCCCTCTGGGCTCGAGCATTTACTGCCCGCGTGAGTCCCTCTGCCCTGGTGACGGGTGGTACTGGGGACGGTGGCTGCCCCACGGTCCCGAGCCCCGGGCTGGCCTGGGGGCGCCTGCAGCGGCTTGTCCCCTGGTGGGTCTGGAGCAGAGGGAGGACATGAGAGCCTTAGAACAGGCCTTCCTGTGGGGGCGGGGCGCCGGTCTGGCCCTTGGGGACGAAGACGGCAGCCTCGGGTGTGCAGCACCGATGTGCGCACAGGACAGACAGGTGCCTGTGTCAGCGGGGGCTAAAGTTTCTTGCCGCAAATCAGGAACCGCGTCTGAAAAGGGCCCCTTGGGTGTGTGGAGTCACAATGCAGGAAAGGTTGGGAAGGAAGGTCTGGAAGGCCCAGAAAGATCGTTTGTCTGCTGTGAGTTGAAATGGATTTGGGGGCGGCACCAGCGGAGGCCGAGCTGCCGGGAGGATCCGGGCGAACCGGCTGGGGATTGGAACTGAGTGGGTGGGCCGCAGGGTCTCCCGAAGGTTGGACGGGAAGCGGGGGAGGCGAGCAGTCAGGGACGCCCAAGTTTGGGCTGGGGCAGCGGGCGGAGGGGACGGCGTTTCATCTGCTCAGGCAGGAGCCCGCTGAGGGCCTCCAGGCTAACGGGTGTGTCCGGGACACGGGCGGAATCGCTCAATGGCCCTGGAGAGGTGCACGTGGAGCTCCCCTCTCCTCCGCCCTTGGTGGGCCCCCATCTGTGAAATGGGCTCACTGACACCTGTCCCTGAGCCCGGCTCTTGTCTGCAGCGTGGGGACTGTCCCTGGCAGACCCGCAGAGGCCCAGTTCAGTCCCCAGTGCTGGGCCGCTGCCGGAGCGGTGAGTTTCTGTGTGGCCCTTTAATTACCCAGCACCACAGAGGCCTGAAATGACATTAAGAAGAGGAACTGCCGGCCCAGCACCCCTTCTTTCCCCAACAGGGGAGACGGCGGGGGGGCCCAGGGAGGCTTAGAGCGGGCCAGTTCCACCTGCAGGAGTGGGGAGGTCCCCAGGGTCTTCTGACCTTCAGGGGTCGCTGGGCGCTCGGATGTGAAGGCAGGGGGTGGGGTGCTCTCGGGACCCCAGGTCAGGTGGGGCCCCATCATTCCCCAATTTCTCGGTCGGGGAAACTGAGGAATGCCACGATGGCCGGGAGGAGAGTGACCCAGCAGGTTCCGGGCTCCCAGGGCCAGCCCTGTGCGGTGGCCAAGCTCCCTGACCTTCTGAGCGCCGGTGCCCTCGGCTGTGAAGCTGGGCGAAGGTGCGGCATTGAGCCGTCACGGGGGCTGAAGGGGCGGAGTGCGTCGTGCTCAGCCCGCGTCTGGCTCAGCCTGGTCTTGGCCAGGGGGCTCCGGGCAGCTGTGTCCGACGGCGGGGCGTCCCCCGTGTGGCCGTGCCGTGCCCGTCATCAGGGCCACGCCCGCGTCTCAGCTGGTTCCCGGGCCGAGCCAGGGCTGGAAAAAGTCCCAGGGAGCCTCCCCCACTCCCCTTAGACGTACATTTGTTCCAGATCCATGAATATGCGATTGTCGCCCACCTCCTCCGGGGAAGTGAACTTCCTCCACTTCTGCAGTCAAGCTCTACATTAATCACGGCTAATTGCTAGCAGGAGTCGTTTATGTCAAGAGCCTTATTCCTGGGAATAAAGGGGAATAAAGGATGGCTCCTTTCACAAGCTCGGCGTTGCCCGGGGAAGAGCACTGCCAGACGCCGACGAGGCCCCGGCCCCGGCCCCTGCTGGTGGCCCCACCGCACGTGACACTCGCGGGGCCTCTGGCCTTTGCTGAATCTTCAGGGAAATGATCACATTCATCATGTTCACGCGTTTTTCTGAAGTTGTTGTGAGTTTCCTTGAAACCAAGGAGGGTTTTTTCTTTCTTTTTCTTTTTTTTTCCCCTCCTTTTTTTGGCAACAACAGCTGGGAATAAGTTGACACTTTCTAAAAACTGCCACTTATTGCTTGGGAATGGGGCAGGGGAGGAGCCGGCTTGCCAAGCCCCAGGCCCCGATCCGAGCTTGCACGCCACGGCCAGCTCTCCCCTGGCTCTTGGGAGGGGCCGGGCCGAGAGGCCGGCGGCAGAGCGAGTCCCTGGCCTGGGGGGGGGGTGTGAGGTGGGGGGGTGGGCTCCAGGGCGGGCTCGGCGACCAGAGTCCAGAGGACAGAGCACAGGGACGGTGGAGAGGCGTTCCTGCGTGTGGCTTGTTTGGATCGGAGCACATCCTACATCACTTTACTAATGCGGTGTTGGGTCACTTCTTCGTATAACCAGGGCGTGTGTCTGACGTCTGTTAACCCCGATGGAGGCCACACCTGCGGAGACAGGGGTGTGAGAAGGATGAGTGTGCAGAGCTCCGAGTGCCGTGTGCAAGTACTCGCTTGTGTCGGTGCACCTGCCCATGTATGCGGGTGGGTTTGCTAGTGTGGATGCGTGTGCATACAGGCACACAGGTGTGCACAGGCATTCATGTGTGTGCATGCGTGTGTGTGTGTGTGTGTGTGTGTGTCCGGGCACCTGTGAGGCCGTGTTTTTTGTATGCAAACAAACCTTTGCAGTTCTGGCAGCCCTGCCCCCTCAGCCTCTCTCTTGCTGCTCTGTGATTTGAGGACCATCTTACTGACGAGGAAACTGAGGCTGAGTGAGACTGGGGGGCTTGCCTGGGGCTCCTGAGAATGGCCTCCTTGGGGACAGCTGTGACTGCGAGGCCCACAGGAAGGTGCAGAAGTGGCAGAGGGGTGGGTGTGTGGGCGCGGCCATCACAGTGTGCTTAGGCCCCTCCTGCCTCCCCGTGTCTCCCCCTCCCTCCGGCACACCCGTGCCGCCAGCTCTGTCCTGCCTGCTCCCCGGGGCTGTGATGGCGGGCGTGCACCTGCAAGCCCCACACGTGGCTCAAGGTGAGGTGTGGTGGCTGTCCTCCCTGGACCCGCTTCCCCGCAGGGCCCCATCTCCTCGGGGCCCTGGGCGGTCTCTGGCTCCTCCCGCACCCCCACACCCTGAGCACCCCCCTGCGCCCCCTCTTCGCTGTCCCTCTGCCCAGGTAGTCTTCTGGTCGCACCTTCCCTAGACAGCCTCCCTGGATCCTCCCACACCCCAGGTGGGGATCCCCCAGGGCTCACTCTCCAGGGACATCCCCAGCCTGAGTGACTGTCACTCTACTGCGTGCCGTCTGCTCCTGGCAGGGCTGAGGCTGTGTGTGCGTGCACAGAAGCCAATGCTCTGTGGGCCCGTGTGCGGGGGAGGGAAGCTGCCCTCCAGGACCCTGGGCCGGGGCAGGGGCCCCATCTCCCGCCCTCAACGACCCAGAGGGTTGGCAGACAGGCTCCCGCTGTGACCGATGCCGGCTGGGGGTCCAGTGACGTGTGGAGAAGGGCCGGACGGCACGTAGGTGCAGGGGACCTGAGCCCTGGAGATGCCTGCCGTGGTGCCGGCCTGTAGACACTGGGGGCCGAGTGGGCGGTCCTGTCTGCCTGCGCATCTGTCCTGAAGGGGGGCTTGCCAGGCAGGCGGAGGGGCTAGGGGAGCCGGGGAGGACTGGCCCACGGCGAGGAGATGCCGGCGTATCCCTGGGCTGTCCGGGCTGGTGTAGCCTGGATTCCTGATCCTCTGGGGTGGGGGTAGCCCGGATCCTCACTCCTCTGGGGCGGGAGCCGCAGCCCCAGCAGGTCTGGAGCTGAGAGCCAGCGTTTGGGCAGGGGCAGAGGACCTCCGTCCGGGTGCTGGGCTGCAGCCCCCAGACGCGGCCCAGCCCCCGGGGCAGCTCAGGAGGCCCGGCAGCCCTTCCTCATCCTGGGGGACGGTTTGCAGAACCCTGTCCATTCGTCCCCGTGGCCGTGGCCGTGGTGAGAGAGCGGACTCCCGCCCCATCCACAGAGCCTGGCGCCTGCATCCAGACAGTGCCATCCGTCCCCGCCCTCCGTCCCGGCCCCACGGGTCATGAGGCTGCGCTGGCTCCTCGCCTCTCATCAAACCCCACCCTCCCAGGAGACGGCCCGGGCCTCCCAGCTGGGACGACGCAGGCTCGCAGCCGCCTCCTGTTAGAGCAGTTACCTCCCTGCCCCGGCCTCGGCGCCCTCATCTGAACGACGGGCTGATGTGAAGTCGGGTGCGGGCAGGACCCCCAGAGGACTCGGGGGCCCGGGTGGGGAGCCCGGTCCTGCCGCTCGGCTGGGAATCTCCAGGTCCCCAGGCAGGCTGGGCCACCTCCGCAACGCCTCGGAGTCTCAGCGAAGGACCAGATGGCGTTTTGAGCATTTTAATAAGAGCTATTTGCAGTGTTGCTGCCGTAAAAAAATTCCTGCTTAATGAGCAAATGCACGTCGGTAGCGAGTTAAAGGCGCTTGGATGTTTTAAATATTATGTACGTCGTGTTCGTGTTAACAAACCTGATTTTTAATTACACCTTCCCCTGCCGCCTGGCTGGGCCGAGGGTAGGAGACGGGAGGAAAAAATCAGGCAACACAAGTGTGGTTTGCTGTTAGAAGCGACAGCCAAGTTCTCGAGATCATTTCTTTACAGACATTCCACGGATGGCCACGTGGACACCGAGCCTGGTTGGGAGCTGGCGTGGCACCCCTGAGCTCATTCCCGTTGTCAGTAGGGCCCGAGCCTGTGACCCCGGTCCCACCCTGAGTCCTGACCTGGCTCACACGCTGATCCCTGCCCCTGGTTGGACAATGTACCGGATCCCTGGTGAACATTGAGTCTAATCCTGGTCGTGTACTGAGCCCTGGTCCCCGTCAAATACTGAACTCTGACCGAGGTCATAGACCAAGTCCTGACCTTAGTCATAGACTGAGCTCTGACCTTGACCCCAGTTACACACATTGCCCTGTTCCTGGCCATGTTCTGATCCCTAATCCCAGCTGTGGACTGAGCCTTGATCAAGTTCACAGACTAAGCCCTTCCTCGTGCCCTGTCGATCCCAGCTCCCTTTGCTGGCGCCCCCCAGGGTAGGTGAGCACGGTGGGTCAGAGCATGCAGGGAAGTCCTGTGGGCCCGGGGAGGTGTCCTGGGCCTCCGGTAAGGTGCTGCTGAGATGGGCGCCTTTGGTGACAGCTGACAGGACCCCTGGCTTTCCAGACTCCCATTGTCTTCCTCGCCCGCAGCACAGCCTCCATCTTCCCTGTGAGGTCCCTGCGGTCTCCTCGCTGGGCAGACGGCCTTGTCGCTGCTGCGGTGTGTCTATGTGGCTGGCCGTGCCGGAGTGCGCGCTGATTCCTCCAACACCCTGCAGCTGTTTTCCTCTCTCCTCTCACAGACGGTGAGGCGGGAGGTCTGGGAGCTGAGCTCCGGTCGGCCTGGCCGCCGTCAGCTTCCCCGGGACCTGCACAGGGTCCTTCTAGGGCGGGGCCCCATGGTGAGCGGCTCCCAGGAGGCCAGGCCGGTCAGTCCTGGGATGGAGCTGGGCAGGGACGAGGAGCTGATGCGGGGAGGGGTCCCTGGGCGGGACAGGGACAGCCCCACGGCCACCAAGCTTCCCCACCCCCGCAATGCTGGGTGAGTTCTGAGTGTGGGGTGGGGGGGCAGGGGCCGGGGGCTCAGTCTCAGCACTGCCTGTGTGATCTAAGAGAGCAGGCTTTGGGCTCAGAGGCTTCCGCCGCTTCCTCCAGCTGGCTGTGTGGGCTTGGGGAGGCCATAGGACCTCTCTGTGCCAAGGTTTCCTCTGTTTGAGGGTTAATAACCACGCCCCTCTCTCACGTGGCGGTCGTAAGTGTGACAGGCAAAGCGCCCGGGCGACCCGTACATGGAGCCCAGCCCTGTAGGGGTTCAGTCCCTCGGCGAGCCTGTGCCCTGGCTGAGTGCGTGCATGCTCCTGAGTGTCCCGGAAAGGCTGCAGGGTCTGGAGTGGGGGGGAGTCCCTTCTGGTAAAATGGTTTTCCCTGAGGGCAGGCTTGTCGGGGAGAACAGGGTGCTTGGCGGGATTTCAAAACGGTTCATGTGTCCCAGGCCTTTTCTCCGACATCCACTGTGAGCATTTACCTGGCGGGGCTCCTTGGGGGCAGAGTTTCTGTGAGTTTTACCCCCGGTTCCCACAGCAGAGCCAGGCACACTGTGGGTCCCCAAGAAGGGACGGGTGCTTTCTGTCCTCTCTGTTCCTCCGTCCCCACGCGCTCATGCAGGCAGTGCCCGTGTGGCCAGCAGTGACCGCAGGTGAATTCAGGAAAGGGTGCTGGGTGCGTTTGCCCGGGATTGGCCATCCAGGGCTCTCAGGCTCAGTTCTTCCGTGGGCATTTGCTGAGCACCTACTGTGAGCCAGCACACTCTAGGTGCTGGGGACACTCGGTGGACGAGACGCAGCCCCTACTCCCGCTGCCATCTGTGCTGAAGCCCCGGACGGTGGTGGGGGACGGGAGACGGATGGAGGCTGCAGGGAGGACCTGATGATGTCAGCTTGGCGCTGAGCTTCAACAGGGAGGAGGCGGCACTGGGACCGCGGCGTTCGGACCCAGTATGAGCAGGGCGAATGCCCATGGAGGCGTGGGCACCGGGCTCCACGTCGCCAGGCTCCAGGCTGCGCTTCCACACGTGCGAGCGGGGGTAATAGCTCACTCAGCAAGCGCCTTCCGCATGCCGGGCACTGTGCCAGGAGGGACCAGAACAAAGGTCCCTGCCTTAATCCTTTGGTTCTCGAAGCATGGCCTGTGGAACCCCGGGCAGTTACCCAAGATGCTTTCAGGGCACGTCTGGGTCAGAGCCCTCTTCACAAGAGCACGTGGGGGTGTTTGCCTCTTTCATGTTGGCGTTTGTGCAGAGGGTGGTGGCCGGCGATGTGACGGACACGTGGGCACAGGTCAAAGCCCTGGAACTGACCTTGGCTCCCAGACACTGGGTTCCCAGCCCCACACACCCACGCAAGCCCCACACCTGAGTGCTTTTGCTGCCAAGTGCCCGTGCAGGGGTGCTGTCTGTGAGTGTCCAGTGCAGGGGTGCAGCTCGTGATTGCCCGTGTCGGTGCAGGGGTGCTGCCTGTGAGTCTGAGCCCTGAGCACCCGCGTGTGCGAGCTCCTGGGTGCGGCTCTGGGCCGGTGAGAGGCCCTTCCCCCGGGCAAACTGCGCCCTGCTGGTTGTGCGGTGTGGCCTTGGTGGCCAGGGCGCCAGCCCTGCCTCTGTGGTCTGGGCCCAGGGGCCACGGAAGGCAGGCCAGCAGGCACGTGGAGGGAGCAGGGACAAGCCCACAGTGAAAGGGACCTGCGCTCAGAGCGGCGGCCCGGGCAGGTTCTTCCCCCGGGGACCCTCTCTGTGTCTGGAACCTGGGATACGTACACCTTCCACCAAGGTCAGGGTGACCAGTGCCGGCATTTGCAGAGGCTCTCACAGTGGCCCCGGTCACACTGGGAATGACACTCTTCCTGCAAACCTTATGGAACGGACCCCGATGTCTGTTTTTAAGAACCGGAGGCTCAGAGTGGCCAGCTGTCCTGCCCGGAGCCCCGCGGTGGGTGGCCTGATGCCCAGGCCTGGGATCCCCTCCTTGAGGGTGCCTGGTGACCCTCCCTGCTGGCTGTCCCAGACCCGTGGGGTTCCCCCCCCCCACTCTAGTGGGCTGTTGAGGCTTCTGCAGAACTGATTTCTCCGGTGACGCCCCCTCAGAGCTGGTTCCGCGGCCGTTGCCATGGAAACCTCCGTCTCCTCCCCACACGCTGCTGATGGAGGCCGGGTCGGATGGGCAGAGGGAAGACATGGCTGAATGGGCAGGGCTGAGGGGCCGGAAGGGGGGTGGCTTCTGGGTGGGCCTGGATGGGCCGGCGGTCTCTGTGTCAGGGACAGGCCGGGACAGGCTCTCAGGGCAGGAGTAGGAGCCGTGGAGGTTGACCTCGGGGGGAGTGGCCAGCGCGAGCAGTTGGCGCGGGGTCTGGGTCGTTATGGTGTGATTCGATTTCAGCCGGGGTCCAGCGAACCCCCAGAGCCCACCCGCCAATTACTGCGGCCCCACCCCCGCGGGGGGCATGGATGGCGGCAGGGTTGAGGACAGGGGCCACTTGGTGGCAGGTGCGCAAGTTCTCTGTGACCGGGCAGGCTCCGGGCCCGGCCGCGTAGGGGCAGGCAGCTAGGACTCGAGCCCACGTGGTGAGGGGGCTTGCGTGGTCAGGGAGCCGATAGCCGAGGCCACTGAGATGGGAGTTGTAGGACCTGTGGCCACGGGACAGAGCCCACGAGGGGCGGCCTGTGCGGACGTGCTGAGGTGGGTGTGAGCCCCGGGGAGAGCCAGCAGCCCGTGCGCGGCGCTGAGGGGCCAGGCCGGGGGGCCTTGTTGGCCGTGGGGAGCTTTGGATGGATGTTTTTAAAGGGTCACCGGGGTACTGAGTGGGTGCAGGGTGAGAGTGGGAGGGGGGCAGGGGGCCCCGGCGTGGGGTGCGGCTCCGTGGAGAGGGAAGGCGGCAGAGCTCATGGAGCAGCAGGAGAGTAACAACAGCGGGCGCCCCCCCGACCGTGTCACAGCGGGCGCCACCCACGACCGTGTCGCAGCGGCGCCCCCCCGACCGTGTCGCAGAGGGCGCCCCCACGACCGTGTCGCAGCGGCGACCCCACGACCGTGTCGCACCGGGTGCCCCCACGACCGTGTCGCACCGGGTGCCCCCACGACCGTGTCGCAGCGGCGCCCCCCACGACCGTGTCGCACTGGGCGCCCCACGACCGTGTCGAAGCGGCGCCCCCCCGACCGTGTCGCNTACCCTCTTTCCCTCCACGACGCTCCTCCGCTCTCGTGTCGCAGCGGCGCCCCCCACGACCGTGTCGCACTGGGCGCCCCACGACCGTGTCGAAGCGGCGCCCCCCCGACCGTGTCGCAGCGGCGCCCCCCACGACCGTGTCGCAGCGGCGCCCCCCGGACCGTGTCGCAGAGGGCGCCCCCACGACCGTGTCGCAGCGGTGCCCCCCGGACCGTGTCGCAGAGGGCGCCCCCACGACCGTGTCGCAGCGGCGCCCCCCCCGACCGTGTCGCAGCGGTGCCCCCCGGACCGTGTCGCAGAGGGCGCCCCCACGACCGTGTCACAGCGGGCACCCCCCATGACCGTGTCGCAGCGGCGCCCCCCCCGGACCGTGTCGCAGCGGCGCCCCCCGTAGCCTTGACGGTGGCCTGGAACGAGGTGGGGGCCGCTGGAATGGACAGACCAGGGACAGGACGGATTCGATGCGAACGTGAGGTGTCAGAACCCTGTGCAGGGACAGCCGGTCGATTAGAGGGGAGGGGGCTGGAGGCAAGGGGCCGCCGGGGCGCATCCCACCTGGCAGGGCGGGCGGTCCGTGGGAAATGCATCTGTACCTCTGTGGGAAGCCCTGGATCCCAGATTCCCCGTCAAGTCCCAGGAGTGTTCCCCTGCCCCCCACCCCCGGGAGACATTCCAGCCCCTTCTGAGCCCCAAGCACCTTTGGCCAGAACAGGGGCCCAGCCAGCTTTCCCCGGCGGTTCGCCAGTCGGCCAGGGCTGCCCCGGATTCCTTGGAGGATGGGGCTCTACTTCCTCCTGCCTCTGACCCAGCACACGTATGGCTCTGCGTTGCCACGGAGTTGAGGCCACTGGCTCAGGACGTGGTCCTGAAGGACCCAGCGTGTGTGGTGAGAGGTCCTGTGTGGGCTCTGCTGGTGACATTGGGAGTGACCTTGAACCCCCACCGCCCAGCAGGTGGGACCCTGCCATCGAAGGGCAAGAGAACCTGGCAGCCCGTCCAGCCTCACCTCCTGGGATTTCAAGACATTCATGGGGCCTGAAACCCCACTGCCTCTCCTTCTGGCCATGATGGGGCAGGGCTGGCTCATCCCTGGACGCTAGAGCTGCTGGAAGATTCTCTCTCAGAAGAAACAGACTGAACAGAAATAGCAGCCTGGCGCCAATGAACATATGCTGCCTCTAGGGGGGTGGCGGGAGGCCCGAGGCCCGTTGATGGGCTCAGAGCTGGAGGCCTTGACGCTCCAGGGGAGGGCATCTGTGTTGCTGGCATTGACGTGGAGATGGCAGACGAGGGCTGCTGCTTATGAGGCACCTACTGTGTGCCAGATGCTGCCGTACGTTGTCAGTCCTCCCCAGGGACCTGCCAGGCAGGTGCTCTTGTCCTCTCCCCCAGGTATGGAGACTTGTGGACAGAAGCCAAGTACCGCTGGGTCACAAGAGGAAGGGGCAGCGCTGGGATGGTCCACCTGACCTCAAGGGAGATGGTGTGCTGTTGGCATGCGTGAGATAGACTCGCTTGTTCACCTACCCACCCACTCACCACCCGTCTGTCCATCTGTCACCCAACTACCCATCCATCCATCCATCCATCCACCTACCCACCATCCATCCATCCATCCATCCATCCATCATCCATCCATCCATCCGTCATCCATCCATCCATCATTCATCCATCATCCATCCATCCACCCATCCATCCATCCATCATCAATCTACCACCCCTCTGTCCATCCATCACCAACCCACCCACCACCCATCCATTCCCCCGCCCTCCACCCATCCATCCATCATCCATCCATCATCCATCCATCCATCCTCCATCATCCATCCACCTACCCACTAACCATCCACCCATCCATCCATCCATCCAACTACCCACTACCCATCCATCCACCATGCATCCATCTGTCATCCATCCATCCATCCATCATCCATCCATCCATCACCCACCCATCTATCATCCATTCATCCATCATCTATCATCCATCCAGCCACCCATCCATCCATCTACCTACTCCTCCTCCATCCATCCACCCATCCATTCCCCCACCCTCCACCCACCCACCCATCCATCCATCCATCACTGGCCTAGATGCTGAATTCTCACCTCAAATTGACCTGGCTTACTGTGTACCCTAGGCCCTGCCAAAGGGCTCTCTGGGCCTCAGCTTCCCCACCTATGAAATGGAAGAGATTGAAGTCAACAAGCATCTCACCAGAATTCTGCACACTCAGGCTCAGAGAGTGAAAGTCACTGCATGAGTCCTGCCCCCTACACAGGGGATGGTCCAGCTCCTTAGCTTAGATCCAGAGCCCTATGGCCTGGCTCAGCCGCTTCTCCCCTCTTGTCCTGACTGCCTTTCTCTCCATCATCCCCTGGCCAGGCTTCTGCTCACCCCAGCTGCAGGGTGCCCTTCCACGCTCGGGGGTGGGCACCTGGAGTGCCTGCCGATGAGGTCTTTCCTTCCACCCCTCCCTCTGTCTTCCTAGCACAGCAGTTCATGGCATGACTTTGGAGTCAGGCTGCTTGACTTGGCTTCTGGCTCCATTCATTGACCTCTCTGTACCTCATTTTACCCATCTGTCAAATGGGGAGTTCCCACCTTAGCAGGTGTTGGGAAGATTCAGTGAGGCCGGGGACCTAACATCCTTACAGCCTGGTCCACATGGGAGCCCACGTGTTGGCTGTTGTTATTAAGATCCAGCATCTCCTGGGCACCCAGTGAGGGCTGGGCCCAGTTCTGGGGTCCAGGGATTCAGAGGTGACGGGCTTTCATTAGGCCCCAACTTTGGGATCTCAGGTCCAGCTGGGAGCCCCTGACGAGATGGGGGACCTCAGCCATGCAGTGTGGTCAGTGAGTGGAGGCCAGGCGGGCAGCCCCACAGAGGGGCCCCACTCGGGCCAACCCTGCTCCGTCTGGCCCAGGCTGCCTGCAGGCTCAGCATTTAGAAATGGGACTTTGTGTTGGTGAAACCTGGGCAGGGCTGGAGAGCTGCTCTGGGCTGGGGGCACCCTGGAATGGCGCCCCGACTCTGCAACACCCTTGGAGGCATGGGAAGTCCCTCCGTCCGTCTATCCTGGCTTCTACCTGCTGTAGCTCCCATCAGCGTGGGGCACATTCCGGGGCTTCCTTTCAAAGGCTCTTCCAGGAGCCCCTATGGCTTGAGCCTCTAATGAGAAGCCAGAAGCTGCACCACAGGGAGGGAAGCAAAGCCTTCCATGAAAGGGGCCCCTCTGTGGTCTGATCCAGGAGGGGGTTAGGAGGGTGAAGGAGGGTGGAGGATGGGACCATCAGAGGAGGCTCGCGGTGAGCAAGGAACTCTGAAGGGGCACCTCCGTGTCTTCACAGCCTGTCACCACCTAACCACCCCCTGAACCTCCCGCCTCCACCCTGGGGGATGTGGTGGCCCCGGGTCCCGACTCAGGGGTGGGGTGCTCAGGAGCACCAGAACACCTCCTTCACCCAGGCATCCCCAGACTGGTCCTCTAAGACCCCGGAAGCCGTCTGGAAAGATGACTTCCACCCAGAAGGTCAAGCTGTGGAGGCCTTGGGCGACGTCTCCGGCACATCAGGCCAGAAGGGTTCCGGAAGTCACTGGGCCCCCGGCCTGCATGTTCCGGGCCAGGGTGGGGATGGGGCCAGTGTTCGGTGAGCTGACCAGCTGTGGGCTGTGTGCAAGCCCGGCGTGACCCTCACACGTGGGGCCCCGGGACAGGAAGGCCCAGCACATCAGAGCAGGGGTGGGCGACACCCCTCAGATGGGGAAACTGAGGCGTAGAGGGCAGAGGCCTTTAGAGGGGACTGTCCTGTTCTCTGGGGGCAGTGGTGTGTGTGAGCTGAGCAGGGGGTGGGGACCTCCTCCCATGTGCCAGCAGCTCACGGCCTGCACCGCGGTTCCTTGGCGACAGTCTGGTGAGACAAGTGCCCTCACGTCCACCTTCTGGGTGAAGAGACAGAGGGTCAGGGGGCTGTCTTGTCCACCCAAGGTCACCCAGCTCTCATCGGAGGACAGAGGGAATGTGAGCCCAGTGTGGCCGGGCCCGAGCTTATACCCCTTACACAAAGGCACAAAGATACACGTGGGCACACGCACACAAATGTGCACTCACAGCCCCTTACATGCTGGCACACGTGTGCAAAATTAACACAAACCACGCACACACTCGGCACATGCCCTCACACCCACATGCACTCATATGCATGTGTGCCATGTTCACACGTGTGCACTCATATGCAAGTGCACACATGGAACACGGCCCACATGGGAACACGGCGCACACGGAACACAGCGCATACTCATATGCAAGTGCACACACAGAACACGGCACACACGGAAACACAGCACACATGGGAACACGGCACACACAGAACACGGTGCACACGGGAACACGGCACACATGGGAACACAGCGAACACGGGAACACGGCACATACGGAACACGGCACATACTCATATGCAAGTGCACACACGGAACATGGCTCACACAGGAACACGGTGCACGCTCATATGCAAGTACACACCCGGGAACACGACACACATGGAACACGGCACACACGGGAACACAGTGCACATGGGAACACGGAGCACACTCATATGCAAGTGCACACACTGAACACAGCGCACACAGGAACACGGCACACACTCATACGCAAGTGCACACACGGAACACGGTACACATGCATACAAGCAAATTCCACGCCCACTACGTGTCCCAGCACAGCGTACACCATCACGTCCCTTGTGGCACCTGCGTCACACAGACACACACACCTCATTCAGAAGGTGTGGTGTGCGTGTCACACGTGCCCAGAATGCACGCGTGGACAGACGGAGCACGCCCATCCCCTTAGACTGCAGAGGCCCCGAGGGCCACCTGGCTGGGGCTGTGGGTGCATCTCAGTGAGCAGAGGGTCTGAGGACGCGCACACGCCCTGAAGGTGCCGTCAGGCCAGACAGCTTCACCTTACTCCCCCCCTCCCCCCGACTTTGTTAGAGACAAATGGGGGAGGGGCACGGGGGGGGCAGCCTCATGCGTCCACAGCTGCTGCTTCCTCCCTGGCAGCTTCACCTTGGTCCTCCTTTCCGTCCAGTGACAGCTCTGTCCCCGGTGGGCACCTGTCTGCTAGAGACGGCAGGTGGGCGGCAGACCCGGGGGAACCGGCCTAACGCCCGACCCCGACGTTTGTCACTCTGCCCCTTGGTTTTTAATCAGCCGGCTCTATGCAGGCTGGGAGCTGAACGCAGAGTCCGTTTGGGGGACACATGCCCCCCAGTGCCCTTTCGGAAGCCAACACGCTTGGAAAGAACCGGAATCCATTGCTGGGCACTGACATTGTTCACTGCTGGAGGCCAAGCTGCCGAAAATGTGAATTTCTAATTAAAATAGGAATTAATCCTCTCCCCCAACTACCTGCTATCTCCCGCCAGATGAGCAAAAGTTTGATGCTGCTAATTAATGTAATTGCCAGTTAGCTTTATTTACATAAGCAGATATAATTCGCACGGCTTTGCAGGAGCTGATGGAGAAGCTAAACAAAATTTTTTTGAGTTAAAAAAAATTAATTACCTTGATCCTCCCTCCTGTATTGTAATCACAGACTTGCAGGGGTCCCTCTCTGGCGCGTCCCGGAGCCCTGACTTGGCACCTTCTTTGATGAAGTGGGAACTCGTTCCAAAGGCAGGGGAAGCGGAGAACGGCTTGGAGGGGGACGCGGCGTCCACACATGAAAGCCGCGATGCGTGTGATGATTATTTTCGGTTCCTGGTGCTGGGGGTTTTGTTACCCAGTTAAATAGACTCTAAATACCACATTAAAGTCTTGAAAAGTTCCTGGCAGATTAATAAATCATATGAACCACTCTGGCTTCCGGCACGTGTTCAGGGAGGCCTGACTGTGTTTGGAGACTGTGCTTCCAGTGGTTTCCCTAGAGGGTCTGTGCCTGGGGGTCTTCTGGGAGAACGAGCCACGGCTGAGGTCTCCTCCCTGCAGGGCTGTGGGTGGGGACCCCTCTTTGCCTGAAGATTCAGATGTTCAAACAAGCCACCAGTTCCTGGGGGACGGGGAGAGGGGGAGTCTTGCCTACAGAGTGCACAGGAGTTGTGTCCCTGGGGTGAGATCAGTAGAGTCGGTCTATTAGTCAATCATCAAACACCCGGGGAACAGTGCCCCAGGGGGCCCAGTGGGCACTACCGAGTGATGTGCACCGGTTCCCTGACTGTTGCAGGCTGAACTGTCCCCTTCCACAAGCTGCATCCCAGTCCCTGTGAACGGGACCTTATGTGGAAATCGGGTCATTGCAGATAGAAGCAAGTGGAGTCGGTCACACGTCAGCGTGACTAGTGTCCTTGTAAGAAGAGAGAAACTTGGCCCCAGCCGGGGGTGGGGGGTGCTAATGACACACAGGGACACAGGGAGAACGCGCATGGGGACCGAGGCCTGGCCTGGAGTGAAGTGCCCATAGCTGGGACAGCAGCACCCGACGCTGCTTTCCGGCACCTCGATTTCAGGCTTCAGCCTCCAACCTGTGAGAGTGTCAGCTCCCGCCTAGGCCCCAGGAACCCAGGAACCCCGTGCACGGTCCGGCGAGGAGACAGACGGGCAGCACGGATGTGCAAGGCAGAGCTCGGGGTGCCTGGCGTGTGGAGGAGCCCAGGGCACTAGGCCTCGCTCAAGGGTCAGGGAGGGCTTCCCAGAAGAGGGAGGCTGGGCAGAGGCTGGGCCCCAGGCAGATCCCTGGCTCTGGCCCCCCCCCTTTACCTCGGCCATACCCTGCAGCCGGCCGCCCTGGACTGAACCCCTTTACTGTGATCTGGGCCCAGCGGACGCCGGCCTGATGCACCTCCTCCTGCACCTCCTCTGAGAGCAAAGGGGTCTGCGGGGGGTGGGGGCCTCCCCTTGCGTATCCCCAGGGCTCTGCTCTGGCCTCTGGTGCCTGCACTGTGACTTCCAGCTGCTGTCTTCCCTACCGTCCCCCCCCCCCGTGTCCCCTGTCCCCTGGTGGCACGGGGTGCGGCCTGCCCCGCGGCCGAGCAGGTGCAGGAGCCGGGCTCGCTGAGGGGCTGGCCCGCTCTGCCCAGCACTGGGCACCAGCTTCGAGGAGGCCTCCCGCCTTCTGGGCCTCGGTTTCCACACCTGTGACGCAGAGGTGGTGCCCTCCACCTGCGTGCCTCAAGGCAGGGTGATGGGTGCGGGCTGCGGCCCTCCCTGGCCGTCATTTCACCCCTGCCTGGGAGGGCACCGCCCTTGCCCCCGCCCATCCCCTGGCCTGCGTCCGGCCCGGCCTCGCTGTATGCCCTGAGCCGCTGATCCAGAGAGCCGCGCGGGGTGAGGGCGGTCAGGACTGCTCTCAGGGGACGAAAGTCGGAGTAACTTTGAAGCCTGGCCCCCCTTGCCGAGAACAGCTGCAGAGTCTCAAAGAATCTCCTTCCCCCACAGAGTGTCTGGGGTGTTTTTTCCCCTCCTTGAATGAGGGAAAGAAATGATGCTGAGTAGCAAGTAATTACCCAAATTGAGGCGGAAGTCAGCCATGAAAGGGGACAAATGAAGAGGAAGCGTCCCCCCTCGGCCCTTCCTCTCTGCGCGCCCTGGCGGCAAGGACAGGTCCCCCGGAGGCCCCGCCCACCTCTGGTGAGCCCGGCCCCCGCCGCCCGGCCCCCAACGCCTGCAGACAGGCCTGCGGCCCGGTCCTAAATAGTCTTGATTAAATGGTGGCACCTGCCGATCTGTTTCCTGTTACGCTGGTTCCACAGAAACCTACCATGAGGCCCCCCAGCCCCGGCCGGTGGGCGCCCGCTGTCCCCGGAGGCGGCCCAGGTGTGGAGCCCAAGGCGCATCTGCAGGGGTGAGGGGAAAGCGCGTGGGCTCACTGGGCAAGGGGCGCGCTGGGCAGGCCCCTCGGAGTCAAACTGCTTAACTTCGAAGAAAACAGCTTAAATTTGTCTGTAGAAAGCTGTTTAACATTTTTAAAAATAGCTTTAATGAGATACACTTCAGGGATGCCATACGTCAACCCGTGTAGATGGCGCGGGTGAGTGGATTTTCGTACGTCTCCAGAGCTGCGCAGCCCTTGCGACGGGCAGCTGGAGAATGTTGTCCTCACCCCAGAAAGGACCTCCGTCCCCTGACCCTCACCCCCTCGTCCCCGCTACCGGCCCCCACCCGCTTTGCACCCAGGAGTCTGCTGGCTCCCTCTGATTTTGCGCATTTGGGACATTTCACGTGAACGTGGCCTTCTGTGGCTGGCCCGAGCAGTGGCCCTTGTCCCCGAGCAGTGGCCCTTGTCCCCGAGCAGTGGCTAGCCCACCATCCTCCCCCTCCTGGCTGTGACCTTTGTCACTCTGACAGGCCAAGCCTCAGTTTCCACGTCTGTAAAACAGGCCTCAGAGATTCTCTTAGGTCGGGTTCCCCTAAAAGCACATTCTGAGCCAGGAATCGAGTGCACGTGCTTATTCTGGGGTGTGCAGGGCCCCAGGAAGCAGCAGCAGGGCTGCCTTCAAGCCGCCGCCCGCCGCTCAGCTGTGCCTTGGGGCCCGGCCGGTGAGGGCGGGGCCGTCCCTGCCGCTGAGGGCAGCGTCCCCACCCAGGGAGGCGGCCACAGGGGAATTCGAGGCCCCGAGGTGGGGCATCCGAGAGGCCTTCGCCCTCTGTCTCGTTCCCAGGCAGAGGCTCTGGGGCAGGGCAGGGTGGGCAGGGCAGAACCTGCCGGAACCCCAGGAGGCAGACTCGGAGGCGGAGCGCCGTGGGGAAGAGCTCGCTGGCGGGGAGGCCTCCGGTGGGGCCACGGGCAGAAGGACCGGCCTTGGGGGCCGCGATCCCGGAGCCACGCCTGCTGCACCGCTGGCCAGCGTCAGAGATGGAGAGAGCACGGCGTCTGTTCCTCACTCAGGCAAGGAGGGCTGCCTGGGTCCCGCCCACTGCGGTCGGCTCCTGGCTGGTCTGGGCTTCAGGCCCAAAGTGACCTGGCATCTCTGCTGGTGGCCTGTGGGGAGGAGGGGGAGCCCCCCGCGCGAGTCACACCTGGCGGCTGCCTCGGGAGCCTGCTCCCTTAGCTGCACGGTGGGGACGCCGTCTCCTGCCGAGGCTGTGTGGGATTGAACACTATCGCGGTGCATTCAGTGGGTGCTTGATAAATGCTCAGTGCCCAGCACTGCAGCTGGGTGTGGATGGGGGGAGCCAGTTCTGCCCCTGGATGAGGAAGGGGCTTGGCCCTGGGGCTGCAGGTGCCCGTCACTGGGGCTGGGAGGGCGGCTCAGGCTCCTCTCCAGAAAGTGACATTTGGAAGGAGGTGGGCCTGGGGCTCACTTAACATTTGAGTGCCACCAGTGAGTGCTCCCCGGGGGCCAGCCAGCCGCGTTCGCGGGGACGTTAGCTGGGCCGCAGGAGCTGGCACAGAACGCTCAGGCAGGATTTAGGGGCTCCAGAGGGGTGCTTAAGGCTGGCTCTCTGGCTTCATCCTCCTGCCCCGGCTCGGAGGCGGGGAGGGGTGGGGAGGGAGGGGGCCGAGGCAAACGGCCTCCGAATCTGGCCGTCTCTGCTATCTGCGGCCCTGGACCCTTAGCTCTCCAGACCCGCGTGTCGGGTCAGGACCGACACCCCAGCTCCACACCCAGCCAGCTGTCACCCCAACCTTCCACGTGACACCCTGGCCTCCTCCCTGCAAACCCGGCCTCTCCCTGCGACTGCAGGCAGCTGCTCCTCTCCCTTCTCCCACCCTTCGGATCATCGGGGGTCCACTCCCCGCCCAGCCCCAGCTTTGGGGATCCCAGGGAGCATCTGCACTGCGGTGCACAGGGCTGCAAGGACCCCCATGATACCGGGCCTCACCTGCCTGCCTGGTTTCTTCTAACCGGCCAGGCATACCCACGGTGTAGGTTGGGGTGAGGCAGGGGGGCCTCTGTGTCACCTCGGCTGGGACACACTCCCCTCCCAGCTGGCAAGCAGGGCCAGGCACGCCTCGTCTGTTCCCGGCTGAGCCGCGGGGACTGGGGACAGGTCCTGCCCTGTCGGCCCTGCCTCACGAAGGTCTGGTGGGGTATGTATCACCCTGGGAAGCCCCTTCCTCTGTGTATCCCAGGCTGACTGCTGGTCACTGCTGGTCACTGCCGGCCACCGCAGCCTCACCTGTGTCTCCAGAGCCAGGGCCTCCAGGAGAGAAGGCAGCATTTTGCACAGACCCTCTGTGGGGTCCCCAAGGTGGGTCTAGAGGCCCCCCCCCGGGGTCATTTGGTGGCAGACCTGTCACCTCTGAAGTCAGCTTGGGTCAGCAGGGCCCAGACACCTGCACACCTAACAGCTAGAGACACCTTCCTGGGCCCCACTGCATTCTGGGGCCCCATCCCTGTCCCCAGCAACTCTGCCTCTCTGCTCAGACCGTGGTGTGGCCTCAAAGTGCAGGCTGTGCTCCTCCCTCCTGTGACTCAGCGGGCGGCCCCGCCCCTCCCCTGCAGGCCCCCGAGAAGGGCGAAGCTGCCCTAGGCCTCCAGGCCTTCTTCCGAGCTGGTCTCTCTGCCCCCTGCATTGTCTCTCGTCCTCTGCCCACACAGACCAGCACCATGGCCACTGCCTTAGCAGGTCTTGTCCTGGCCCCTGTGTGGGTGAACAGGCCCCTCTGCGTCCTGCACGTCCGGGCAGGGAGCCCGGAACAGCGAGTGGCCCCTGCCAGCTGATGGCACTGCCTTGCCCACCGGCTGCTGGCGTCTAGGGCCTGGTCTGGATCCTCGCCATCCTGTGAATCAGGCGCTGGCCCAGGAGCTGGGAGGGCACACCAGTGAGCGGGGTAAACTGGTAAATGGAGTCACATGGAAGGTCTAGCGAGCAAATGAGCAAGGATTCCCCAGGAAGCGATCAGTGAAAGCAGGGAGAGAGGCGGGGCGAGCAGAGGGGGTCAGGGAGGGCCTCTCACCTCTGCCCACCGCGGAGCACAGCCTGGACACAGTAGGCGCACAGGGCGTGCTGTGCAGTGGAGGCTGCACCCCGTCAGCAGGGCCCATCTGTCCGCCCGGCACCAGCCGGGGTCCCGTGTGCCCAGCGGGGCGCCAGCTCCCTGCCTGATCCCCTCCTGTAACCTCTTGTTTCCCAGGATCCAGGCCACGCCCTGTCCGCCTCAGCTGCACCCACGTGGGACCCCGGAAGAGCCCAGATGACCCCTCTGGACTTGTGGGGTACGGCTCTGACCAGCTCCTGCTTGCTCTGCTGTGGGGTCCCCGCTTCTGCACCTGTGCTCTCTCCTTCTCTCTGAACGGCCTCTCTGCCGCTCCCGGGCCCTCCAGCGCCGGGTCTCCCACCGGCTCCCCGGGGACCCCCAGACCGCCCTCCTGCTTCTGCCCGCAGAGAACAGTGGAGCCCCCGCCTGCCTCCCGGGCCCTTCTCCATGCGGAGCTGCACCTAAGTGGGCTGCTGTGCCCAGCTGTCTGCTGACTCATTCTCTAGTTTAACCTGAGCACATCTTGAGGTGAGTCACAGAATTGCTTTGTGCATTTCCTTTGCTCGAGGTGACCCTGCAGACGTTACTCGGCGCGCGTGGCTGGCTGGCGAGGCGGTGCTTGCCGGGCTCCGAATCCGGGATGCCGCCCGCCCTGCTCCCGCCCCTCGGGGCCTCCCTCCTCCGTCCCCGGCCCCCCTTGCTTCCAGTGCTTCCTGACCTGGCTGCCCAGGGACACTTGGCTCTGGGACCGTCCCTGCCGGCTGCCCCACCCCTGCAGGGGCTGCGTGGCCCTGGCTGGCCCATTAGATGCTCCCCGGGACCCCGTGTGGAGCAGAGGGCCGAGGCGCCCGATCTCCTGTCAGTCACTCAACCCACGATCGCTGCGTTCTTGCTAAGAGCCCCCAGCCTCCCTTCTTTTGCTCTGGGCACAAGTGGCTGCTCTCTTTTGATTAGTATTTGAACTTGCAGAGTGAATTTGCTATCAAAACTCAAGCCACATGTAAGTAATAGTGACTCGAGACCATTCGGTTTCACATCCTACTCCCCGGTGGGGGCTGATTTTCATCTAATTGTGTGACACCCTCACTCCCTAGGGAGTGAGTGCGGTGGGTGTGTGTGCTTGGGTGTGAGCCTACACGTGCATGACTGCTGTGCATGCACATGTGCAAAGAGGGAATAGTGTGCACCTGAGTGTGTGGGTGTGCACACATCAATGCATGTGGGTGAGTGTACACATGTGTGCAAGCATACAAGCAAGGACTGGTGTATGCCTGAGCTGGAATGTGTGAGTGTGTGTACACGTGGGAGTGTGTGGGCACATGCCCCTGTGAGCGCATGTGCACGCACCTGTGTGTGTGTGTCGGCCACACCGTGGGGCAGAAGGCGGTAGGGGGCTCCATGGAAGGGGCGGCAGCCCCAGCGGGTGAGGGCAGGCGTCCGGGGGGTCAGGGGCCGTGGGAACCAAGTGTGGGGGCCGTACCTTTGGACGAGCTTCATCGTGACGGAGAGGGACTCTGCTTGAGCTACCGGAGCCACCTTCCTCACTGCCCTCGCCGTCGCTGTGCCCATCAGCCACGGGCGGCCCTTCCCAGTTCACAAGGGGGATTGGCATCTGCTGTCCCGTTTCGTGTGCTCCTGTCGGCCAACGGAGCCAGCCCGGGGGGGCCACACCCTCTGTACGGATACAGACCCTGACCGCAGAGAGGTGGTATGCCGTCCACGGATGGAGGGGACCCCGGGCACCGCGCTGGCCCGCCTCACCGAGGGCACTGAGCATGGACAAATGGACCCGGGAGAGCTTCCTGGAGCAGGTGGCCCTGGAATCAGGCAGCTAAGAGTCGAGGCTTTTGAACCCCGGCTCTGCCACCGTCCTCTGGGGCTTCAAGCAGTGCTTTCTGCTCTTTGGCCTCAGTTTTGTCACCTGTACTGTGGGCATGACTTGCTCTTTGCCAAGTTTCCCCCTGCTCTGGGGTTTTGTGACCCAGCCCTGGGCTGGTGAGATGACACAGGGCTGGCTGGGGGGCGGGGGACCAGCTGTGGGCAGGGGGCCCAGGCACCTGGGAGGGGCCAGTGCGGTCATTCTCTGGAAGCTGCTGTCCTGAGCCGGCTGGGCTGGGCTGGTCCCCACCTGGTGTCTGCGGGCCGTGCGGGGGACGCCGCGAGGGAATTCTGTCTGCTCTTCGCGGCTGGCGGCTGATTGCCTGGGGACGCAGGTGGCCGGGTGGCTGACCCATTCCGCACCCCCAGGGATCGTTCCACCGCTATAGAGAAGATTGAGTGCAGGAGCTGGGGCCAGCTGTGTGGGTCTTAATGGCTAACTTCAATTTGTGGAGTGAGAGCGGACCCAGTAGGGGACAAAGCACAATCCATCTCAGGGGGAAAGGTGTGACAGCCATGCAGGCAGAAAGGCTCCTGTTTGGCCCCAGGCCTGGGTGACGATGGGGAGGCCCCTCCTTTCTCTCTCAGGGCTGGATCAGCACACAGAGCGAATGTCCGTACTGTCAACAGTCTTGGTGACATTGTGTCGGACTACCATGTACAGTCGCTCAGGTTGTATACCTCACCTTTCTAAGGTGAATAACATTGTGCCTTGCGAATGTATTTTGTACAAAGTTTGAAACCAAGGGTGGACACGTATTCTCTCCTTATTCTGCTGTGCCTGTCACTGCTGATGCTATGCTGCCTTTAGGTCTACTTCAGGCCCACCCAGTTCAAATGTCCCCATGTCTGGAAGCTTTCCCAGAGTCCCCTGGGTAAGGCTATTTTTTCTAAGTTTATTTATTTATTTGGAGAGAGAGAGAGAGAGAGAGAGAGACAGTGAGCATGACTGGGGCAGGAGCAGACAGAGAGGGAGAAAGAATCACACATGGGAATGAGGCGAGCAGCCCTCCTGGGCACAGGTGAGCCCATACACGGAGTGTCTGTGGCACAGAGATGAGCCTTCCCCCTGAGCCCTGTTCATGTTACCAACTCCAAGGCTGTGAGCACATGAATGATGATTATTTTAAGCCACTTAGTTTGGGGCTGGTTGTTACACAGCAGTAGCTAACTGGTGCACTGTGTGCCCATAGAACTTGGCTCATCGCTGTCCCTGTTTGGACAGTCCCATGGCAGCCACAGCGTGCACCCTGTGGGGAGGTGGTTAAGAGGATGAAGTCAGAGTCGGGGGGACCTGGAGTCACAGCCGGGCTCCGTGAGTCCTGGCCCATGGCCTGCGTGTGTCACGCGGTTTCTCTGAGGCTCAGATTCCTCATCTGAAACATGATGAAAAGGATTACGTTCCAAGCTCGTTGGCTTGTTGTCATGATTTAACGTATATGCAGAATTTACAGGTTAGTGCAAAGTCACTCGCCTCCGTCACCGTGTGCCTCGTGTGTTCCCTCATGGCTCGTCCTGGGGCCCCTGAGGGGAGGGGGGCAGGGACATGCTCCTCTGAGGCCCCTTCCCCGGCACCGCTGGGGGATTCACGCGGCTGGGGAGCACTGCTTTCCTGTGATCTCGGGGAATATTTATGTCTGTCATTCATCTTGGCACTTACGGTTGACATTCCAGGAACAGTCACACAAGACGAGTGTCCCATCTCTAGGACTGCGGTCCCCCCCCCCCGCTGTAGTGCGGCGCCAGGGGCCGTGCTGGGGTGGGACGGGGAGCCCGTCCTGAGCGGGAGCCACAGCTCCTTGCGGGAGAGAAAGCCCTGCGGACAGACGTGGTCTCACCTGCCACCGTGGAGCCTGTGGCCTGGCGCTGCCTGCCCACGCGTGGCTGTGCCAGCCCGGACCTCACGGAGCCCGAGCCGTCTGGCTCGTGGTCAGACACCCAGCCCCGTGGCTGCTCTCTCTGACCTCAGTTTCCCTTCCTGTCAAGTGACACTCTGCTGCGTGCACTTAGCGATGCTCCCTGAGTGTGGCTTCCGGTCCCTTCTCAGGTTGCCTCCCCCCCCCCCCCCGCACAGGCCCTCGCTCCTGCTCACCTGCGGTGGGCGATGCTCGCTGCGTGAAGTCCTGCGGCCGGTGCTGGGAGTGGGGCGCGGCTGGCACCTCGTATGGCCCAGAAGAGGCATGGCAGCTGAGGCGGCCTGGGAACCACACCTCGAGGGACTCCTGTGTCCGTCATCCGCCTGCCCTCCTCACCGCCCGTGATGTGACAGCAGGGAATTGGACAGGGGCTGTGGGGTGGGGCAGGCTTGAGTGTGGAGCCCCGATTGGCTGTGTGGCCTCGGGCAGGCGCTTGGCCTTCTGGGCGTTGGAGTCCCCGTCTGTCAGCCGCAGTGATAACGCCGCGGCGTGAGGTGGAAGGGGAGCGCGTGTCGCAGGCTGCATGAGGCTGCTTCGCCTGGTCAGGACCAGCTCTCTGCACGCCTTCCCTGATTTTGAGACAAGGATGCTGAGGCTCAGGGAGTGAGAGGCTTGGTCCAGGGCCCTCGCCCATGTGGGCGAGAAGAGGGTGTGCCGGGCAGAGGGCAGATGCGTAGCCGGGGGAAATCAGGGAGGGCTTCCTAGCGGTGGCAGCGCCCGGGTGGAGACTTGAGGGCCGGTGAGGACTCAGCTGGACTGGGAGGTGGTAAGAGGGCACTCCTGTCCAGGGGAGGGAATGAGCTACATGCTTGGGAGCCCAGCCTGATAACAGATGTCACTCCAGCCCATCCCCCACCAGAGAGGAGCCCTCTGTGGCCTAAACGGCAGGCTTCCCAAGAGGAGTAGGTACGCTGCTTGCACGCCTGCAGGGCCAGGAGGCTCACTACCACACAGACAACCCACTGCCTTTGTACATTGCTGGACTGCGAATGGGCCTCCCCTTGGACTGAATCAAACGCCGCTCCTCTCTGTGCCCTTGGCTCTGCCCATGGGAGCCCCCTAGAGGGCAGCCCTGCCCCGGAGCCTCCTCCGGTGGGTCCCCGCCCCCTGGTCTGGTCCTGGTCACCTTCCTCTGGGCATGACCAGATGAGTGGCTAAGCACTGCCCTCAAGGAAGCCCCGAGTTCCCCAGCACCTTCCTTTATGCACCTGCTCACTCCTTCCTGGGCTGGTGGTGCAGAAGGAGTGCTTGTACACACAGACGTGCACACACACGTGCACACACTGCACATGGACATGCAGCTGCATGTGCACACACATGCACACACGTGCACACACATGTGCACACACCACACACAGACACACGCACAAGCAGGTGCACAGGCACACACACTCAGGCACACACATGTGCACACACTGTGCACAGACACACATGCATATGCAAGTGCACACACACATGTGCATACACCACACACGGATACAGACACGCATGCACACGCAGGTGCACACCACACGCATATGGACACACACATGTGCACATACCACACATGAATAGATACACGCACACAATGCACACACACGTACACACACGTACACACATGCTCACATGTGTACACACAAATGCACACCCTGCACACGAACAGGTACACATGGGCACATGCACCTCTGTGTGGGATGCAGCTGGTGGCCCTGAAGGCCAAGCCGTGTGTGCACAGCTCCCAGCTTCAGTGGGGGCGGGGGGCCTCTCATTGGGGTTTTCGGGGTGAGGAGCCTCTCCCCCATGTCTTTCCCAAATGTTTCCTGGGGAAAGACGCCGTCCGCAGGAGCAGCCGGCTGTCCATCCGCTGCTGAGAGCTCATGGGGACAGGAGAGGCCTCCTGCACCGTCGGGCCTGGCTTTCCCAGCCCCTCCCACCTGCGCCGCCGGCCTGGGCTCTCGCCGAACCTGGGCCTGTGCAGGCTGGCAGCTGATGTGTTTATTTGCCCGGCGGTGGGGGCGGGCAGGCAGGCGCGGCGGTAATTGGTACATTTTGTAAGCAATCATCTCCTGGCACCTTCTGCTGCAGCATGTGGGCTGCCCGGTCCTGTTAATCATGGCCCGCAGCCCGGGGCCCCCTCGCCTGACAGCCTCATTTCTCTCCCCGGGAAGAGAGGAGCTGCTCCGGCCCCTAATGGCGTCATCTGTTATTCCTGGACACACTGCTCCCTCCTGGCTCAGGGACAGCGCTGGGCCTCTGCGTGAGGCCCAGAGGGTGGGTGAGGGGTGGCACGATCCCGGGGCCTGTGTGCAGCCAGGCCCAGGCAGGGTGTCAGCGACCGCGTGTCGGCCCTCGCACAGCACCGCCTCTGATTGGCCGGCAAAGAGGCGGCAGGGAGGCTGACGCCTGGTGCTGGGCTGCACCGCCAGGGTGGGCGGGGTCGATCCCAGGTCCCCCGGGTATCGCCACGCACAGTCAGAGGAAGCCTTGCAGTTTCACCGCAAAAACAAAATTGAGGCCCATTGTTTCAAGAAGGCAACAGCAGAGAATTAAACCAAGCAACGGATCTCTCTGATCCGGAGCCTGTGTCACTGCACTGGCCACACATACATGAAACGGCCCTGTCCAAGGCTTTCACACACCCTATGTGCACACACATGCACGCTCACACGTGTGCGCACATGCACACGGCATCAGGGAGCGCTGTGGGCGTCAGGGCAGAATGACCCGGCTTCAGGTCCTGCTTACTTGGAGGTCGTGGGCAAAGCCCTCCCTGCCCGCAGTTTTCTCACTTCTGAGAGGGACCCAGGGTGGAGCACAGGGCCAGGGACGTGAGGCGGTGAGTGCAGGGAGTGGCCCCAGGCAGGGCTCCGGCGGGAAAGGAGGCCTGGTGTCATTATTAATGTGTTTAATGACAGAAATGATGGCCACGTGTGGGAAGGACAGCCGTAAAATAATCCTGCCTGGTTCATGAGAGGCTCACAGTGTGCCGGTGTGCATCATTCCTGCACTGATGCTGCCACACTCACACAGCACACACAGCACCGCGGGGTGCCAGCTCCTTGCAAGGTGCTGACTCTACCTGCCTAGCATTCCACTGAGGCTCACTCAGACTTCTGCATTCCGAACACCCACCCATCCACCCACTCACCCACCTATCTACCCACCTATTCACCCACCCATCCACCCACATACCCACTCACCCACCCATCCACACAACTATCTACGTATCCACCTGCTTACCCACACATTCATCTACCTAGCCACCCACCCACCTACCCATTAATCCATTCATCCATCCATCTACCACCCACCCATCCACCATCCAGCCATCTATCCATCCATCCACCCATCCACCCATCCACTCACCCACCCCTCTTTCCTCCCTCCCTCCCTCCCTCCCTTCTTCCTTCCTTCCTTCCTTCCTTTTTTTTTCCCATCTATCTATCCATCCATCCATCCATCCAGCCAGCCAATACTCATTCCTTTGGCAAGAATTCACCTGGCTCCCACTTTGTGCTAACACCTGGGATCCAAGAGTGAACAGTCTGCATGAGCCCTGCCCCAGAGGCCATCCCACTTGGGTGGTGGGGTCAGTAGAGTGAAGCATCTCTCCCACTTCTTAACTCTGTGCTACACTAGTGAGGTGTGTTTGGTGGGCTATGGATGCGGGGGTTGGATGGGTGAACCAACGGCTGGTTGAAGAGGGGGAAGGGCTCACCAAGGGGGACATGTACTTGAGTCTTGAAAGGTGAAGGGGAATTTTCCAGCCTGGAAACAGCCGTGTGGGCAGAGGGGCAGAGGCAGGGCTAGGTCTAGGGTGGGGAGAGTGGGGACTTCGGCCCACCTGTGCACGTGCCCTGGCACCTGGCATGAGGCTGGGCTCAAATCCTGGCTCAGCTCCTCATAGCCCTGCCACCTTGGGCAGGTCACATGATCTCTGTGCCTCAATTTCCCCATCTGTAAGATGGGGATAGTTATGACACCTTCCAGGACTGTTCAGGATTAAAGGTGTTATTTCAAGTCAGGCACTTAAAATGGTGCCGGGTACATTGTTAGTACTGTGTCAGCTTTAGATACATAAAACTTCCAAATCTGTTTTTAAATTTAAAAAATTTTAAATTTTAATTCCAGTATAATTAACATATAAATTGATCTTTTACATTTAAAAATATTGCAGTTTGATCGGACATCTGTCTGAGCCCAGTCCAAGTTCTAGTTAAGAAAGTGAGGTGGGGGAGGATATTCAACGTGAAGTAGACATACGGGGAGCCCTCCCAGGACGGGCAGTGAGCGGGGCACCCGGGGGCTCAGTCGGTTGTGTCCAACTCCTCGTTTTGGCTCAGGCAGTGATCTCATGGTTCGGGAGGTCGAGCTCTGAGTCAGGCTCTGTGCTGACAGTGAGGAGCCTGCTTGGGTTTCTCTCTCTCCTTCTCTCACTTCCCCTCCCCGGTCTCTCTCAAAATAATAAATAACAAAATTTTTTAAAAAAGATAGGAAATGGAGCCAAACTTTCTTCACCATTGATCCCAAGGGTGGCATGGCCGTGTTTCTGGGAGGTTCTATTGCACACCAGGGCTGGAATACGCCTTTTACTGGTTCATGAACTAACCAAGCAGGGCGTAAATGCCCGAAACCCGCTGAGGTTGGGTGGTGATAGGGGATGGGGACACAGCACCCAGGGGGCTTGGAGGAGAAGCTGCTCCTGTTTGGGGGTCAGGGAGAGACTGAAAGGTTCGCCGAGCCGTCCAGGCAGACGAGGAGAGGAGGGCACTCCTTGAGGAGGAACAGCATGTGCGCGGCCGGGAGGTGGAGAGGGCTAGCAGCAGGTGGTACACTTTCCGGTAGAGAAGCCAGTCTGAGGTCTGGAGACAGACGTGCACGCAGCTGGGTGGACCGAGGGGTGGGCAGGAGGTCGCCATGTGCGCGGCACCCACCGCGATGATTCACAGGCCCTCCGAGGCAGCCGAGCTGCCCCACGTCTGAGAACAGCAAACTGCAGTTGGGAAAGGTCGGGTGGTCAGGGAGGGGCCAGAGCCCTGGGCTCTCTTCCTGGGCCACGGATGGGGGTGGTTAACAGGAGCAGAGGGAGGTGGGTGGATTTATGTCTCTGGGTGACAGGGTGCCCCACTTCCAGCCTACTGTGTGGGCGGCAGCCAGGCTCCTTGGAAGGCAGGGTGGCCAGGTTGATGACCCCCAGGAGCCCTGGCTGAGGGGTCAGCAGGTGCACAGCTGGGGCTCCCCAGGCCTCACTGAGCAGGCAGCACTGGCTTCTCCTGACGACCTTTCTAGTCTGAGGCAATGCCTCCTGAGGCCCAGCCCTGGGAGCCAGCCTCACAGGGCAGCGTTGCTCCGCGGGGTTACAGGCAGCCTCTCCCTCCATGGTGCTGCCCTGTGTCTGCCTCGGTGCCCTTTTCCAGGACACCCAGCAGTGTCCCTACTGGTCACTATGCTTCCAGTCTCCCTTGTCCCTCTGCCTCCTTCACAGTCAACTTCACGTGCTCAGGCCACTGTGGTGCCTTTTCTCTGCTCTAAGATCGCCAGGGGCTACCCACCTGCACCCACCTGGAAGAGCTTCTCTCGTCCCCCCCGTTCTGGGGCCCCTGAGCCTGACTTGCTCACCCGCCCCTGCAGGGCTTGTCTCTGTGTTCTGGAGGGCAGACCAGCATTCTCTTCTCCCTAATGTCATCTGTAGCTCCTAGTGCCCTCAGACTGGGCCTGGAGGGACGTGGGGGACAGACCCCCTGTGTTTCAGTCTCATCCTCTATCAGTGCCCTCGAATCCCACCGCAGGCTCCTCATACTGTGCTCTGGTTGGGGGAGGGGGACAGACCCTCCCCTGGGGGGAATCACTGCCCGCCCCCCGCCCTCTTGGGGTTTCAGCCTGGAGCAGTCTCTGTGCACCCACACGCAGAGCCCCGCCTGACTCGGGACATCCCTCAAGCTTGGGCTGCACTCTCCAGGCATGTGAGGTGACATGCGGTTGCTGGGTCTCTGTGTTTCTTGGCTTGGCTCCTCACCCTGGCCCTGGGTTAGAGGCCTCCAGAGATCTCTGTGTCTGAAGCTGAGTCAGTGTGTGAACCAAAGCCCTGCAAATTCCCACCAGAAACAAAGAGGTCCCAGTGGCCTCAGGCATGGGATGCTCCAGCCCCAATATGAGTGAAAGTGCCTTTCAGCTTGGGGACAACCCACTGTGCACAAAGGTGCCTTGAGCCCCAAGCTATGAGGCAGGTCCCTCAGGGACCCTTCAGCTCTGGCTCTGTGAGGGGCTGGGCAGCAGCTGACTGACCGGGTGTCAGATCTGCAGGTCCATTGGTGTGATGAGAACACGTGCCCTCAAGCCTCGCTGCCTGGGCTCAAGCCCTGGCTCTTCTACTCACCACTGTGTGGCCTCAGGCAATTTCTTAACTAACCTCTATGAGCCTCATTTTCTCCGTCTGTAAATTGGCAATCTCTATTCTTGTGAGTTTACAATTAGTTCATGAACGTAAGGTGCTCAATATATAAAGCCTCCTGGTGTTTAATTGACTCTGCATCTGATGTTTGCGTTGCCCCTTTTTCTAATAGCCGTGGTCATAGACTCCCCTCTGGGGCTTTGAAAAGGAGTGTGACTTCTGCATCCTTTTGTAAAAGGGCAAGCGTCCCTAATATCGATGGAGGCTCTGCTACAATCTCAAAGAGATATCGATCTGTCACCGACATGCATGCCCTCCGCAGCACACGCCCCTGGAGAGGGAGATGAAAGCCTGCCTGGGCAGCCATCCTGCGCTCTCACTTCTTTTTTTGACCCTGTAAAAAGAATCACTCCAGGACGTGAGGTCCAGAGGCTTTGAGGATGGCGGCTGCCAGGCCCTGTTTCTGGAGGCCACTGCTCCCCCCGCCCCCTGGCCACGAGAGGGACGGACCCCGAGGCCTACACGGAAGGAGCGGGGCTCCGCCGGTCAGCTCCGCTGTCACCACGGACAGCGCCACGGGAGGCCTCCAGCGGTGCTCAAGCCCGGGTGGGGCCCGCGGCGCCGGCGGCTCAGGGCACTTCGCGGTGGAGAGACGCCGGGCAGCCAGCTGCTTGCCAGATGACCCCCGGGAAGGCTGGAGCACCCACATGCAGCAAGGGCTCCCTTGAGCAGTGATGCTGGGTGGGTGGGCCAGCCTGCAGGGCTGAGGGAGGGAGGTGGGCGGGGGGCCCCAGCCCAGGGGTCTCCATGAGCAGTGTCTGTGTGAGGACAAGCAAAGGGAGATCCCCCTTGGCCGGGGCCCGGCCGGGGCTCCCGCCGTGTCTCAGCCTCTCAGTCAGAGCCCTGCATACGGGCAGCCGGGAGGGTGGGGCCGTTCACCCCGTGGAGCAGGGCCGCTGGTGGGGCGGGAGCGGGCCGGCTAATGCCCGGCCTTCCATTTCTAGATGGGCACTTCGCTGTGCTCTACTCCTGAGTTGCTGCCTTTGAGACACCAGGACTTGTGTGTCCGAGGTGACCCCTCCCTGAACTTGGCCAACCTCTGGCTCACGGCAGCGGTGAGGGTCAGATCAGCTGGACTGACGGTGCAGGTGTGAATGCACCGGCTGGGCGTCCGGCCTGCCCTCCGCCTCTCTTAGCCTCATTTGCTGTGTTGGTAAAGTGGGGTCTTACGTCGGGCTGCCCCATGTGCCCCAGCAGCCCCGCAGTGCGGAGAACACGCCTCCAGCAGCCCCGGCTGTGTGCACTGT
Source organism: Hyaena hyaena (assembly GCF_003009895.1). Taxonomy (NCBI): domain Eukaryota; kingdom Metazoa; phylum Chordata; class Mammalia; order Carnivora; family Hyaenidae; genus Hyaena; species Hyaena hyaena. The sequence continues at coordinate 879,307 of NW_024080702.1, read as the reverse complement.
GGTCCCGGGGCCTCAGTGTCCCCCTCTGAGAATGGGGCACTGAGCCTTCCCCCAGAGCGACATTTCACCTCACAAACCCACCTGCTGCCTGCTGTCAAAGTCCTCGAGACCTGCAGGTTGGCGGTGGCGGTCTGAGCAGGGAAGCTTCCAGAGCACAGGCCTGCATTTCCTGCTCCTCCTCCTGGCCCCTGTGGTCTCTGGCCAGGCTGGGCTCTGGGCAGCTGCTTTGAGGCAACGGGTCTTGGAAGGCAGCCCTGCTTAGATGGATGACCCGGCCACGCCAAGCCTGGAGTGGGGCCCATGGGAAGATGGAGAGAAATACGGCCTTTCCTCTTAACGACGGCGTGACGGTAGCAGGGAGCATCAAACACGCGGGACGTTTATGTGTCCTCATAAAACAGGGGCTGTAATTCTCTCTCCGTCTTGGGCAGAGCCTTGGGGACCTCGTGCTCTCTGAGTCACCTCTGGGAAGGATGATTCCTCTTTGGACATCCTTGGAGCCTGCATGGCCTGGGGGGGCTGGGGACCCCAGCTAAGGCAGCGTCCTTCATGTCTCAGAGGACGGCAGGGTCAGCAAGGGGGCAGGAGGCCAGAAGGGAACTGTCTGGGGAGGTCATGGGAATCTTCCAGAAAGCTGACTTGAGGAGGGGCCAGAGGGCACAGGTAAGGGAGGGAGCAGAGGAAGCAGGGAGACTGTGGCCTGCTCAGTGCAGTGGCCAGTGCTGGACAGGCCTGAGAGGGGACAGCATGGTCTCAGGCCAGTCCCCTCCCTGAAAAATGCCAGGTCTGCTCGCTACGCCACTGATGAGGCCCAGGCGGGACCTGGGGTGTGAAGGGCTCTTTCTGAGGCTGGCGACCCACTCAGGGACCCGGGAACTCCATCCGGTGCCACGTCAGGGATGGTGGGGGGGCCTTCCACGCTGGTGCCTGGGGAGGCTGCTGGGCACTGCGTGGTCTCAGGGGGACATCTGGGTGTCACTGGGTTAGATATGTTTGAACAGGTGTCTCTCCAGGAAAGGAAACTGCAGGCAGTGTTTTCTAACATCTATTTGACCTAGAATTTTCCTCAGTAGCATCTCCTGGGGGCTGTGCTGTGAGGCGGGAGTCAGGCCGCCGGGAAGGTCGTGCTGTTCTTCCAACTTTATGGAGCAGTTGCACAGAGAGGCTGCCTCCCTGTCTCAAAGTCACACTCCGCGTCCTGCACTGACAGCCATGTTGTCACCACCCTGGGCCTGGGAGGCCCTCGGCAGGTGTGGGCTTGGACGGCGAGGCCTCAAGCCTGAGGAAACGCTCGAGCAGGACACACACAAGGCGAGGGGCGGAGGGTGGAGGGGCCCAGCCGGGTGGGGCAGCCTGGGGCCTGCTGGCCAGAGGCAGTGCCGGGGGAGGCGACCTGGTGTCCCAGGGGGAGACCCCTGCCTGGGACCCAGGTGCCGACCTGGGCGTGGTTGTGGGGTCAGAGACCCCAGGAGGGACGGGGCTCCCTCACGGAAGCTTCCCCCAGTGCCTCAAATGGCACCTTCTTAGCCCATTCTTACAGAAGAGACGGCTGGGGCTCAGGGGCGGGGCAGCTTGCCTGGGTCACACAGCCAAGGGCAGGTCACAGCCCAGCTCCGGGGAAGGACACACCCCCTTGGGCCTGATCCCTCCACCTCCGCTCTCCCTGAAATTCTCACCTTGTTCAGGTTGGCTCCTGCGGCCCCTCCTGTGTGTTTATAGGGTGAGTGAAGCTTCTCAAAGGTAAAGGGGCTGTGAGTCCTGTGAGGAGGTCCCTGTGCAGAGGCTGGGTGGGCTCAGTGGGTGATGAGTCCCGGGAGCTGGAAATCCATGAAGATCTTAGAGGTCATGAGGGATGACTGGGGTTTCTGGGGAAAACAGAGTCCCCAAAAGACACACTGCATCCCTGTGGCAGCCAGTGCTTACGTGGCCGGGCTTGGGCTGGGGGATGAGGGTGGTGGCCCGGAAGCAAAATACACCCCCATCTCCACCACATGGGGGCTGGGCTGGGATTTGGGGGAGGGTGTTGTTCAACGGAAAGTTTGCTCCTCAGTCTGCTGAGGTCTAAACCGGGAGCCTGGGGAGGCCCTGGTTACGAGCACCACCCACCGCCTCCCCAGCCGCGCTCCTGCAAACCTGCCTGCGCACGGGCCTCGGACACGGACACAGGCGTGAGGCACCGAGGCCCTCCGGCCGGGCGCGCCCTGCGCTCTGCCCAAGCCACCAGGGGTCACCGCCTCCTGGAGCCCCGGGTGTGTGTGGGGGGCGAGGCAGGTGCCTCTGTGGGCAACGCTCAGGGTGCGCAGACCCTCTCTCCTTCGGTGTCCTTCATGCGCTCTAGCCTTTCCCCAGCTCTGTGGCCACGGCCGCCCGCTCGTGTGTCCAGCCTCTCTTTGTGCTGCTGGCCCTAAATGGGGCTGGTCCTGGGACCCCGCCCTCCACCTCCCGAACCAGGAGCCCCATCCCAGAGCCCGGAGAGGACCCCCAGTCCTTGCTCCTCCGGCTCCGCGGGAGCTTCATGTCTGTCTTCACGGACCACGGTCCTGCCCGAGCCCCCGACGCCAGCCTGGGCACCCAGCTCCAGATGCCTCCTAACCTCCACCTGAAAGGCCCCTGGCACCTTATGCTCCCTCCCCCTCCCCTCTGCCTTCTCCGTGCTGCTGACTCCACTCTCTGCAGCTCCCGTCCCCTCCCCTGCACGGGAGTCCTCACTGAAGCCCACGGCTGCCCTGCGCAGGACCTCCCAGCCTGCCCCCTCCCTCCACACCCACACGGAGGCCCCGACCTCCTCACCCTCCCCTGCCTTCAGCTGAAGCCCTCACCTTCCTGGAAGAAATCCCAGCTAGGAGCACTTCGCAGCTCAGCTGCTTTCCCAGGGGCCAGGAAGTCCTGATCCGAACATAATCCCCTGCGGGGCCTGCTGGCATCAACAGCTCCCAGGACCCGGCCTACCTGTGGAAGTTTCTGGGTCCTAAACTTCCTTCCAGGGACACAGGCGTGGTCTCATGGCTGGAGCCAGTCCACAGCTGGGGTCAGTTTGCCAGAGACGTGTGGGAGGCGGGCCAGGACATCTCAGGGCTCCTTCCTCAGATGCGTGTAGACGGGGTCCTCTGACGACGGGGTCCTCGGACGTGTGTAGACGGGGTCCTCGATGCGTGTAGACAGGGTCCTTCCACAACAGGGTCCTTGGACGTGTGTAGATGGGGTCCTTGGACGCGTGTAGAGGGGGTCCTCCGACTCCTTCAACAGCGGGTCACATAGAATCCCTTGAATCACTCGGAAGGCAATGACCTGCTGTCTGCGGGTGAGCTGACCTCCTGACCTTGCTTTTACAGACACTGTGGCAATGGGCGCCTGTGCGGGGGCGCAGTGTGTGGCATGTGAGGGGGGCAGGGCAGGGAGGGAGGGAGGGGAGCAGCGGTGGGATCACTATGGAGCTGACACTGGCCATAAACTTTAATCAATTTAAAACCTATTTTCTGGGTATTAAACTTCACTACCCGTTTAACAGCCGTAGCAGGTCGGTGTCTGCCTGGGCCACCACCTCCGACGCAACTGGCCGGAGGCTGGTCAGGGCGCCCCCGGGGGCAGGGCCTGGGGGGAGCCAGCTCCAGCCTGAAACTGTGACCAGAGGCTGCACCAGGGGCCGGGGGCCCTGGGGGGAGGCAGCATGTGACTCTGCTCTTCAGGGATTCCTCCCCACCTGCCGCAGGCGCAGGAGGAGCTGTCTCTACCCCTTTACAGATGGACAGACTGAGGCTTTGAGATGCTACGGGGGACACACGTCCCTCAGTTGTAGGCAGTGGATTCCAGTTCCCCCGTGGACTCACAGCTGGGACACAAAGCAGGTCGTCTACATGGGGTCCTCCCCGCGTCAGCCTCCCCACCACGGCAGAGCTGAACCCTCAGCGGCCGGGCAGGTTGCTGAACCCAGGGGTCCTCTGTGGGGGAGGGGGGGCTTCTAGAGAAAACCACAGGCTCCATGGATACAGGAGACGGAGGGCGCAGGGCCCCGGGGGTGCCTGCCCCACACCCCCCTTGTGGTGACCTTGCTTACTTCCGTCTGGGTGTCACAGCTGGAAACAACTTTGTGGACAGAGCGTGACTCAGCCCCAGGCTGTGGGCTGATGGCTGCTCCCCATCACAAGCGTGGGTGTGCTTCACATGTTTGGGGGTGTGTGGGGTGTGTGGGGTGTGTGTGTGGGGTGTGTGTAGGGTGTCTGGTGGGACAGTTTCCAAACCCTGGGCACCGATCAGGCTCAGGGAAGGCAGCTGCAAGATGCTCCGTGGGCCCCAGTCCCTCCTTCCTTCATGTAGCAAGCATTTATTAGACACCGGCTGTGTGCCTGGCCCTATGACAGAGGTAGTGAGTAGGGGACAGCCCTGTCCTGGAGGCGAGGAGGGAACACAGGGGTCCTGGAAGGGGAGAGGAGTCTCAGTGGGCAGTTCCTGCCGATGCTCATGGGGGCCCAGAGAGGAGCGCTTCCCTGTAAGGTGACCCAGGACTTAGGGAATCAGGGTGAGTACAAGCTCGTCAGGAAGAGGAACGGAACGGCATTCAGTGCGCCGTGACCAGTCTGCAGTGGCGCAGAGGCAAAGCAGCTCGTGAGCCATCCAATGACCCAGAAGAGGGACTGAAAGAAGACAGGTGTGCTGAGAGAGCCCAGGGGGAAGAGATGTGCGTTGGAAGTGGGCGTGCATTAGGGAAGGCTTCCTGGAGGCGGCGGCTCGAGTGTGAGGCCCTGAAGGTAGGGGGAATTAGAGGTGGGCATTCCAGCCGAGGGACTACATGGCCTTTCCCAGCCCCCCGCAGCCTTTGTCTCCCTGGAGGACCACGGGGCCTCCCCTGTTGTCTTTTCATCAACGCACGCGCTGGTGGGGCTGCATTTGAGTCTCCTGGACACACAGATGTCCTGCCCGGAGACAGGTGGGGCGTCCCTCCCCAGCCTGAGGTGCTGAGATCCCGAGGCTCAGTCCATGGGGGCCCAGGCCTGGGGACAGACGGCCTTAGAGGGGCCAGGGCCCCGTCGTCACAGCTGGCTCTGTCTGCAGATGTTTACTGAGGTGACAGTCATCACCGACGGAGCTGCGTGTTTCTGGGGCACCGGCCGCGGCCACTGCTCTTCACCGATGAAGAAGAGGTTCAGAGTGACCACGTGGCCTGCTGAAGGTGCCAGCCCTCTGGGCAGTGTGGCTGGGACCTGGAGTCACTCTCTGGTGGCAAATGCCACGTGGCTTCAGGAGCAGGACCCTCACTCCTGGCTGGAGCCCCTCTCACACTAGAGCTCTGGTCCCCAGGCCTCAGTTTCTCCATTTGTTGGGGGGAGGGGCTGACCTGCCTGCTCTCTGAGCGCCCTGCACCCGTCCGCCCCTCACGCCCCAGGCGGTCCCTGCCTGGTCCCCCTCCCCCGCTGCCTGCCTGTCAAGCAGCCTCCCCTGGGAGGAGAGCAGTCCCGCTGGGTTCCCTCCGGGAAACAGCCCCGGGCGAGGACAAGGCTCAGCTCCCTTCCGCACACCCTGACATCGACACCCTCGCTCGGAGTTGTCGTGGCAGATGGAAGCTGACAAGTTGAATAAATTAGGGCACGCTTACTGTTTAGCAGACGTCGCATCAAACAGCTTGAGGTCCCGCCAGTCTGCGTGTCGGGTGGGGGGAGCGGCTTTTCCAGGGTCCTCGAAGGCTTGGGAGGCCAGGCCCTGTGCAACGCTCCCGGGGCCGCTTGCAGGGGTCGTAGCCGGCTGCCCCCGGGGTCTGGGCACCATGAGCGCTGAGGGTGCAGCTCAGAGGGCCCCAGGTCCCCGCCCCTGCCCCTCCCCCACAAGCAGGCTGGCACTCCTGGTGCGGGGACTGGGCAGGGACCACAGGGAGCCCTGACCCGGACTCAGGACAGCGGACTTGTCTTCTCACGTCGTAAGGCCCCCACACGTGCCCAGGCTGGTGTAAGCGCGTGGCGAACGCGGTCACACTCGGTCCCGGGGACCCCCCCTCGGCGAGGCCGCAGCACCCCCATCGCTGGCGAGGAAGCGGGCACGGTGAGGGCAGCTGACTCACCCAGGTCCCGGTGGAGCTGGTGTGTGGACCGCTGCTCCAGACCCTGCGGGACGCAGGCAAGAAGCCAATAGGGACCCAGCGCCCCCGCCCCCACCCCCACCCCGTGCCGGGCGCCCAGAATAGGAGCAGGTGCAAGCGCTGCTCTTCTCTCTCGGTGCAGTCAGGGCAGGCCTCTCGGAGAAAGTGGCTTTTGGGCAGAGGTGGTGAAGGTGGGGGCGGGGTGGGGTGTGGAAGGTGGCGGGGGGAGGGCTGAGCCGTGAAGGGACAGGCGGGTCATGGCCAGGAGCCCGTTCACCTTGCAGCTCCCGACCCCAGATCTGGTGACACATCCCACCTGTGGCCCCGTGGCCCCTACTGGATGATGCCCGACTTCCTGATGGGGTATTCTGTGAGCTGTCCTCTGCAAACGCCCAGCCTCATGACCCCCGTTAGGACTCCTAACCCTGACCTTGCAGCTCTACCAGCTCAAGCCTGGCTTTTCCCTCTCCAGGGTCTCCACATCGAGAAAACTCCAACTCACCTGACTTCTCCCCCGGCCCCTTGTCCCTTTCCACCCATCCTTGAGACCACCTCCTCCAGGGAGGCCTCCGGGACCTCCAGGGGAAGGTGATTTCTGCCTTCTGTGTGCTCCTATAGCATTTGCAGAGGGATTATCGCCCCCTGTTATCAAGTGTCCCTTTCTGGGACCATGGTCCTCCTTTGCTTCTGGGGTATTTCTTTGGGGTCTCTGAGGCAGCCTGCAGCCATTCTGCCGACCCCACACCTGGGCCCATGTCGGGTGCAGCTGAAGAGACGTGACCAGATTGTATGGGGAAAGAAGGTGCCCGCTGCTTGGAGGAAGGCTGAAGGGCAGGCGAGGACCCCGGGCACCGGGCAGGGACTGGGCGGGGACCGAGCGGGGGGGAGGGCTCAGCAAGCAATGCTGTGGGTGTGACGCAGATTCACACTGGGAGCAGAAAGATGCGAGCCGGGACCCATGGGCTAGAAGCCAGGAAGATGCCCATCTTCTGGCCGGGGACGCAGGTCCAAATGCCTCCGGCGGTGTCAATGCCACTGCCATTCCTCAGGAGGCTCCTGTGTGCCGATGTCTCCCCGGACACTTGTCACTGTTATGGAGGACTCTCCCACAGCCCCAGACGAACCTCTCGCTGAGTCACCCAGGGGGAATGTGGGAGAACCGTGTTTGGACCCGGGTCCCCAGGCTCCGAGCCGGAGCTCCTTCCACCCCACTCTCAGGAGACCCTGCAAAGCCCGGAGAGGTTGGCTTCAGACAGGCTGAGTCTGGGGCGCTCCCCAGACTGCGGGAGCTGGGGTGTCTGGGTCTGGAGCCCTGCAGGGAGGGCTGGACTGCAGACAGGAGCCCCCAGTTGGGGCTGCGCCAGAAGCCCCTCTCCTCCAAGGAGAGGAACCAGCCCATGCCGCCTCAGATTCCTCTCCAGCTCCCTCCTGAGGCTGGCGCACTGAGGCACCAGGCATGGGGTGCATGAGGGAGCCCGATGCTGGGGCCAGTGCCCGGCGGCTGCTGCTCCCGGGATCCTTGGTTCTTCCTGTGTGGACCCGCTCCAGAGGCGGCTCCGGGTTCTGGGCGAGTCGTGGCCCACTGTTTGCGGTTCTCACAGATTATTTGAACTCAGTTCCCAGGAAGGAGAGAAAACGGGTTGGAGCTTGCAGTGTGGAATGGCAGGGACAAGGTGTCCAGAGGGTTGGCCGCCGGCTTCTCCTGCCTTCCCAGGGCCCCAGGGGGCACCCCAGCTGGGAGGGGGTGGGGGTGGCCAGGAAGCCGAGGACGTCAGGGACCCGCAGGCAGGGCTGAGCTGGCCTCTGCTCCTCGAGCAGACACAGAATGAATGTGGGAATTGGAAGGTCCTGCTGACCCCAAATTTTCTTCTAGGTTGGTAAAATTCCTCACACTAGGAAGGTGCTGTGGGTGAGCCCTGATCCCCCTCACATCCTGAGCCCTGAGCCTGGCCACAGGTGGAATCTTGATCTTTTCTTCCCAAACTCGACAAAGAGATCACAGCCTGGCCACAGGGATGGGATGACATTTAATAATGTAGGCTGGCTCAATCTGTGTTTAGGAAGTCCAGGAAGTTTGCGTTTGCCATCCATTCAGGATCATCTGGGAGGACTTTCCGGAGGAGGATCAGTGGCACGGCAGCTGAGGTCTGAGGGATACAAAGAACACCCAGCTCGGTGATGAGGAGCGGTGTGTGCATATGGTGGGGGGAAGCAGGCGGGGCCCGGGAAGACTTGGGGAGCCCCTCTGTGTGGCTCCCTCCCCTCTCCCAGGCTCTGTCAGTGTCTTGAGCTCCTAGAGAGGTGTCTGCAGTGCTGTGGGCTTTCTGGTCTCTGGGCAGCTACCACTCCCTGTTCCTGCTCTGCTGCCCCAGCCCCCTTGGGCACCCCACACATAAAGCCTTAGGGTGTGTTCAGAGTGTGCCAGGGCCTCATGGCAAGATGGCCCAGTGCACGGGGGACCCGGAAACAGAAACTACCTGACACGGGGTCCTGGTGCCTAGAGAAAGATGGAGGAGGAGGAGGCTTCAGTTCCAGCCTGATCCAGGTGCATAAACAGAAGCTTCAGCGCCCCGTCTCTGCTTCTCTAATCTTTCCTGGGTTAAGTTCATCCTTAGGATCCCAAGGAAGCAGGATGAGAGCCAGTGCCTCCAGCCTGATTCCTCCCAGATTGCTGTTCGTGGCAGATAGAGACTATCTTCATGACAGCTGTCCTTAGGTCCAGGATGAAGGGGCCAGATGGCCTGAGAGGGAGGCGGCCTGTGGCCTCAGCTCCAGCCCCTCTGGGGGAGCAGAAGCCTCCTCCGGCTGGAAGGGCCTTTCCATCCTGGGTCTTCTGCCCTCACCACTCATGGCGACATGGAGGCCCAGCCGGGGCAGGGACGGTGGCGCTGTGGCATGGCCAGGCTCCACGCACGTGATCGTAGGCCTGGCAGGGCCAGCTTATGCATCAGCCACAGCGCCTGGGCCCACATGCCGTTGAGGGGCCCATAGACAGGTTTTAATTTCCTTTAAAACAGGAAGGGAGAAGAATACAGTTTAGGTGCAAGAAAACATTTATTTGGTGATATGAGTATCTTTGCTGTTGTACTAACACAGTCCTAAAGGATTTTTAATTTATTTTTTGTGAAGGAAGGGCCCATACATGCTGGTGTTCCCAGGCACAGGTGTTGAGTGGCCTGCAGCACAGAGGATAGAGGTGCAGTAGGGGTGGGTCGGGGGGGCAGGGGTGGATGCAGGTGCAGTAGGGGTGGGTCGGGGGACAGGAGTGGATGCAGGTGCAGTAGGGGTGGGTCGGGGGGGCAGGGGTGGATGCAGGTGCAGTAGGGGTGGGCCCGGGGATGGGGGCAGGAGGAGGCGGAGTCTGGCCGCCCTGGGGAGCAGGGAGAGAGCTCCGGCCGGCTCGGGGCCGCACCCCTAATTACAGGGATGTCCCGGAGAGAGGCTCATTGCTGAGCCCTTTAGTGTAGAATCTGTCAGGGAAGAAAAATGTGTGTTTTATTTCTAAGACCTTTCCTTGATCTTATCTTGCAAGGAAGAGAGAGAGAGAAGGAAGCAACAAAGGCAGCCCAGAGCCGGGGGATTTGGGAGGGATTTTCTGTGTGAGCAACAGGGGGCAGGGCAGTCTGGGCCCCCCACCCCCTCCTGCTCACCCCGACGCCCTTTCTGGAAGGCCCCTGCCTGGAACAGGCATGCCGGCGGGCGGAAGGCAGGCTGGTGGTGGCCGGGGGCTGGGGTTGTGGTCTTGGTCTCCTTCTGGGGCGATGTGAATGTTCTGGAACTAGGTAGCAGTGGAAGCCGGACGGCACGGTGAGCGTAGTAAGTGCCGCTGAAGCGTTCACTTCCTCACGGTTCATTCTGTGGTCTGAGTTTTGCCTCAAACAGTGTTTGCCGTTGTCCCTCCTCGGGCGCTGGTCCAAGCCGGGGACGCAGAGCTGGGCGGGGCAGGCGCCTCTCCTGCTCCGTGAGCCGGGCTCTGGCCTCCCTCATCCGCCCCGTCAACCCCCGCACAGAGGCTCCGGGGCCTGCCCGCTCCGCGCGGACGCCGGGCGCACCCGATTGTCCTCAGCTGCCTGCTGACTCCCGGCCTTGCCTGCCTCCCAGCCGCCCCAGCCGGGCCCCAGGCCGCCCAGGCCACCGGCCACCTTCCCCTGCGTTTCCTTCAGGGGCCCTCAGGGCGGGGCCCCCGGTGCGCAGGGCCGCTGGCTGGATTGCACTGAGTGTAGCTGGCTGCAGGCCGGCCGGCCCTCCGAGATCCCCAGCCCCGGCCCCGGGGCCCCTCCATGCCTCCTCGTCCAGATTTGAGGTCTGGACCAGCTCTGCCGGGGTCCCCTTGAGCCCCGCCTGTTCCACACCTGTTCTGTGGCTCCGTGGCCGTGGCTGTGGCCGTACTTAATGTGTGCAGGACTTGGTTCTGGGAAGCGGGGGAGGCAGGGACGGGAGGGAGGGTGTTGCGGGCAGACCAGCAGCCCCACCCACGGGCTCCAGTCCCGAGGGCAGCGGCCTGGGCTGCGGGGCAGGAGGGGGACTCCTGGGCGGGAGTGAGGGCCTGCATCTGGGCGGTGCGGGTCCGCGTGCACTTGGCACCCCCCTCCCCGCACTGCCGCCTGCGCGGGACCTGCCAGCTTGCCTCACTTGCAAGGGCTAAAGCTCTGTAGGCACTAGGCTGAGGGAGGGGCCGGGCGGCCCCAGGGTTCCCACAGAGAACTGGGGAGACAGCTGGTGCAGGTGGCCAGGCCCCTCCCCCGAGACTCCCAGTCACGGCCGGGCGACTCACCCCCTGCACCCCCACATTCTGTCCACTGAGGCAGCCTCCTGGCTAACCCCTGGGCCGTGGTTCCAGCCAGAAGCCATAACTGACGTTCCCCAAGGGATTTGTCCGGAACTTTCCTTAGTGTCGCTGGCGTCTCTCCACAAACCACCTCAGACCCTTGGCCCGTCCAGACACAGGCGGGCAGTGCTGCGGAAGGAACCGGACAAGGGGCTTTAAGAGATGGTTTGGCCCTGTCGCTCTGGGCCTGAAGTGCTGTGACTTCCCTCCGAAGCCTCGGTCTATCCCCTCATCGGGGTGGGTGCCTCTCTCTGCACTGGGGACCCTGCCCGGCGGTGAGAGCTGCTGCCAACAACCCCTGATGTCCCCCCTTGCACGGGGACATTCCCCCATGGACTGATGGACACAAGTGGACAGAGGGCCAGGCTCTGCCAGAGGGGACCCACGCAGGACCTCCCCTGGGATCTGGCTGTCATTAGCTCCTCCCAGGAGAGAACACCGCCTGGGGACGCCCCTCCCCCCGCAGGGAGCCAGCTGTATGACGTGGGAGCAGGGGTGGCCCGAGGATGTGGATTGGGAGTGGGGGGCTCTGGACGTGGCTGCGTTGCCCACGGATGGCAGCACGGGTCCGTGGCTGGGGCAGGTCCGGTGGTGATGGTCGCCAAAGGCTGGTGCTGGGGCTGGGCGGGTGGGCAGGGGTGCAGCGAGGGGAGGCTGGCACTGATGCAGGTCCCGCATGGGGGCTTTAGGGGTTCGAGAGGGGCCCCAGCTATGAGATCGGGGGTGGGGACATTCGTAGCTGTTGCTAAGAGCCATTGACGGTGGAAGACAGACGACAGGCTCGGGCCTGTTCAATTTAAGGCGTACTGGGAGGGGCACAGCCGGCCTGGCGGGGGGAGTTCTCAGCCTGTGGGTCCCCACGTCGTGGGAGGGAATGGCTCTGACGCTGGTGGATTTCTGGGCGTTGCACGGATGACCCCGAGCCCCGAGGTCCCGCAGGAAGACTCGGCAGAAGCAGCAAACAGGGCAGGCGCCCGGCGGTGGTGCAGGGCCTTCTGAGATGTGCCCCCGAGCCCGTCACCGGGTCAGACCTCGGGGAAGCTGGCCGGGGCTCCTGCTGGAGCTCCCGTAGGGCAGAGTGGGGACCGTTGGCATAGAACCAGCCGGGTAGGGCGCTGGCCAGGCCGGAGACACGCACCTGTGATGCTGGGTCCCAAGCCCTGGCCAGAGGGGTCCCGTGTTCCCAGATGGCTCCTGGAGGCTTCCGGTTAAATGAGGTGGAGATGTCAGAACTGCAGGGAGGGGCAGGAGGGTGAGAGAAGGGAGCACGTTTTCGGGGTTAGGGCTGGAAACCCGCAGGCTGCTCCCCAGGGACCCCGGGCCAGGGCAGGGCAGTGAGGAGGGGACAGACGGCCCCGCCCTGCAGGGGGACGTGAAGGGGGCTCCCGGGTAAGACAACTGGGAAGCCAACATGAAACGTGCTGATGTACATAATCCGGGGAGGGGGGAGGCGGGAGCTGACGTCAGCGGCTCTGCAGGCTGACCAGAGCTCGCCGGTGTCAGGTGCGCTGGGTCCCCGAGGGGAGGGCGCCGTGCCACCTGGCCGACGCCCACGGCACTGGCGCCTGTCCTTCCCGGGGGTCTGTGGCCACTCACGAAGGGTCCTCGGGCGTTTGGAGGGTGCTGGCGTGGGCTCGGACGGTGCTGGTGCCAGGCTCCCAGGTGCCCTGCGGACCCCGGTGGGGCAGGCGGGGCAGGCACCGAAAGCACCCTCGTTCCACGCATCTGCGGTGGGGGCCCTGGGGCCGCTGTCTGCCCACGGGCCCACGGGGCGCTTCCTCACTTTCCGAGTGTGGATGGCGAGGGGCTGCTGTGTCCACCAGCAGACACAGATCCGTGGCCACCGCAGGACGGCCCCGAGGCGTCAGTGACAGCAGAGGGAAGGGCTGCCCAGTGGGTGCACCTGAGTGGGCGGAGCCACGCGGGATGGGAGGGAAGGGGGGGGGGGGGGGGGGGGGGGGGGGGGGGAGGCTGCAGAGCCCAGCTCGGGGCCCCCCATCCGGGTCTCGGCCTGGCCTCAATCTGTGTCCCCAGAAGGGTCAGGGGGAAGGAGGTGCCTCGGCACAGAGCCGGCAGCTTTTGGGGACCTGGCTCCTCACCCACAGGAGGGCTGACGGCCACACGGGGCAGTGTTGGAGCGGCCGGAGGGGCCTTTCCTGTCACCAGTGTTCCAGGTCCGGGTCTCGCTGAGCACTCACCCTCTCCCCTGCAGAGGCTCTGCTCTACCCCATTTTACAGACCAGAAGCCTGAGGCCCGGCGGCCCCACAGTGGCAGAGGCAGGATGGGAACTTGCCTGTGTGACTCTGAGTCCTGGGAACTGAGAGGCCAGGCCCTCGCACGCCCTCCAGCCCTGCTGTGCTCTCTGGGAGACCTTCATGTCCCCGGGCCTTGCTTTCCCCACCTGAGCAAGGGGGCTGCAGGATCTGCTTGCCTGTGAGAAAGAGACCTCCTGACAACAGGGCCCCCAGCCCAGGAGCCCCTCAAGCAAGGGCCGGGGAGGGGCGCCCTGGGTGGTGTGTGCCGCCCCTGCCCGCACCCCTGCCCGCACCCGCTCTCCTGTGCCCTGGGAAGAGATTCATTACACCCCTGCTTCTTGGCAGTGACATTTAATCTACACAGGGGCTGGCAGATGCTTTATTTTTGGAGCCGGCTTTGATTTGGGGAGGGTATTGTTAGCGCCTGGGAGGAGATTTAAGAGCAAATATTACTGCTGCTTATCAGCGGCACCTAGGAGCCTCTGCAAGGTCACCTTCCATCTCCGGGGAGTCTAGACCTGGGCTGCTTGGCACAGGCCAGGGGAGAGCCTCGTTCTCTCTCCAGAGGAAGGAGGGAGTCCTAGCCTGGGGGCTCCCCGCCTACTCCACCTGGACACGCTGGGCAGCGTCAGGCACACACGGGCCTCCCTCTGGCCTCGGTTTCCCCATCTGACATGGGTGAGGGTGGAGGAGGGGGTCTCTCCTGGCCCTACATCTCCGCTGCTCCCACCCCAGAGGGAAGGATGAGGGCTTTTCCCCATCCGAGACGGGGTGGCGTGATTTGCACGTGATTTGCATGAATATGCATGCGGACTTCATAAGCTACTAGGTCCAGGCATCTAGGAAAATCCCAGCTCACAGACCCGGGCGGGCGCCTGTGATTGTCCCGCACCCCGAAGGCGGCTCCGCCCTCTGGAGCGTCCCGCAAGCCGGGTGCCTGCATTTTGCCACTTGGATCCCTGTCTGAGCACCAGGAGGGGTCTGGATGCAGCACTAGTGCCCCCTGGGTCTGGCAGAGCCTGCTGTGCCCCTGACCAGCCTCAGGACCCTAAGGGTTCCCAGCAAGTCAGGACGGGGGTGGATTCAGGGGTCCTGGGGTCAGGACACCCGAGAGGCCTCCAAGGCGCTCTCATCCCTGCAGAACTCCTCAGTCAGGAGGCGACGGGGTGGGAGGTGGGGGAGCAGGCTGGGGAGGGGTGGGATTGGGGGGTCAGAGCTGCCCTCGGGGTCCTTCCCCACCGTCCCCACCCCGTGCCTTGTTGCTCTTCTGTTTCCCACTTTCCCCGCAAACACCACAAAGTTTAAACACAAAGCCCAGATCCTCCAGCAGCTTCTCTTTGTTCTAGGAATCGAGAGGACGCTCTGCGGGTCTCCGGGGTGCCCTGCGTCTCCCACCTCAACGGGCAGCCTGCACTCCCAGACCGACCCCTCCTCACTCCCCAGCTGGCCCGCCTCCTTGCTTCGTGGGGCGTTAGCACATGCTGTTCCCACGGGCGGCCATGCTGTTCCCCCTGCCGCTCCCCCTGCAGCGCTCCGCTCGCACCCCTGCTCGGCTGGGCCAGAGCCCCGCCAGAGCCGCTCAGGGGCCTGCCCCCTCCGCCGGGACCCTGCAGCCGTGGCTGTGGTTTGGTTGTTGGTCGGTGTGTTTGCTCGGTCCCTGCCTCCCCTGGGGACAGCAAGCTCCACAGGACAGGGAGCGGGCCTGCCCTTTGCTCCTTGCTGGTGCCAGCACAGCACATAGTAGGTGCTCAGTGAGTGAACGGAGGGCTGACTATGTGCACATTTGCTACCTTTGTGTCCCACACAGAGGCGGACTCCCTTAGGCGGGGGCTGTGTCCCTTCCCGTGGTGGCCCCACAGGCGGAGCGCACAGTAGGGCCAGCGCAGGGTGCAGGGAGCCCCCCTGGACACACTGCACCCACGGACAGGAAATACAGCTGCCAGGAGCTTCCTGCCTCGGTCGGCACCGGGGCACCTGCGTTTGGGGGCTTTTGTTCCTGCAGCCGTCACCTGGCTGCGCGGGGCTCTGCTCCGTGTGCCCGCAACGCAGCAGGGCTGGCGGTCGGCGCTGCTCTGGGAGACGCCAGCCCCCGGGAGGGGGGCCCTGGGGGGCCGGCCGGTGTGGGCTCGGGCCCTTGCGCATCCCCGGCCGCAGGTGGTGCTGGTGCAGGCGTCCGGAGGATGGCGAGCCAGGGTGGGAGCACCCTCTGCTGGGGAGGACTGCTGAGCACCCTCGCGCCCGGGCACGTTGCGTGTGGGGCCAGGGAGGCTGCTCTGAGGGAGGAGCTTCGGGCAGCCAGACAGCGCGACCAACACTGCGTGCCCCCTGCGGGCAAGCGGGCGGGTGCGGACACCTCGCTCACACGTCCTCCCCTGGCCCCCGGGCGGCCCCGCGCCCCCCTCGCCTACCCTGGCCGCCTGTGTCTTCTGCGTGGGCTCGCGCTCCGCGTCTCTGCAGAGTGAGGTGCCACGCGGGTGAGAAGAGCTGGTGTGGCCCAGGCGGGGCCAGCAGGGGGCGGGACGGCCCAGGCCCGGCAGAGGGGCTCCTGGCTGTGCTTGGCCCGTGGGAGGCCCCGGCAGAGGTTGGGGGGCCCCTGCACCGCCCTTCACCCCCCCACCCTGTGCAGGCTGTGAGTGGGCTCTTCCCAGAGGCCCCACCCCCACCAGGAGCCCCCCTTTTGGCCCCTTGGGTGTCAGCCGCTGGGGTCTGTCTGGCGGGCAGGGGGTGGGCTCTGAGCCTCCCGGGCTGGGGTCCTCACCCCGCCCGCCCCCCTGGAAAGAGCCTCTCCTTTAACCTCGCAGCAGTGACTTGAGAGTCCCCTTTTCCTGCTGGCGCTGGGCCACGTATCCCTGCCCGTCGCTGTGTGTCCTGGGCGCTCCCTCCTTCTCTGAGCCTGAGCCGGCGCCGAGCCTGGAGCTTATCCAGAACCCTCCTCCCACCCCTGCTCCTCAGGGCTCTGTGGGGAGGCCTGGCGGCCGGGAAGGGAAGTGTCCCGTCCCCACGGTGGCCGCTCAGGGCTGAGAGGGCTTTTCCCTGCAGGGGTGGGTGAGTCAGGAGACGAGTGGGCAGGTCACGCAGCGAGGCCGCTGTGAGCTGGGTCCTGGGTCTGAGACAGAGGAGAGAGCGCGGAGGCCGGCTTCCGCCGCGCCCGCCTGGGGAGCCGGGAGGGAGCGGCCACCACGGCCACACCGCTGCCCCCAGGCATTTGGTCTTGGGCTGCCTTTCTCTGTGCGAGGTCAGCCTTCTGGGTTAGATGCACAGACCCGAGTAGGGAGCAAAGTCCCTGGTTCCTGCCTCCTGCACTAGGACGTGCTGCTGTGTGGCCTGGGGAGAGCCCATGGGGTGGCAGTCAAGGTCAAGGTCAAGGTCAGGGGTTGGAGTACCTTTCCTGTAAAGGCACACATAGTCAAATTTTTCAGCTTTGTGGCATATATAAATGAATGCACACAACAGTCTCAATAATGCCTTATTTATAAAAACAGAGGCCCAATTTGGGTTGTAGACACACGGTACAAAGGGGTTGTATGTGCTCAACCCCTGGAGAAATAAATACCAAGGTTTGTCTTGCCTTGACCTTGTCAACAGCACCTGCCATGCCTTGACCTTGTCAACAGCACCTGCCAATTTCTCTCTCATGAACAAACTCATCTTGGGGTGTATGTCAGGGGGGGCTTCCTGGAGGAGGTGATGTCTGAGCTGCTTTTGAGATCTGAGAGGCGTGCCGCCGGCCAGAGGGGAGAAGTCTGTGCTAGAGGAAAGGCGGGTTCAGGGGAGGGGCTGCAACCTGCAGATGTACACACCCGCCTGCTGTCCAAGTGCCCGAAGCCGTGATGAATGCGCCTGGGCTTCTCGTGCCGGCCCGTGTGCTCCCGAACCTTGGTGATTTATGACTGCTGAGATTTTTCTTAAGCAAGTGCTTTTAGAGAAAAAAGAAAGGTCACCGCGAGTTAGGCCTTACATATCTTATCTTGTTGTCCGCCAGCCGGCAATTCCCTGCGAACTTGGCAAAGCCCAGTGAGCGTGTTGGCTTCCCGGAATGGGCGCTAAGATCCAATAAGCAAGCGCGGGACTAACCCCAGTAGCATGTCTGGCTGAGTGGGGGTGGCTCCGAGCAGAGCCCCAGGGCTCAGAGGGGGCCCCCACGCTGAGCGGGAGGAAGGAAGGGTCGCTGAGCTGGGGGTCCCGGGCTGGAGGGGGGCTGGAAGGCAGACACTGGCCCGGGCCAGTCCGTCCTGAGGCCCCCACCTTAGTGACGTCTGCAGACAGGCTTATTCCGAAGGTCACGGTCTGAGGTTCGGGGTGGAGAAGTCTGCGCTGAGGGGACACTACGTGGGGACAAGGCGGGACAGGAGGGGCAGAGGGGACGCCGGGTGGAAGCAGCTAATCTGGGGGGACCCTCCCTGCCTCTTCCAGCTGCGGGCTCCTGGCGCTCTGTGGCATGTGGCCGCACCCCCCCCCCCAAGTCTGCCCCAGACTCCACGTGGCCTCTTCCTTGTCCGTGTGTCTCAAACGTCCCCTTAGCTTTTCCTCATAAGGACATTGTCGTTGGATGTAGGGCTGCCTGGAAGATTCAGGACGACCCAAGATCTTTAGTTTATGCCTGCGTTCTGGGGGCCTCCGACCCACCCCCCACAGGGAAGGTGGGCATTGATCGCCCCCTTTCAACGGCGGTGAGTGGGGCCGGGCCTCCCGAGGCTGAGCAGGGGACACGTGTGACGCACACTGAGGGCAGAGGCGGTGTGGGCCGCACCTCTGTGAGCCAGGCCGGAAGGTGGGGAAGAGAGAACCCGGTGTTCACACCCCTGCGTGCTGTGACCTTGGGCGAGATCGTGCGTTGTTTTATCTCCTTTATTTTATGCCATTTTCTTTTCCTTGATGTCTGTCTCCTTCCCAAGAAGCCGAATGGGAGCGATCACGCACGGAAAGTGCCTGTGATGGCCTTTAATACCCGACTGTCCACCTATGCCTTTCGGGGCACCATTCTGTCTCTCCTGTCTAAGACCCTGGGAGGAAAGTGGGGGTTGTGACTGACCTCGCTGCTGCGTGTGCGGGGGAGGGCTCGTCAGGCCCGTCAGATGGGTGCTGGTGCCGCGGGTCACGGCTGTGAGTGTGGGGAGGGGTCTCCCCTGAATGGCATCTGTCTCAGGAGAGGTAGGAAACGGGCTCAGGAAAGGGGCTGGGGGCTGCCTGGCCTTGCTCTCCCAGTCCTGACCTCAGGGAGCGCCCTGGTGGCAGGGCCGAGAGGGGGTCACGTGTTCAGGCGGGTGGGGAGGGAGAGAGACCTCACAACCACCCCATAAGGCTGCCGGGAGGTTCTGGGGAGAGGATGAGGTTGGGGGGTGCGTGGGCCTCAGCCGTGTGCCCCCCGGGGTGCCTGTGGGACATGGCAAAGGAACACTGGCTGTCTGGGCGGCTGGCAGTACCCAGATGGGGGCCTGATTTCTGAGGAAGTGAGACAGGCGGCGGCCTGGGATCCAGAGCGTCTGTGGGCTCCACCCTGAGCAGCCCTGACCTGAATGCCGGGGTGTTGGGTGGCGGTGACCAGGGCAGGTTTCAGCACACAGGGGAGCTTGCCTGCGGTGGGGCAATGGGGTTAGGCAGGGCCAAGAAGAAGGAGATGTGGTATAGGGCCACATCAATAGAGGTAAGGCAACTGGAGGTGAGAGCCTGCTGTACTTAATCAGTATGTGACTATTGCACTGAGGTGTGGTTATTCTCTCTCAAAAAGGACATGCTCACTCATCCGTCCATCCACCCACCTGTTTGTTTCCAGAAGAAAGTCAAGGAGGAAGTGAGGGGAGCAGGTACTGGTCATAAGAAGGGCTCAGAGGGTTTTCTGTGGAAGTGGGGGTCCAGGGCTGTGTGGCCGGTGGCAATGGCCGGGCGCTTTGGAGCCCCTCCTCCGGGCCTGGCCACGTGCTCCATGGCGGCCGTGGTGGGTCCGGGGCCCTGGCCTTCTCGCTGATGCGTCATCCTCGCTGCCACACGGACGCCTTGTCCCCGGCTCGGGAGCGAAGGGACTTCCCGGGACGGCACCGTGGTGTGGCCTGTGTCCCCTGCGCGTCAGGGCCGGTACCGGCGGCAGCCCCCGGGCCCGGGAAGGCAGGCGCCCTGCCCAGAGAGCCACGTGTTCTCCCACCAAAGAGGAGGGTCCTTAGCAGCTCAGGGTCACTTCCATTTTGAGAGTTGAAGGGAACACAAAAGCACAGTGTCATGGGTGGAGCCGTGTCCCCAGGGCCACAGCTGAGCCCCTCCCCAGGCCACAGGGTGACTGTGCTCGGAGGTGCGGCTTGTGGAGGTGACTGGGGTCACGGGGGGCACGGGGGCCCTGGTCGAGGCTGACGGGTGTCCTCACAGGAAGGGGAGAGCAGGACGCAACACGCACGGGGGGGGGGCGACCACGTGAGGACGGGGGGGGCGCTGTCCACACGCCAGGGGGAGGCCTCGGGAGGACCCGCCCTGCCCGCCTGGGCCTCGGACCCGCAGCCGCCAGACCCGCCTCTCTTGCCTCAGGGGCGGCCTGGGCTGTCAGCTCCGAGGACACGCGGGTGGGAAGCGGTGTCCACACAGCATCTTCCCACCCTCAGGCGGGGACTCCGGCCTGTGCAGGGATGTGGACGTTGTCCTGGGCGCACAGTCAGGCTGGGCCCCGGCCGGAGGGGCCGGTCTCAGCGGAGCTCAGATGTGACATGTGTGCATGATGGTGGGGGGGGCCCTGTGAGACCCACAGAAGGGGTTGACTTGGCGGGTGGTGGGCAGAGGGCCAGGGCCCCCCAGGGGCGGCCGGTGGAGGAGAGCAGAGTGCAGGACAGCTGAAGGCCGCGTCAGGGCGGGGCTGGGCCCGGGGGGACAGGTGGGTGGGCAAAGCCGGGGTTGAGGCAGAATCAGGTGGACGGACCGGGTGCCGGGAGTTGGGGACGGTCGTGGCTGGGGGGGAACCTGGTTGGGCTGTGGGTTTAGAATAAGGACGAAGGTCTGACCAGGTCGGCGGGGAGGCAGAGGTTGGGTGAAGGTGGAGCCCAAGAGAGGGGAGAAGGGCCAGAGCCTCAGGGGCTCAGTCTGCCCGAGCTGGGCCATCCCTGCTGTGGTGATCAGCCACCGTGGGAAGCCCTCCTCTCTGCACCGAACACTGGCTGCAAGTTTCCTTGGACAAACTGTGCTTGCTTCTGCCACAGGGCCTTTGCACTTGCTGCTTCCTATCTCCCAGGGATTTCCTGACCTCCCTGCCCAGATGGCATCTATCTCCATGTGACCTCATGACTCCGCATCCCTCACCTCACCATCTCTACCCTGCATTTTGTGTGTGCTCGTCTGTCTCCTCGACTGGAGTGTGAGCTGTTGCGGGCAGGGGCTTTGTTCTGCTCACTGCGGCCCTGTCCCCAGGGCCAGCGTGGTGCCGGGCACCTGCAGGCCCTCTGTCTCCACTGGCGAATTGAATGAAGGGAAGAGTGGCTGCCTGCTCCGTTCCACATCGTTCCACTTATTGAACGCCTGCGGTGTGCCAGGCACGGGGCTAGGCCCCGGGATGAAAGGCGTGGGTAGCGACACCCGTGAGGCGGCGGCACCGGCAGGATTACGCTCCGGTGGGGTGCGCCGGAGCGGGCCCGAGCGGCACCTGCGTCTGCCAAGGTCAGGCGGCCAAAGTGCTGATACGGGGACCCTAAAGCATGGGCAGGGCCGAGGGTCCCGGAGCGGAGGCGTGCTGGAGGCCAGCGGGAGGCGGCTCTGCGCGGTCCTGGGGGGCGGGGGGGCTGCGAGAGCTGGGTGCAAATCGGACTCATCCGCGGCCTGACTTCCGAGCGGTCATCTGTGAAATGGGTCCGCACAGGCAGGCCTCGCTGGAGCTGATGCGGAAGCCGTGAGGGCGGCTGCTGGGACCCGGGAGCCTCCGGGGCACCTGCTTCCTTTTGTCCTTTTGTGGCCGTAATTCCAGCGCCAGCAGCCTCTTCCTTGCCGCCTGGAGGCAGACACCGGAGACGTTAGTTTTCTGCGGCTCACCCTGTTTCTTGGCACCAGCGAGGCGGCGAGCTCGTGCTGCTTCCTGCCTGGCGCAGTGCCAGCTCCAGCGGGACGCCCCTCACCCCCTCTGCTGGCGCTCAGCCTTCTCCCCCACCTGCCCGCCCGGGTGACAGCGGGTCGCTGCAAAGGCACACTTGCTAGTTTTCTGGATGCTTCTCAACGTTGACTTTCATCCCCTTCCTGCGACAGGGCTTTTAGCATCAGGGCAGGCACTCGGCAGGGGCCCAAGCAGAGGCTCCGAAGCTTCTGGAAGGGCGGCGCCGGGCTTGTCTTTGCCAGGGGCACGCAGGCTGGCCCCCCCTCTTGTTCAGGCACAGGTACGTTTCAGGTCTGAGGGGTCCTCGGGCCCGAGACTCCCAGGGAGGCTGTGACACAGAGAGGCGGGGAGGCTGACAGCACCAGCCGGCCCCAGCCCCAGGCGCCATGAGGTCCCACAAAACAAGAGCGGTTTGTGGGCTGGTCTGGCCCAACCTCCATTCCTGCTAAGGGGACTGTGGCTCGGAGAAGGGGGTGCCCAGTGCTGAACCCCCAGCTCAGAGTCTGCCGGCCTCACCCTGCAAGGGCTGCACCCCTTTCCGGCCACCTGTGGATCCGCGTGGTTCCTGCCCAAGGCCGTCTGGGGACCCTGACCACCCCTCTCCTGCACTGTCCCTGTGCTGGCACTGGGGGGCACCAAGGCTTTTAGGGGGACCTTCTGCAGTCTCCAGAGCTGGGATGAAGACAGGAGAAATTCCACAATGGAGTGAAGAGGGCCTCCAGCCCTGGGGTAGGAAGGAGGTGCACCCCCTTTTGCCCCTGGGGGCTCACTGTGCTCAGGTCGGGGGCCCCTGGGCTCTGCTGGGTCCCTCCCTTCCCTTGCCCTTCTGTCCCGTGGCTCCCGTGGGCCTGCATCTGTGGATGTGACCCCAGTGACGCTTGGCCGCTCACCTTCCTGAGCTTCCCGCGGCTTCCTGGTGGGCTCCGCGGGTCCCCACTCATAAAGCGCAGCCTTAGGGGTCCCCCACCCCGCCTGGCTGGGATAAGAGCGTGGGCGCTGCCCATAAAAATATCCAGCGGACTGACTGTGGACCGCGGAATCAAGTTAAGACCTGAGGCTTACTGGTGTTTAAGAAAACCCAGCATTTAGTGTGAGGCAGGCTCCTTTTCCATTTTTTGGGTGCATTTTATTGATTTCTGTGCTGAAATAGTCCTTCAGCGTTTTAAAATAGAATCCTAGGCGAAGGGATCCCAGACTCAGGATTTAAGTGGAAATTGACCCGGCTCTTCATAAAATCACCTTGAAAACAAGACACTCGGCTTCGGGAGGTGCCGGCTCCTCGGAGCCTCCCCACTCCCTGCAGCCCCCGCGCACGTCCCCTCTCCAGACAGTTGCCCGTGTGGTTCTCATGTTGAAGTGTGGATGGTTTTCTCTCCTCCCCGCTGCTGGGCGTGCGGGACGGGGTTGGACGGCACAGGTCTCGGGCCCAGAGCTGCCTAGGGACGGCGGCCCCAAGTGGTCCCGTGTCGGCCTCCGTCCGGGCTCCTCCCCGCATCGGGCACCCCTGCTCCCTGGGAGACCCCGGAGCTCTAGGGCAGCTCTCATGAGGCCCCCATCCCCAGGAAGGCACCCAGGACTGGGGAATTCGGGTCCCCATCGCTTCTTGTGTCCCCATCACTTTCGGCTGCGAACACTTGTCTGCCGTGCTGGCCTGGGCCCGCTGTGCAGCTGGAGGCCCGGTCGCCACACTGCGCGTCTCCTGCCCCCTGCGTCCCGCTCACGGCCTGCGCGGTGCCCGGGCCTTGGCCACGAGGGAGCATGGAGGGCTGGGCAGACTGACGCTGCCTGACGGTGTGCACTGATCTTCACAAAGTCCTGCTGGTTGCAAGGGGCCACGCAGAGTGGCGCTGCCATGGCCCCTCCTTCCCTAGACGGGGAGCCCCCGCTTCCTGGTCCCCGGCCGAGGCTGAAGCCCCGCCGGGCTCCTGCTGCTGGAGCGGGTCCTGGCCCACCTCTGGTCACGATGGCCCGAGTCTGCCGACCTGGGGAGTCTCTGGGCCCCCAGGAGGCCCCCGGGCAGCTGGGCAGTGGCAGGAAGCGCCAACCCTCCTGTGTGACCCCTGCTCAGGCCCCGCGTGGGCACCTACACAGTTGCCAGCACCCACCCCCTGGGCCTCCTCACCACCACTTCCCCCCTCCCCTTGGCTTTTTCCTGCTGCCACACCTTCGCGGGCTCCCCAGGGCTGCAGAGTGCAGAGCGGCCTTGCCGGCCCAGCACGTGACACCGGGCACGGGTGCCTCCGCCTGCGGCGCCCCAGCACGGCCGCCGAGCCTCCGTCAGGTCGGTGTCCCCAGCGCACCGGCTTCCTCCATCCACACCCCATGGCCAGGTGGCTCTGCCCCTGGGGAGTGGGCTCCACGGACCGTGCTTACCCTCCTGGAGGTAAGCGCAGCTCGGCTCCCACCGGCCAGGTGCAGGCAGGACAGGCTGAGCTCGAGAAGGCGGGGGTGTCCCTGTAGGCCTCTGCACAGCCCCGAGGGGGGCCCGCATGTCCCTGGACCTAACGGATTCTTCCTGCCCCCTGGGAACTGCCCCTGCCTGGAGACCCCCAACTTGAGCCCGCCCCACGTGCTTGGAGGCCGCTGTCCTAGAGCCAGCTGCCGCCCCCCCCTGCCCCGTGCTCCCACCCCCAGGGCCTGCTCCCCGCCCGCAGCCCTTCTGCCTCCTCCAGACCCTCCAGCCTTGACCTGTGTCTTCACCTCCTCTTACGGCCCTGCACCTTGGGTGAGCCCTTCCAGGGGCCCCATGCGGGCTCTGTCCATCTGCCCAGGGCATCTGCCCCGAGTCCAGAATAGCCATGAAGGTCACAGGAGGAGAGGGGATGGGGCAGGAGAGGGTGCAGGAAGTGTGTGCAGAGCTGGGGTCTGAGAACAGCAGAGGTGGTGGCCCAGAGCGTGGCTGGTCGGAGGAGGGGAGAGAAGGTGCTAAGGTGGGTGCTGGCCCTGCTGAGCCCCAGCCTGTGTGGGGAGCATGCTGCCCTCCCTGTAAGGGAGCCCCTGCCCAGGCCGGGCTGGGGGATGGGGATGCGTGAGCCTCTGGAGTTGCTGGGGCTGAGCTGGGGTGCAGAGCCTGGAGTGGAAGTCCGGGCCTCCTTGGGGGACCCCCAGGGCCCCTGCTCCTCACGGCCCCTCTGCCGTCAGCAGCGGCCCTGGCTCTCAGCAGGGAGCGGGTGATGAGCGCCGTCAGCTGGGACCACATTTCCTGAGCAGATGCCGGGGAGAAGTGAGCTGTTTCGGAGTTGGGGGTGAAAACGTGTAGACTCTTACTTATTTTTTCAAATTTACAATGTCCCTGCCTTCTTCTCTTCTTCCAGGCAGTGAGGAGTAGGGAAGGTGACCTCTAGGCCAGGCTGCGGTGGCTGTGGCTGCGAGGAGGCCCGGCTGCCTCCTGCCCTGCACCGGGGGCGGAGGGGGAAGGGGTGGGGCCGGAGGCTGAGCAGAGTCACGTGGCCTCACGAGGAGTGACAAGGACGCCCCGTGTGACGTGCAGCTGGGCCCGCAGGAGACTGTGAGGCCTCCAGCAGGCGGGCCTGTTGACTCCATCACTTCCCGACTGAGTTTTGTGACAATTATGATTTTCAGACATGGACGCTCTTGTGACTTGTCCAAGGTCACGGTGTGAACGGAGCCCTCCTGGGGTCCCCGGCCCTCACCCTGGACTCTTCTCCGAGCCTCCAGGCTAAAGCCCGGCCTGGCTCTGGGAGGAGCCCCTCCTGACCTACTTGTAGCCCGAGAGTTGGGTCCCTGGGTGCCCAGGGACAGAACACCAGCACAGAACCCATGGACAGTGAGGACGGGCACGGACGCGCCCGGCTTCCCATGTCGGCCATTCTGGGAGGGGTGTCCAGGAGGGAGTCTGGACCCCCGAGAGGGTGCTGCTGGGGAAATCTCCTTACTGTGGGAATGCCCCCACCCCTGCTGGAGGACATGAGGGCAGGAGGCAGTGGGGCCCCTTTCCAGCCTGGAGCCCCATGCTGTGTGTGTGGTGGGCATCACCCCAGCTCCCTCCCAGGGACAGTCACGCTCTGGGGCAGGGAACCCCTGTTCCCTGGGGGCAGTGTCTTTCCCTTGCTCTGAGAAGGGGGCGGGGGGTGGGGGGCAGCCCGTAAGAGGGAGCCACACGCTGTCCAGCAGGGGTAGGGGTGGGGGGCAGCCGTGGGAGGGAGCCGCACTTGGTCCAGCAGGGGTGGGGCTGCCCGCGGTCCAGGCCCGGGCCCTGTGTGGCTGCTCCAGCCTGCGGGCGTCTGTGCTCCCTGGAGCCAGGCCGACAGAGGTGGGGTGGTTCGCGGGGCACGGAGCGGGTCATCCGAGCTGTTGCCCTGAGCCCCCGAGGCGGTGTCTAGCCCCTGCCAGGCCGTGGCCCAGTTCCCTGATTCCAGAGGTTTCTCCCGGCTCCGCCCTCCCACTCTTCAAAGCCCCACTGCTTCTGCTTCCTTCTCAGAGCACACTGGGCTGTGTCACCGCCGTAAAACAGCCCGGGGCGGCCACATCCCCGCGGCTCAGAACACGGGGCTTTCTCCCCGCGGCGGGGGCCTGGCGTCCTATTCGGAGCAGAGCTCGGTCGTCAGCGGGCCGGCAGCACCGTGGTGCTTCTGAGCAGTGCTTCGGCCCGGGGGGTGGCCCTGCGTCCCATGGGAGGGTCCGTGGCGGGGGGGAGGGGTCCGTGGGAGGGGTCCTGTGGAGTCAGTCCTCGTGGTCGGGGCCTGGAGGGCTGGGCAGGGGGTGTCCTTGCAGGGGACACTTAAGAATGACCCTCTGCTGGAGGCTGGTGAGTGGGGAGGAGCCACTGTCCTGCTCTCTGGCCCTGATGGGGGAGAGGTGGGGGCTGGCCTAGATGCTGCCCCCCAGCCAGTGTTGGGGTGTCCCGACTCACCAGGCGGCCGGGCCTCCCCTCTGGCCCACAGCTGGCCAGGCCAGAGGCAGCTCTTGCAAGGCCTCGGAGCCAGAGGCAACTGTGTGGTCAGGTGGGGAGGGCAGGTGACTGGGGGAGCTGGGGAGAGAGGGGGTACCCCCACGCTTGCTCCCAAGACGGGGTGCCTGTCTCACTCCTTTCCTGGTGGGCTTCTCACAGCCCCTTCCACAGGGAACAGGGGGCAAAGAGATGGGGAGGGTGGGGTCCAGGCTGCTGGCTGACGCTGGGGGCCTGTCCCCTCCCCCGCCCCCTGCCAGGTGTCACCCCAGTGTCTGCTGGCCGATGGTGTCTGACTCTTCACCCATTCAAGCCGAGGGATGGCGATGGCTGCTGGGGTTCAGGTGGGGGCCGGGAATGAGAAAGAGGACCGGGCCAGGGCGGCTTCCCCTCCAGCGTCCTGGAGGCGGGGGCTCCCCTCGGGGTCGCTCCCTCTGGGCCCTGGGTGCCCATGCCTGCTCCAGCTTCTGCCGCCGCCGAAACTGCAGGACGCTGTGTTGCACGGCACACAATCAACAAATCATCTTCCTAGTATTTGATTTTGGGGACACACTTATACTAAACACATTCGCTGGTTACCTGAAATCCAAACTGTCAAATTCCTGTCATTTCATTTGAATTTGCCAGCCTGGCTCCTCCTCTGCTAGGAGACCTGGAGGTGGTTGGGGAGGGGGGAGGGGCTTTCTGTCCCCTCACCCATGTGGGGGGCGGGGTCTGCGGCCCCTCTGGGGAGGGTCCGGGCCTGTGTTTCACTTGTATTCCCCCAGATGGATGGTTCACAATAGGACCTTGAAACCCAACAGTGAGTGAATTTCCATCAGCTCTGGCCCAGCCACTTCTGGGAACCCAGCAGCTCTGGGTGTGTTTGTCTCCTTTTAATCCACTGCAACAGAGACTACCTGCTACCTGGACATCTAGGGCCTAGGTGACCTTGACTCCCTGCACTCTCTCTGCCCCCTCCCCCTCCCCACTGCTCCGCAGGTGCTGTGCGCCTGCGGGCATGTAGCTGCCCTCTCTGATCTCCTTTCTGAATCTGAGGGTTGGATTGGGTGATCGTGGGGATTTTCCCCTTCTCAGTCCGTGGTGGCGGAGGGTCACCAGCCATGCACTTCATTTGACGACGACTCGGACCCAAGGCCAAGGAGTCAGATAGCTCAGGCCTTCATCCTTGGAGGGCGGGTATATTTAAGCCAGACCACGTACAGGTCTCAAAGTCTGCATGAAGCTCTAAAAGTGTGTGGGGCTGCAGGTGGGGAGGCCGATGGGAAAGACTGTCTAGCAGAAGGGCCTCGCCCCTCCCCGCATGCCCCCCGGCCAGTGGGGGCTGTGCAGCAGGACAGATCCGGGGGACAGGACGGGAGCTCCCGGTGTTCAAAACCAGTCCTCACGGGTTTCAGTCAGCCACGCGGTCATGACAAGGGGTAAAGCTTCTCCGTCGCTCTTGGTGGTCAGTGTTCTACATGAATGATTAAAGACCGCGTACAGTTGCGACGCTCGTGCGAGCCTCCGCGGGTGAGGTGTCCCTCAGTGAGTCCGTTTCCCTGTTGCCAAGCCCCGAATGACAGGAATCTTCAGGTGGCTGGAAATACGCATTTGAAACAAGGGTCCTAAATGGTATTCTACTCACCCTGTGTAGATGGGGTGGGGGCAGCCTGGGGGGACACAGGGCACAGAGGGACGCTGGGGGGACGCCCTCGCCCTCCAAAGGCACAGGCTGCCATTCCACTTTCAGGAGACCGGCCCTGTCTGGAGGGGTCCCCGCGGGGCCCCCGGGTCTGGCAAGCAGCCCCCATGAGAGAAGGGAACAAAGCCACTGGCCTCTCCCGGCCAGGGCCCTGTGACGCCTGCAGCAGCCCGCCTCCCCAAAGAGCAGACGGGGATGACAGGTCAGTCACCGACCGCCACAGCACGCTGGCACGTCCCGGGGCTGCTCGGGCGGTCATGCCCATGTCCGCTCTGCCCCTGGGTCTCGGACCCCCGGCTATTCAGAGTGAGCGGTGTTGGCCAGACAGGTGGGAAGGGGCTGGTGGGGAGGCCCCAGCTCACACCTCCCTGCAGAGGCCCCGGGCTGCATAGCACCTCTCGCTGGGAGCGGGGAGTAGATGTCAGAGCTTCTGTTAAGGAAACGGAGTTAATGACGTTGATGCAGACACACTTGGTCTCTGGGTTGGTTCTGTCTCTTCGTCGTGTGGCCGGGTGCGGGGACCCCAAGTACCGCAGGGAGGGGCCCCAGCAGCTCCAATCCCTGCACCCCCTCAGGGGTTGTGTGGATTTTCCCGCCGCGTTCCCTGGCTGGATGTCAGCCTTCACTGGGCCCTGGCGGCCAGCAGCGCTCAGAGAGCCTCTCTAAGGCCCAGGGACCCCACGCAATCCAAGCCCCACCAGCCAGCATGGGTCCCTGGGGGACCCCAGGGGGTGCACAGAGGTGTGGAGTGACTGGTGGGATGTGCCAGACTCCCTGCCGTTTGACCTTTGTCAGGTGTCATGACCTCGGCCATGGCCTTGTTCCGCCTCCTCAGGCTGAGCCTGGGATTGAGGTCCCCCCTCAACCGCCCCAGGCCCCCCTCCCTCTTCCCCTGCGTGTCTGTTGGATTCCTGGCCGCCCGGGGCTTTGCCCATCCAAACTCCGTTTCTGAGCACCTGGGGGGTGAAGCGATGGGGGAACCGAGGAGTCCAGCACAGTGGCTGCCCTGAGTCCCTTCCGGCTGGCCGGGCCACGTGACAGCAGAGCTTCACACCTGCCTGCTTGGGACCCAACATGTGAGAGACGGAAGCGGAGCTGTCAGGGAAGTGGCGTGGACAGGACTGGCTGCAGGCCGGCCTCTGGCTGTGCCTCAGTCTACCCTCTGGGATTCCCGAGGCAAACCCACAGGCTGAAAGCAGGGGTGTGGGGGTCTCCCCTGTGACCCACGCTTGCCCCCTCTGTCCTGCGTGCAGCAGGCGCCAAGTGCATGCTCAGGGTGGTGGGTTCCCTGCAAACATGGTTGGATGGAACGGGGAGACGCTTCCTGAGGGGCTCCCGCTGGTGCTGCCCTCGATCTGGGGAGGGGGCCCCAGCTGTGAGAGGTCTGTGGGACAGATCGTGGTTTTAGATCGCGCTCCATTCCCTGCCGACGGCCTCCAGCCCGGCCCGCGGCTCAGGTGGCTTCACCTGGGTCTCCGCTGGAGGGCAGACCCGCCCCCTGAAGTGCGTGCCTGGCGGGGGACAGACCAGGGATGAGCGTGTGTGCCCCCAGCCAAGGACGGCTGTTTGTGGGGGGACCCAGCTTGGACACGCAGGTAGGGGCCTGTGGGCCGGCCTGGAGGATGGGTGTGGGGTGGGGAGAGGGTCAGGAAGCTGCAGGAGGGGGTCCCCTCCCCCGTCCCCACGCCCCGTGTTCCTCATGGGAACTCTGAAGAGCCTGGGAGTCGGGACGGCCTGAGCTGAAGGGTCCCGGCCCCACCGCGTTGGGGTGTCCTTGCCAAGGTTGGAGAATAAACAGAAGGAACTTCACTTAGTGGCTTGTGTCCCGGCCTGTGGCGTGCCCTGCGTGGGGACGTGGAGAGTGGGGCTTGTCCTGGCCCCATGGCTGGGAGGGAGGGCCTGACTCTGCCCCCTGCTTCTCCCTCCCGACCGCAGACCCGGGGCAGGATGCCCCCCAAACCCCAGGGGTGCCCTCGCTCACGGCTGGACTCCCCCACTGTCCCCAGCAGCTCGCCCAGGTGAGGGGTCCACGCTGACTTGTGGGTTTAGACGGCTGAGCAGGCTGGGCTGCCTTGGGGGGACCCTGGTGGGAGGGGCCGCACAGGGCCTGGACAGGGACACAGGGGACAGTGCATCAGCCCCTGCACTGGCCAGCTCGGGTCCCCACAATGGACCCCGCAGCCCGAGGGCTCCCACGGTGGGTGTTCATGGCTCTGGAGGCCGAGGCCTGTGATCAGGGCGCCGGCAAGTCTGGTTCCTGGGGAGGCCCCTTCCTGATGTGCAGACGCCACCTTCTCGCCCTGCGCTCACAGGGCGGGGACAGAGGGAACGAGCTGCCTGGCATTCTTACTGGGGCGCTGATCCTGCCCTGGGGGCCCCAGCTTTGTGACCTCGTGTGGCCCTAATGGCCTCCTTCTCCAAATACCAACCTTCAGGGGGCAGGACTTCAGCATGGATCTGGAGGGACGGGGGTCAGGCCGCCTCCTGCCCTCTGACTCCTCCTTCCCGTCTACCTTCCAGAGCATCTTTGTGTCCCAGGAAGCTGACTGGCCGGTGAAACCTTCCCGTGGCTTCGAGCCTGAGCACCGCGATGCTACCTCCAGACCCTCGTCGGCCTGGCTGCCCAGCACAGGATACAGCAGGGGCGGGGGCGGGGGGGGACGAGGTCCTTGCCTCCCGGGGGTGCAAGGACGGTGGCTTCCGCCGCAGACCCCTCCCCACCCTCCAGGGGCCTCCCCTGGGGCAGAGCCTTGCCGTTTCCTGTCCGGTTCCTCTTTCCACTTCTGTGTAAGAAAGGACCCGGGGTTTTCCTTGAAAAGCCCTCCTGGCTGCTGCTCGCCTTGGGTTTAGGGGGACCCGCCCCAGAGAGAGGGCTGGAGGCTAGAGCCCATGCCCCGTGCCCCGTGATTGGGGAGGGTGTGGCCGCGTGGCCACATGGACACTTGGAGAGGCTCCCTGGCTGCCCCTGGAGGGGGTCTGGGGGGCCGCGTGCCGAGCTGATGGGGGTCACACTGCCACCGCCTGGAGCCCCCTAGGGAGCGGGAGGCCAGCCGCCGAGCAGAGAGGGCCTGGATCCAGCTGTGCCTGCATCTGGCATCCAGACCAACAGCACTTGCACTTCTTCTATGTTTTAAAAAAGTAGACTTTAATTTTTATTTTTTTTATTTAAAATTTTTTTACATTTATTTATTTTTGAGACAGAGTAAGACAGAGCGTGAGTGAGGGAGGGGCAGAGAGAGAGGGAGACACAGAATCTGAAGCAGCTCCAGGCTCTGAGCTGTCAGCACATAGCCTGATGCTGGGCTCGAACCCACGAACTGTGAGATCGTGACCTGAGCTGAAGTTGGACACTCAACCGACTGAGCCATCTAGGTGCCCCTAGACTTTAATTTTTAGAGTATTTTCGGCTCACAGCAAGATTGGGGGGGAGGTACAGAGAGTTCCTGTGTGCCCCCGTCCCAGCAAGCACAGCCCCCTCCCCCCCACTGTCAGCACCCCCACCAGAGGGCACTTGACACGTCGCCGTCCCCAAGTCCATAGTTTATGTTGCGTGCCATCTTGGTGTTGCGCGCTGCGTGGGTTCAGACAGGTGTGTAAGGACGTGTGCCCACTGTCAGAGTGTCACACGGAGCAGTTTCACTGCCCCAAATCCTCTGTGCTGACCGTCCCTCCCGTCCCCCCAGCCCCTGGCCCCCTCTCATCTTTTACCGTCTCCACGGTTTTGCCTTTTCCAGAATGTCGCAGACTTGGTGTCATGCCGTGTGTAGCCTTCTCAGACTGGCTACTGTTACCTCGGAACATGCATCGAGGGTCCCTCCTGCCTCTTCCTGGCTCGACAGCCCATTTTTACTTAGTGCCGACTAGCATCCTGTGGTCCACATGGACCACAGGTTGTTTATCCACTCACCTGCTGACGGACACCGGGGCTGTCCCGGGTCTGGGGGACTCCGACTCGCCCGCTGACGGACACCGGGGCTGTCCCGGGTCTGGGGGACTCCGGCTCGCCCGCTGACGGACACCGGGGCTGTCCCGGGTCTGGGGGACTCTGGATGAAGCTGCTGTAAACACCGTGTGCAGGTTGTTATGTGGACACAAGTTTTCATCTCCTTGGAGTGAATACCAAGCCCCATGACTGCTGGATTGGACGGAAAGAGAGTGTTCAGTGTGTGAGGAACCGCCAAGCCGCCTTCCAGAGGGACACTCTGCGTCCCCACGGGCCGTGCGTGAGCTTGCTGCTCTGCGTCCCCGCCAGCTCGCAGCATTGACCGTGCTTGGGAGTCTGGCCGTTCGCACAGGTGTGTGGCGGGATCCTGTGACTGTTCTAATGCGCGTCCCCGACACGTGCTGTGTCCTTTCCTGTGCTTACTTGCCACCTGTGTGTCTTCTTTGGGGAGGGGACTATGCAGGTCTTTGGCCCATTTAAAAAAATAAACATGGGGCGCCTGGGGGGCTCAGTCAGTTGAGCGTTCGACTTCGGCTCAGGTCATGATCTCATAGTCCGTGGGTTCGGGCCCCACATCGGGCTCTGTGCTGACAGCTCAGAACCTGGAGCTGCTTCAGATCCTGTGTCTCCCTCACTCTGCCCCTCCCCCGCTCGCTCTCTGTCTGTCTCTCAAAATAAAATAAAGTCATAAATAAATATTTTTTAAAAACAAAACTTTTTCTGGTAGAGAAAGGTGGAGGGAGAAGAGGATCTGAAGCAGGACCCACACTCAGCACTGAGCCCACGAGCCTTGAGGTCATGCCCTGAGCCAAAGTCAGATGCCTAACCAACTGAACCACCCAGGTGCCCCCCCAAAATTTGTTGAGAGAGAGAGAGAGGAGGGAGGGGCAGAGGGAGGCAGAGCGAGAGTCTGAAGCAGGCTCCACACTTGGTGCAGAGCCTCACACGGGGCCCGAACTCATGAACTGTGAGATCAGGACCTGAGCTGAAATCAAGACACACGCTCAGCCGACAGAGCCCCCCAGGCGCCCCCGGCCCGTTTTCCAAACAAGTTGTTTGATGGGCCCCTTCTGAGTTGGGGTCTTTGTTTCCTGCCAACACGTGAAGCAGCAGGTGGCTCTGGGGGAGGGGACACGGTGTGGCTTCGAGCCTGGCTCTGCCCTGTGGCCCGTGAGCTTCGCAGCCCCCTGACCTGCCCAAGCCCCGTGTTCTCTGTATGGAAGCTTTGAGGACCGACCCTAGGGCTGGAGGTGGAGGGCTGAGTGAGGTGATTTCTGTGAAAACAACTTGACTCACTCTAAATTGTTAACGTAGCAACGTCCCTGAGCCTGAGTTGTGCATGACTCCCGCCGCCCCCCCCCCCCCCCCCCCCCCCGCCCTGTCCGGCATCTCTACCTACACTCTTCTCCCTCGTTGCTGCTGCAAACCCACTTCAAGTGCCGCCTCCTCCGGGGTGTCTGCCAGGACCTGCCCGCCTCCTCACCTGCTCGCTCCTATGCGGGTGTTCTGTCCCGCATGGCCCTGTGTTGTTTCACGTGGACCCCTTGAGCTCACTGTGGCAGTGATGGCTCTTGCCACCTCCGTGTCCCCAGGGCTTGGCAGGCACACGAGGGGCATTTGAGTGAAGGTTGTTAGGGGACCAAACGCAAAAATGGGGCAGAGGTGGCACACGGGGCGTGATGTCCCAGCCCAAGAGAAAGGACTCGGTGTTTACTGAGAACCTTCTAGGTTCCAGGTGCTTTCCCCACGCTGACGTGCATCCTTGAAGAATCTCCAAGCCCGAGGCCAGTCAGCAGCCCATGAGATGCTTGGGACCCTCAGGTCCAGGGAGGGGAGTGACTGGCCCAAGGTCAAGTAGCTGGTGGGGGCAGAGTGGGGCTCCGGGTTCTGTGACCTGACTGCTCGAGAGCCACCGAACCTGGCGTCCCGGCCTTTCCAAGCAAAGACAGGGTCACGAAGCCTTTAGTGTGTGGGGAACTCACTGCCTCTCTCTCTACAAGGGCCCCCGAGAGGAGGGGTCCTGGTGGCGGCTGTCACGCAGGGACTTGGCTCTGATGTCAGGGACACGTGACGATTACAGGGTCACCCCCAGGTGACCCGCCCCTCGGCTGGTCCAGCGGCCCCTTGCTGTCGGCTTGGCAAACTGCAGTGTGTGGGTACCATCTGGTCTCAGGCTGGACAGGAAGACAGGGTTTCTGAGACCCTCCCTGCCCCAAATCAAGGGAACTCACAGCCACCACTGCTGTCCCTTCCGGGTCCCAGCAGAGCGCGGGGAAGACAGTGCCAGAGTGCTGTTACGTGCTAGCGGGCGATGGGCTGCAGACAGCCTTCCCAGCTGGCCCGCTTGGGTCACAGCCGTGGCACCGTGGCTGGTGTGGCCGTCCCGTGGCCCCCCCGGCCTGTCCCCTGTCCCCTGGGAAGAGGCTCAGAGCCGCCCTGGCAGTTGGTGCACTGCTGCGGAGGAACACTGAGCAGGGAGTCCACATCTGAGGGCCCCTGGAGGCAGACCAGCTGGGGCGGGACTGGGGCGGATGAGGCGTGGGCACATGCGGCTGGAGGCACCCAGATTACCTGGTTTTTGGCAGGAAACTTCCCAGGTGACATTTCTTTCCTAAACACCCACCAAAACCCCCGAGTCCTGAACCAAGGCGTCAGGACAGCTGTGGACGGAGGCCAGGACAGTGAGGGGCCCTGGGTGCTGTTCGTCCTTGCTGCCTGGGGACTGTCCCCCAGAGAGATTGGCGGCATGAGCGCGGTCTCTTCCTCCTGCCCGTGACACCCACATGGCTCCCAGGGCCCTCCCTGGGGAACGTCTTACAGCCGCGCAGTCAGGGCTCTTAAGGACCCTCACCACCTAACGTCCTGGCAGTCTCCGGAGAAAAGAGGTGCCCCAGCGACCCCTGCCTGGCCGTGCAGGGGCCAGGCCAGTGCCCCCACCTGGAGGAACCCGGAAGGGCCAGGGTCCCTGTAGCCTCGGCCTCTCTTCTGCAAGAGCCGCTTCCTGGGGGCGAGCGGGCTGATGTGCGGGGGCAGCCGACGGCCCCAGCTGAGGCCCGGCCTTTCTCTGCGTCACCTTGAGTCACTGACTCATGCTTGGAGCCCAAGATGTCCTCCTCTGCAAAGTGGGGGTGCAGGTGCCTGGCGGGGGAGGGCCCGGGAAGACTCAGGCCGCGTGAGGCTCTGTTCATGGTCGGGGACGGCAGGCCGGCTCACCGAGGGCGCGCGCGGGTGGCGGGTGGCCCACGGCTGGTCTGGGAGGAGCTCCCAAGGCCTGAGAAGAGTTTCCGGGGCTCCTTGTGGTCATGGTCTGGGTGGATCCGGTTTCTCACCGCGTCGCTCTGGCAAAGGCTGGTCGGAGGGGCCAGAGGGGCTGGCCCAGCACTGCGGCCGTCCCACCAGTGGCCGGAAAGGCTGATCTGGGGGCCGCGGATGGCCCTCACTGCCCGCCCCCTGCAGGGAGGGGCAGCCGTGAGTCCTGGTGGCACCAACACAAGGCGTGGGGCCCTTGCAGTCCAGCTGGGGGGGCTCCCCGTGCGCCCCCCGTGCCCCAGAGTGCCTCCCTTCTTCTCACCTGGGCAGCCCTTCTTCATCCTTCAAAACCCTGCGCCTCCAAGGTGTTCAGTACCTGTCACCGACGGAACAGAAGTGGAAGGCGCGGGCTCTGGCTCAGCGCTGACCTGGGGCAGGACAGTGGATGCACTGTGGGTAGGCGGGGGCTGCGGCGAGTGGGGACGAAGGGCTCTCAGCAGGGCCATGGGCGTGGGAGGGCCTGGGGGAGGGGCTGAGGTCTTTCCACCTGGGACTTTACAGCTTGAGCGTTGCCTGGCCCAGCATCCCCCTCCCACACCTGCTAAAGAGCCCCTGGAAGGTTCCACCCCTCCCACGGGAAACGCTCCCCCCTCCTGGCTGGGCCCCTGGATGGGGTCCCTGCTGGCCATTCACCCCTCGGTGACCTTGGCCGTGGCCCTCGGTTTTCTCCAGGTGCGAGGCAGCCACCTCCACCTGCAGTCGGAGATTGTCAGGGGCCATAGGTTAGACGTGGATGCAACTCTCTGGCTCAGGCCTGTGCCTGGGGACCCCCAAAGGCTGTCTGTGGCACCAAAGAGTCCGCCCTCGGTGTCCACAGCAGTGACTTGCCCAGCACACCTGGTGAAGGGCCCTCTGGCGTCCCGTCCGGTGTCCACAGCCACCTGGATGCCGGGGTCAGCCTGCCTGGCTCCCTCTTCCAGCTCTGGACACACTGTCCCTGGGAGTGCCTCAGTTTCCCCTCTGTCTCCTAGTCTCCTCGTCTCTCAGAGCCCACGGTGGGCTGGTCCCAGCACCGTCCTCTGGAATGGGTGTGTCTGCCGCCCGCCTCCCCCCACCCCCCCGCAGCCCCCACGTCGGGGGGAGGAGAGAGGAGAGATCAGATATTAACTCAATTTAGTTCAGGTTTTAATTGTCTGGAGAAACTTCTTATGCAATAACATTAATTTATTTCCACTTAGGGCCAGTTATGCTAGTTCAAATCCGTTTTAAGTATTAAAATACTGATATTGTGATTCCGATAATAAAACTGATTGAGGCAACCAGGGGAGGGGAGAACAGGGAGGTTATCTGCCTCGGGAAGAGGAGGCCCCACCCTGGCAGCCCCCACCCTACAACCTTGAACTTGGCCGGAGGAAGGTCATAGTCTCACCTCCCTCTTCCGTGCACCTGAGTATTGCAATCCACCATGTGATAGGCAGCTGGGCCCACAATGTCTCCCTCCACTGCCGGCCCAGGTCGACTTCTGGGTGCCTGCCCATCATTGCTGCGCGGCCTCTGTGCCCATGTCCTGGCCCCGGGTGGGCTTATAAGGGGTCCTGCGAGGGTCTGTTTGGAGGCCACCAGTGCAGGGACCGGTGTGGGCCCCCTGATCACACATGGGTCCTGCGCGTGGCCCCGGGGGACGGGGCGCTGGTGCCCGCCCAGAGGAGGTCTTCTCACGGGAAGGGTCTACAGAGGAGCTGCGAGGGCTCCCCCAGCAGAGGACGCTGCCACCCCGTCCGTCGCTGCCGGGCCCAACCAGCCAGCACGTGGCCGACACCCGCCAGAGGGCTTCGTGCCCAGCTGCGCCCTGACCGCAGTCTGGTACGTTGTCGCACTTCGCCAGCCTGAGTGGGATCCGGTGCCCTGGCTGGGGCTGCTTCCCTGGGCCCCTGACGCTGTGGGCCCCCCACGCAGGCCCGTACCTCCTCCTCCTCCCTCTGACCTGCTGTCCGCTCTCCCTTAGGTGGCCCACATGTCCTCCGGCAGCTTCTGCGTCCTGGGTCACCTCCCAGTGCGCATGGCAGCCTTAGGGACATTGCTTCCCAGATCGGGTACTCAGGAGCCTCTCAGCACGAGCTGGGCACTGACCCTGCTCAGGGACGTGCCCGCCGACTTCCTGGGTCCCAAGGGCATTCTCGTGGGCTCCCTCCTTGCTGGATGCTTCTAGGCCCTCTCCACGCAGCTGCAGCCGCCTGTCCCAGAGTCCTGCTGTCCCTGTGGCTGTAAGTGCCTTGGCGACGGCTCCCAGGGTGCTGACCTGGTCCTTAGTGTCCCTGAGACGGGGGCGGGCCCTGGTGAAGGACGCTCTTTCCTCCATGGCGGCAGCCAGCCTCCGTGCCAGCCCTCGGGCGTCCAGGGCCTCCCATGAGGTCCTGGGTGTGCATCCTAGCGCCTGGACCCCACTGAGGGCTGGCTTAGGTCCCTGGTCCCCCAGGCTGTTTAGGGACAGTCCCTGAAGGCTCACGGCCCTGACCTTCCATCAGCACAGTCTTCCAGGGCCAAGGAAGGAGGTGGCCAGCAGGCTCTGCTTCTGAGGGCCGGGCCAGCCTGTCGTCCCTCTGTCCAGCCCCCTCGGCCAGGCCTGGGATGCCCCGGGGCTGGGGCTCGCCTTCTTTTCTGGGCGGGTGAGGTTGATGGCGGGGAGCTGGCACCCAGCAGTGGGGTGCGGGTGTGGCAGGAGGCAAGCCTTACCCAGCCCTGGGGGCCCATCGAGGCACAGACCCATGCTGGCGGAGACCACAGTGCGGCCAGCAGACGCATCCTGCTGGAGGGGGTCCCTTCTCCGGCCCCCGGGGGCTGTGGGGCTCTGGGAGAGCCAGTCACTCTCTGGGCCAAGGCGGAGGGATGGGCTACTCCCGGGTGGGCCTGGGCTCCAGAGCCCTCGACCTGAATCCCGCCCACAAGTTGAGGTGCCATCTTTGCCCCCCCCCCGCCCCCGCCCCGGCTGGGTGGCGCTCGCTCAGGCTGCGTCCAGGGCCGGCTGAGGCTCCAGTGTGGGGGCGGCTGGAGCGGGGCCCCCACTTGCCAGGGCCCTGACTCATCA
Source organism: Hyaena hyaena (assembly GCF_003009895.1). Classification (NCBI taxonomy): domain Eukaryota; kingdom Metazoa; phylum Chordata; class Mammalia; order Carnivora; family Hyaenidae; genus Hyaena; species Hyaena hyaena. The sequence continues at coordinate 841,230 of NW_024080702.1, read as the reverse complement.
GGTGTGGACAGCGTGAGTCATCGGGGAGCCAGGGGGCGGCTCCAGGTTCCAGGATGCAAGGCTCACGGACGGCACATCCCGCAGCCCCAGTTCCCTGTCTGCGGGGCCCCCTCCCCTCACTGCTGCCCCCACCTCCCTCCCCACCGCCCCCCTCCCCTCCCCACCGCCCCCCTCCCCTCCCCACCGCCCTCCTCCTCTTCCCACCGCCCCCCTCCCCTCCTCACTGCCGCCCTCCCCTCCCCTCCCCACCGCCCTCCTCCTCTTCCCACCGCCCCCCTCCCCTCCTCACTGCCGCCCTCCCCTCCCCTCCCCACTGCCCTCCTCCCCCCTCCCCTCACCACTGCCCTCCTCCCCTCCCCACTGCCCTCCTCCCCTCCCCACTGCCCTCCTCCCCCCATCACCGCCCCCGTCCCCTCCCCACTGCTCCCCTCCCCTCTCCTCCCCACTGCCCCCAGCCTAGGCTGCTCTGGGAAATCCTGGGCTGGGGGCGCCTTCTGGTGTTAGCGTCCCATTGCCCAGATGGACAGCCCGAGGTCCAGGGAGGGAGCAGCGCAGGCAGGACAAGGACCCAGGGCACCGCACGTGGGTCTCCCACAGGCACCACACCAGGAGGACCACGCAAGCGGTCCTGTCCGCTCCTTACCTTTCTGCTGGGTGAGAGCAGAGTCCGAGCTCTCTTATTTTTACCTACAACCTGGGGTGGGGGTGGGGGAGGGAAAAAGTCCAGGGCTTCCGCCACCACCTTGGTGGGTGAAATCCTGGTGTGGAAAAGTCCTGGTGTGGAACCTGGAAAGTGCAGACCTTGGGCTCTAGACAGAGAGACATGTGAGGAGCTCTGGGAGGGGCTGGTGTGGGCCGCTGAGAGCTTCACCACGTTTAAGAACAACCCGGCTCCCTCTTACTTTCTCCCTTCTCCCAGCCCTGCTTTCTCATGTGCGTAATGTGCAGTCAAACAAGTTTTGGGGTCTTTTCCAGTTAGAAGTGTGTAACAGGCTAGATGAGTCAGAACCAGGAACATGTAGGTGTATATTGAGCCAGTGTTCTTGGGTGGATGGACAGACAGGTGGATGGACGGACAGGTGGATGGATGGACGGACAGGTGGATGGATGGATGGATGGATGGACAGGTGGGTGGATGGACAGACAGGTGGATGGATGGATGGACAGAGGGATGGATGGATGGATGGATGGATGGATGCACAGGTGGATGGATGGATGGACAGAGGGGTGGATGGATGGACAGGGGGATGGATGGACAGGTGGATGGGTGGACGGACAGGTGGATGGATGGATGGACAGGGGGATGGGTGGATGGACAGGTGGATGGGTGGACGGACAGGTGGATGGATAGATAGGTGGATGGATGGACAGGTGGATGGATGGGGAGACAAATATGTGGATGGGTGTGAGTGGGTGGATATATGGGTGGATGAAAAGGAGAGATAGATGTGTAGAAGTTTGGGAGGGTGGATGGATGGATGGACAGACGAATGGATAGGAGGATGGATGGATGTGTGAGTGGGCAGGTGGGTGCATGGATGGGTTGTAGGATAGATGGATGGATAAGTTGGTGGGGGGCTAGATGGGTAGTCTTGTGGGAGGATGGATGAGTGGGTGGGTGGGTTAATGGACAGATTGTAGGTGGATAGATGAGTGGGTGGGAGGTTGGATGGATGGAGGGATGGAGGGAGGTGGGTGGATAGATGGGTTAGATGGTTGGTTGGTTGGATAGATGGATGGAGGAATGCATACATGTGTGGCTGCATGGATAGCTGGGTGAATGGATTTTGGGTGAATGGATGGATGATGTGTGTGGCTTTTGCAGCACTGAAAATGTAGGCTTCCTCTCCTGCTAATAATTAAATATTTGATGGGTCAAATGCGTAGCAAAACTGTGGACTAGCAGGTAGAAACCTTGGACTTAATTTTCACCCTTTCACTGTGTGACCTTGGGCAAGTCACTTACCCCTTCTGACCCTCAGTTCCCTGACTGCAAAATGAAGGGGTTGGAGACATCAGCCCCTAGTGTTTCTTGCTTTGGCAGAATTCTGGGCACGTCCTGCCCCCTCTGCCCCTCCTCCCACCTCCCTCTGGGGCAGAGGCCCCCTTCCTTCTCCCTCCTGCACACAGACTCAGGCCTTCCCCGGGTGGTGTCTCAGCAGGCCCGTGGTGAGGACCCGGCAGGCGGCCCCGCTGTGAAGCCTCCTGGAGTGGGGCTGTCCGTGCCAGCTCTCCGCCCGGTTTGGACAGGTGCCCAGCCCCGTTTTGAGGTTGTCACTTAGGTGCCGCAGGAGGCTGTCTGTTGGCATGACCTTTTCGGCCGAGGACACAGCCCCCTCCGGGGCCCCGGACAGCCGCCATCTGGCAGTGGTGGTCAGTCGTGGCTCATACGAATGTGATTATTCTGATTTTGGTAAGATTGAAGTGTCAACACTCCCCAGAAGCACGACGGGATGCACTCCGGCATCTGCTGTTTCTCCCCACATCCCCGCGGCCATTCTATCAATCACGAGGAGGCTGCCCACACCGCACGGTGTCCGCGGGACACGTGAGGGACAGTAAGGGGGACATTGACATCCTCTCCGTGATCCGCGCCATGGCCGCGGGGCTCTGGGCGCCCACATCGGTGGGCTTGCAGCAGACCTGAGCTCTCAGTGTTAACAGCTTGGGTTCAGGGGCCTGCTGGCTGGGACCCCCTCCCCAGCTCTGCTCCCTGCGGGTTGGGTGACCTTGGGCCTCAGTGTTCCCCTGTGTGAAATGGGAGCAGTATTGCTCCTTCCAAGGTGGTTGTGAGGGTAAAAAGAAGGGACGTTGGGTAAGGGCAAGAATAGCACCTGCTGGGGTCCTACCCGTAGTGAGGCCTATGTCCCCTCCTTCCAGCCTGTGTGGATCTGCTGGGGCGGGGCACGCGGACCCCACCAGCCGGGCCCCTGTGCCCCTGGCCCTCTAGCCTGCTCAGAGCCCGAGCACAGTGTGGACAGTCACAGGCCCAGGGACCCGCGTGTCTGATGGGAGGGGTCGTGGGCCAGGAGACCGAGGCTCACCTGCTGAGTCCCAGGGATCCGGGCCTTAATTTCCTGTCTGATAAGCAGGTGGGGGAGGGCTCGCGTTACCAATGTTTCTCGGGTCCCTTCGGCCCCAGAGCCCTGGGTCTCAGCTCATCAGGCTGAAGCCTGAACTTCGCACCAGCCGTGCGGTCTGAGCAGCGACAGCCCAGCAGTGCCAACCGCCCCCCCCCCCGCCCCCGAGAGGTGTAGGTCAGGGCCCTGAGGACGCCTGGCACTGATGCCTGTCATCGTTTTACACTTAGCACAGGCATTGGGGCCATGGGACGCTGAGGCCCGTGGCAGGAAGTGCTGGTACCTGCTGGCGAGCCGGGAAGCAGGGGTGTAGGAGAGGGGGCTCTCAAGTCCTGAGGGCACCTGGCAGGGGTGGCGGCTGCATGGGGACGTCCCTCACTGTCTCTCCTCCGGGGAATGCCGCACGTGCGTCTCCTCTGAAGGGCTGTAGCTGAGCCCTGGAGGCCCCGGGAACCTACCCCCCCCACCGCGCCCCTTCCTGCCGGCTGGACGCTGGCCTCGGCCGGCCTGGGGGAGGCCTGGCTCTGGCCTGACTGCCCTTCTCAGGCCGCCACCAGGGCTGTAATAGAAGGGGAGTGAGTGGTCCAGGCAGAGGCTGCCGGGCACCAGGGAGCGGGCCCCCCGCCTGCTGTCGGGACGAGTCTGCTTCCTGAGCAGCAGACTCGGCCATGATGTGCGGGTTTGGAGTCTGTGGGGATGGAGAGCCGGCGGGGCCAGGTGGGGGGCTCGGAGGAGCCAAGAGTCGCCCAGGGGCCGGCTGCGTGGGACACGCGCCCACTGCTTGCTGCCCAGCTGTCCCTGGAAATCCAGTGCCACCAGCCCATGCGCTGGGGATGGATGAACTCTCTGCCTTTGCGGTGTTTTCCCCCTGGAGAAATGTGACAAACAGGCCGGGACTTGCAACACTTCAAGGAGGGAAGTGGTGTTGCCCAGGCGGCTGTGCACCTGCCAGCATGCAGCCCAGGTGGGCTGCATGGAGGAGGGAACAAGGACAGGAAGCAGAATGGTGAGGAGACGAGGGTCTTGGTGAAAACTTCAGAGCATCTGAGGCTCAGAGTCTCCTTCCAGGTGGGGATGCCGGGGCCGGGGAGGAGCAGGCCTTGCCCCCGGAGACCCCGCCCCAGCCCAGGCATCACCCCATGAGGTGGAGAAGCCACCCGGGGCTTGTGCTGTGTGGACAGATGGCCCTGCGGCTGAGGCCGCCCTTAACTGGCACAGGGCTCCTAGGGGGACTCTGCCCCTCTCTGGGCCTGGGGCCTGACCTGAAACGCCCCAGCCTTGCCAGGCACCCCCTTCCCGGCTGTGGGCCTGGCTGGCCTGGTTGCGGGGCTGACCCTGTGCTGGGCGGCCTGGCTCCCGGACAGCCTCTGGGTGGCAGTGGAGGTCTGGCTAGCTCCCTGCGGTGGCTCTGCCTGGGGCGGGCCCTGGTGGGGGCCGTTTCTGGAGGAGGCTGCCTGCTGACCGAGGGCGTTGGGGGGGGGGAGGGGCGGCGGCACAGGCGGGCGTGGCTGTCGCAAACCTCTCCGTCTGCCCGAGGTCCTCGCACCAGGGGACCCACACGCCCCATCCCATGACCTGCTCTGTTCGCGGCGACTCTGCACTTGGCCTCCGGCCCCCACCGAGCTGGGTGGGCACCCATGCTCTTGTTCTCGCGTGCATCCTCCAGTCCCCGGCCCTGAGCACGGCCACTGGCATGTAAGCAGTCCTCCAAGAACCAGGGAATCTTGGAGAATATTCCTTGACATTCATGCCGTGTATGCCTGCAGCCTTGGCTTGAATGCCTCCCACAATGGGGGGCTCACTACCTTATGCTCCACACAGCCCACTCCATACAGGGGCAGTCCTACCCTGTTACTGAACAAAGTGGCTACAGATTATCATGCCCACCTCTCCCTGGAGGACTGGACGAGGCAGCCTGTGAACGGTCAGGGCACACACCTGTCCCTTTTTCCTCGCTTTCCATTGTGAGAATTCCCCCGAAGAGCAAACCAAAAACGCCCCGACAGGCCTTGCCTGTCTCTTCTGGCACCAGTGACCCGCCCTGGCCTGCGGGGCTTACACTCTGGCAAAGGGACACACCTGCTCTCGTGCACACACTGTCGGCACACACTTGCCACTGCCAAGCGGGCCCCGCTGAGGAGCACAGGGTGCGGGGGCGAGGTCCTTTCTGTCGGGAGGTCAGGGAAGGCCTCATGGGAAGTGACTGTTCTGGGAAGGGGTCCTCGGGTGACACGAGGGCAGAATGTCAAGGGTGCCTGGAACAGCATGGGGAAAGGCCCTGGGGCAGGAAGGGGGTGAGGCTTAGGAACCGGGAGCTTTCCTTTATGGCTGGGACTCTGAGCCTGTGAGCTGAGAGCATGCGGCCCAAGGGCACATTCAGGACTTTGGACTTTGTGCTGAGTGCACGGGAGGCCACTGTGGGGGCCGGGCGCTGCCGGGTCTGCCCAGAGTCCCCACGCTGGACTGTGGTTCTGCTGGGTGTTTCCAGCCTCTCCACAGTGTTGAGGGTTTGGTCACTGGAGGCCTTCAGCGACATTGGCCGGTGGAGGGAGGGGAAAGCCTGGTACTTCTCGCTGCAGGTTTGCTGTCCTGGAGGGGTCTCTGCTGACTCCAGTGCCCGCCCGGCGCCCCCGCCAGCGCCGTTGCCTGCGGGCAGCCCTCCCGTGTGGCGTGGTCTGCACCCGTGGTCTGTGAACTCTACCTCCCCGCCCCTGCCTGTCCTGCTGCTGCTGACTCCTGGGATGTCACCAGGCCCCCGCTGGCGCTCGGCTTCTGGGCTCTTCCGCCCCTATATTAACACTTCTTGACATTAAGGTCCTTCCGTTGGAAAAGCCCTGACGTGTTTTCTGTGTCCTGATGGGGCCCCATCTGGTGCCCCCTTTTGTCTTAAGTGGGTTTAGGTTGGGTTCATGTCACCTGCATCCAGAGGCACCCTGACTTCTGTGCTTCTGGGGGGTTATGACAAAGGTGGACAGAGGTCAGCCACCCGGGGTGAGATTTCTGGGGGAAACGCGGGAGAAAAGGCACTCCCCGCATTCAGGTGGCTCCCAGGCCGCCTCATGGAACCCTAAAACTAAGGGTCCAGCGCAGGGGCTCACAGGGCAGGACGCGGCACGGTGTGATCAGACACCGCACTGACCTGGGCACACGGGAAGCCCACTGCCGTCCGGGCGGGGGGGTGGGGGTGGGGAGCACGGTGGACGCGTCGCTGCCGTGTGTGGCAGGTTGCACGTTTGTCCCTCGATGCGCCTCTCTGGTTACGCAAACCTCAACCTCCCGTCCCCCACTGCCGCTCACCGTGGCCCCGTCGGGCGTGGTGTGCAGGGGTAAGTAGGGGTGATGAGTCTCATCTGGAGTTCCGGAAATGGCCTGCGGGAGGGACGGGAGGCATCTTCCTGTCTGTCTGCTGCGTGGGGCGAACGGCCCTGCGACTGGGCGGCGGGAGTGGCAGGGACTTACAGTTTCTCAGGCTCCTTGTCTCGGCCGGGCTTTCTTCCGCTCCCTGCAGCGTGGGCTCTGGTCGTCGGGGAGCTCGGCCGGGGCCGCAGTGCCCGGATGGCCTCACCCGGGACTGTGGGGCCTTGCTGGTGACAATCAGGCCGGCGGCTGGGGTGACCTCTTTCCTCGCGGCTGTCCTTGGACGACGGTCAGTGGGACTTCCCTGCCTGGTGCTGGCTGCCCGGGGGATGGCGGTGGGCGGCGCATCCTCTGGAAACCTGGGCTCTGGAATTCACGCGACCTCACCCCTGCCACGTTCTGTGGGTCACAGTAAGTCTCGGCCAGCCCAGACCTGAGAGGTGGGGAAGCAGACGCTTATCTTCGTGGAAGTGGCTACAAAGTACTGTGGCCATGATTCCCCAGCCCCCCATGGGCTGGAGAGACAGAGCTGGCACGGTGACCAGGGTGACAGGGTGACACCCTGCCAGCCCCTGGTGCACCTTTGACATGGTACCAAGGTGTGTGTGAGGTGCTCATGGCCGGCGGGGTGCTGTTAGGGGAGGGGACGGTGGCCCAGGGATCTCACTGGCATCCGCATGCATTTACTTATTCAATACACAGTTTTGAGGGCCCTATATTGGGTCAGGCCCTGCCTTTGTGTAGCCGGTGTTCTGGTTGATGGGAAGAGGCAGACAGACCCAAGCGTGTGATCCTGAGTGTTCAAGGACGCAGCAGGGTCTGAGACAGGAGTGCCAGACAGGGTGGTTTGGGAGGGCTACCTGGAGGAGGAGATAAGGATGCAGAGACTTAGAAGAAGGTATAGGGCCAAGGCCCTGTGAAGCCTGCAGGGAAAAGTATTCTGGGCAGGGGAACAGCATGTGGGGAGGCTCTGAGGTGCCAGCGCAGGGGAGTTTGCTGGGGAGAGATAGTGAGAACAGGGAGCTGGTGCAGCTCAGAGGTCATCACAGCTCCCTGGTCACGTTGGCAATGTTTCCAGAAACGAGTTTGTGTATGTTGTTTCCATGGAACCGAGTCCAGGCCATCAGCTTGCTCCTCTGGGGACAGGGCTTTGTCTGTGGCTCAGGGTCAGGGTCCCCTGGCAGCGGCCAGGATCGCTGTGGGGGTGGGGGAACCAGGTGAGAGGGGCGGTGTCCCCACACCCTGCCTGGGCTCCAGCCGTGACCGGGGGGCGGGGGGGGGGGTGCGTGCTGCTCTGTGGCTGTGGGCTGGGAGGGCCTGTAAGGATGGCTGGGCAGCGGCGCGTCTGGGTGAGGGTGCCCAGCCATTGGGTCCCTGCTGTCCCCGGGTGCGGGCCACATGCACGTCAGAGCTTCCTGGGCACCGGTCCCCCGGGCAGGACCGCATGGCTGCAGCAGATGGGACAGTCCCCAGGTGTGTCTGTCTCTGCCGTGGGGCCCGGTTCCTGCTGAGGGCGGCTCCCGTCCCCACCTCACATCAGAGGTGTCTGAAGGAAAGACCGCACCTCTACTCTAAATTTTTGGCCGCGTTGGGGGCTGGGACCATCTCATCTCTATCCAACCTGGAGATTTGATGCTGTTTCTAGAATAAGCCCCCACCCCCACTGCCTTCTTTTTTTTTTTTCACCTTTCCATTTTCTGTGAGCAAATCTGCCTCCTGCTGCTGGTGTCTTGGTTCGATTAGAGCAGTCACTTCTAAGCTTGAAAAATCCAAGTTGAGGGAAGAAGAAAAAAAAGAGAGAGAGAGAGAGAGAGACGAAAACTCCCTGGCATGGCCATCCTGATGGAAGATTCCCTTATCTCCTGGCCGCAGTCTGTGCGTCTGTGTGCGCCTAATAACCCAGCAGATCTTGTCTTTGCAGAAGAACACACAGTCTTTCAGGCCGGCAAAGCCCTTGGCGGTGGCAGTCTTCTCCTGCACGGCCGCCCCCTTCCCTCCCAGGCTTCAGCCCCAGAGCCATGTGGCTGGTGTGGGCAGAGGCAGGACCTCATTCACTGATGGCCTGGCACCTTTCCAGGCACTGAGCATGCACGTCATATGCAGGGTTCCCAGCAGCTCTGTGGAGCTGGCCTAAAAGACCCATTTTACAGATGGGGAAGTAGTCCAGACAGGGTGGGAGGGAGTATCCACGATAGCACATGAGGCTTCTTTCAAAGGATGGGGACCCAGAGTCAGAGGACCTGGGCTACGTCTTCACTTTTCTCTGGACTCAGTTTCTCCACCTGTACGATGATGAACAGGTAGGATTAGACCATCTCCAATATTCAGGGCGCCCGGTCTTAGCACACAGAGAGGAGCCAGGGGGCCAGGCCCTGCATTTCACGGGGGCAGCTGTGGAAGCAGTGGCATCAGATGGAAATGGCCGGGTGGAGCGCCCGTCTGGCACCCACGGCCGGAGTGAGCTGCTGTTACACTTTTGATGAGTTGTTTCGGTGTCCTGCTGACTTAGGCAAGGTGCTGAATCTCTCTGAGGCTCACCTTCCTCATCCGTAAAGTAGGGACGAGAAGACGGTCATATGGCTTCGGCAAGGCGAGCAGAGGCTGGGTGCCAGCGCCCGGGAACGGGAGTCCTGCCCTCGCTCTGCTGTAGCTGGGGCTCAACCAAGGATGAGATCCTTGCAACTTTGACTTGCTTTCTCCTTGGGAGACTCTCTGTGCTGCAGCTCAGAGCATGCAGTGGTCTTCCGTGCACCCACCGCCTTGCCCAGGGATGAGGACCTGGAGTACAAAGGGTGAGAGACGACCTGGAGGGGCCTTGCAGGGGTGAAGCCCAGATGGGAGACAGCCCAGGAAGGTGGGCTGGCAAGGCGCGGTTTCTAGCGCAAAGCTGAGAGCAAGGAAGGGAACTTCATGTGGCCTGAGCCTCTGGAGAGCTGTGGGGAAGGGGGTGGGGACGGCTCTTCTGTCTCGGGCGGCCAAGGGACCTGATCACATGTGTGCTGTGCAGATGCAGAGGGTGAGGAAGGGGAGGGTGCCCCCCCCCCCTCCCGGCCAAGCAGCCGCATGTCCTGGGAGGGCTGGGCAAGGAGCGCCTGTCAGCACCAAGGACAGCGGCACCACCAGGCTGCTCTACCTGCTGCCTGGCTCTAAGTCACCCTAAATCCACCAGTGCTGACTTCCAGAAGGTTCAGCCCAGCTCCCAGGCCCGCTCAGGCCGGTGCAGGAGGGACACAGCTGGAGAAGAGCAACTGGTGGTGACGGGGTTGTGGTGGGCGGGAAGCGCAGGACGCCACGAGCGATGAGACGGCTGAGGGACCATCTCCAGAGGCTGCAGGTCTCTCCCATCGAGGATGAGCCCCTGCAGCTGGAGTGTCTCATCCTCCTCCCTTGGGACAGCCAGACGGCCACCTACCAGGTGACTCGCCCTGGGCGGCCACTGGGCCATAAGGCCACCAGAGCTGCACGGAGCACGTCCACCGGCGCAGATAACTAAGTCGCTCGTGGTAGAGACGGGACAAGGGGGCCGGCCTTCCTGGGGGTGGAGGGCGTCTGCATTTCTGTACGGTTTTTAACAAGAGGAGAAAAGACGAAAAGCCCCGTGGTCTCAAGCGTCAGCCTCCGTGGAAGCCCAAGGGCTTCCCTCTTCCTGTGGGCCACCTCTGGTCTGTGGACAGAGTGCCAGTGATGTGACACTCTTGGGTCCGAAGGCAAGGACTTCGTTCATTCCTACTGAACTGATGCTGACTGAGTATGATGTGGGGCCCATGGGCTGGGATACCCAAACTGCCCAGGCTCCCTTGGGGTGCAACCCCAGGCCACCCAGAGTGAGAAGAAGGGGAGGTGAGGTGGGTGAGCAGGAAAGCTGTGGGCCCCCCACGAAGGTCACCTCCAGGAAAGAGGCCCCAGCACACATCAGAGCAGGTGTCCCAGGAAGAAGATGCACAGAGGCGTCCACCAGCTCCCTCCTCCCCTACCTCTCGCTGTGGGCCAGAATGACCCCCCAGCCTCCACCCTAACCCTCAGGGCAGCTTCTGGGGAAGACCCCAGAGCTCCTGTGAGGCTTCGTGGAGTCCAGAGGATGGGGGAGCTGGTGACAGAGTGGGGTGGCTTCTGCTGTGATAGGTGACGGTGGCTGTACCACCTGGACCTCGCCCAGGTTAAGCAGAGATGGGCGTAGGGGACAGGGCCAGTGGGGGCGGGGCGTGGCAGTGGCTCAGAGCCCAGGGCAGGCGTGGGAGCCAAAGAGGCTGAGTCCAGCCTAGCGCCAACAGCAGGGAGCCCGTGTGAGCAGCGGGGCTTGGTGGAGGAGGGGCCCTTGGCTCAGCTGGAGGGAGGAACAAGGGAGCTTCCTGGAGGCGGTGGTGTCTTCTAGCTTTGGCCCCAGACTTGTTTTCTGCCTGGTGCGGGGAGGTTAGTGGGCTCAGGGCTGCAGGCTGCGCTTAGGAATGCCGGGAAAGCCTCAAGAGAGCCTGTCCTTGGCGGCCCAGATGTGGAAGGGCAGGGGTTCTGGGAAGGCACCTGGCAATCTGACCCACAGGTGGGGGACACCTTGGCACATGAGGCTGGCTTCTGAGCTCGCAGGACTAGCCCGGGGCCCAGAGGGTGGAAATCCTCTAGCTCCAGGGAGCAGAGGGGACCAGCTTGGGGCTGTTCTGTTCTGCCCAACCCGGGTGTCGTCTCCGGCATCCTCTGCAGTTGGTCTGAATGTTCTGGAGTTTTCCTAATGTTGCTGTCTACTGACTTGTGGCTCTGTGTGGGGTCCCGAGCATTTCACGTCCTGGGCCTCGCCCCCTCGCCCTCACAGACGTCCCCTGGCTGGCATTGTCTCCTTCACTCAGAACAGGGGGCAGGACGTTGAGAGAGGAGGGGGTCCGGCTGGCCAGCGAATCCCACGGCTGGTAACTCCCTCGCCCTGGGTGACCCCACTGCATCTCCCTCCCATGCCTTCCCATGATCCCTCTTTTAAAAATAATTATGAATTAGTGCAGGTAGTGTTATAATAGCCATAATCATCATAGAAACTTGCCCTAGGCTACAGTCGAGAGTGCGCGTGATAAACCGTACCCACAGCTGCCATATGAGCCAGTCCTGGACCACTGGGGTCCCCCACCACGCTGCTCGACCATTTAGAGGCAAATCAGGCAAATCCCAGACTTCATCTTATTTTATCTCTACCTGGTTCAATATGTGCCTGTAAAACACAAGCTTCTTAAAAAACAAAAAAACAAAAAACACACAACCATGACATCATTATCACCCCTAAAATAGCAACAAGTGCTTAATATTAAACATCCAAGTGTCTTCATGTCCTTGTCCTAGGCCTTTGTCTTTAAGGCTTATTGCATTCTGGATCCAAATAACGGCTGAATATTACATTTTCTGACACTGAGGTCTCTTGCAATCTATGCATTTCCTTTCCTCTCTCTCTTTTCTGAAGGAACTGACTGGCTGTGGTGCGTCCCCATCCTGCAGGGCGGGGCTGGGACCCTGCACGGGGGGGGGGGGGGGGGGGGGGGGGGGGGGGGGGGGGGGGGGGGGTGGGGGGGCGGGACCCGGGCCTGGAGCTGAGGGACACGGGTGTGTGTTGGGAAGGATGGCTTCAGAGGAGGTGTTGGCTTCTAATGGCTGTGGCTCGTTAAGCCTGGGTTTCTAAGCCTCCTCGCTTAGGTTTCCCACGGTGCTCGGTGCCAGCATCCCGCACGGTCCTTCGAGATCCTTCCCTAGCCATACGCCAGCATGATCCATGTAGACACCCAAGTCAGCTCTTTTCTTTACAAAACAAATTGGCTCATATTCGATGCATTGATCTGTAGCGTGCTACGTTTCCTTAAAGTTATAAATTATGGACATTTTCCATGTCACTGCACGGGGACTACTCATTTTTTATCTACAAACATTTCAGAGTGTATCTCTGAAAGATGCCGGCCTTTAAACTCTCAACCTTGAGGTCATTCTCTCACCTGAAAGAAAGAACAATAATTTCTTAATCTTATTCAATGTCTGGAGTTCAAATTTCCCTGATTGCTCCATAAAGGTTTTGTTAATTATTTTTTATTAAAATTGTTTCAAGATAAGGTGCACATACAGAACTGATGGTTCTCTGGAATCTCTTAGTTTATAGATAACCCTCCCTCTCTCTCTCTCCCTCCCTCCGCCTTCTCTCTCTCTCTCTCTCTTTTATTTGTAATTTATTTTTTGGAACCAGGTCTCTTGTCCTTCGGAGCCTCCCAGCCTGGCCAACCGTGGGCAGCGTCTGGGCACCCGTCCATCAGGAGGAACGTGACATCTGTCTGTCTTCTCCTTTGCAGTGTTCTAGGCTGTGGACAGTTATTGCCCACATTCCAGCAGTTCCTCGGGGAGTGACAGAGCGTGGTGACAGACCCTGTCACTCCGTCTGCACTTGCTGGCTGGGATCTCCTCCAGAGAAGCGTTTACTCATCAACTATTGGTCAGTGGGAAGCACAGTTTGAGAGGAGGGAGTCAGAGGGCATGCTCCAGTCTCTGCCTTTATTTACTAGTTTTCAAGGTAACAACTTGGTTTTGCCACATCCCCCACTTACGGCCGGAGTCCCCCCCCCAGTGCCAGCTCAGCAATTTGGATGGACTTGCTATGTTTCCATTGGCTGCAGGTATAATCTGTTTTCACACTTAAACTGTCCCGTCTTTGGCTTGTGGGAACCTCTTCAACTAGACCCCTGAGTCCTCCTGCATGGCTGGGAGTCTCCGACTTCTTCCTTGCCATCTGGGGCACTGTTCTCCCGGCTCCCTGCCCGGCCCGGCCGCGGCCACCCCTCAGAGGGTTCCTGCGCCCTTTGGATGGGAAACAGCACTGGGGGGCGGGAAGCTCTCTGCTCTCCGACCGGCCTTTGTCTCAGAGGCTTTCATTAGATAGGCCAGGAAGTTCTCTTTTTAAAGATAAAAAAAGTAGTCAAATGTGGGCTTACACGGCTTTATTTAATTTCTTGACTTTGCATTTGTTTCTCTTTTTGTTCACATGAACAGCTTGGTTCCTAATGGCATAAAATAATTACATATTAATTTTGTCTTTATATCAATGTGGCTTTAGAATAACACTGCCAATATTATTAGTTACAGTGGGGTCGCCGAGAGACCCCACCGAGATCAGAGACGTCTGCTTCTGCGATACGTCTCGTCCGTGGGGCACAGGGCTCAGGAGTGTGCAATAAAATCAGTGTTTCAAACTCACTTCAGATGACTCTTTTCCGTATTGTTCGTGCCACTGATTCGATACACTGTTAGTTTCGTTGGTTTTGTTTTGCTTTTAATTTTTAGAGATTGTTTTTTGGAAATTTTAATTTTGTTGTATAATTACCCAGAACGTAGGCGGAATGTACTTAGGACAATTTCAGCTTCCATACCTGCCCCTCCATCCAGTTTCTATTTCCTTCTTTAGGTACAGATTTCTTCTCCTCGGGCTTTTGCTCTGAACTTCCATTGTTTCTCAAATATATGCAAATGAGGGTGCACTCACATCCCCCTCGTTCTCAGATGAACGCAGATGCACCTCTGCACACTTTCCACTATCTCACTGTTTCCCAGCTGATTGAAGACACTGGTGCTCAGTCCATACCCTGAGGGTGGGCGTGGTCATGCCCTCTGTCCCCCAGCGCCTGGTGGTGGGTTTTGGGCATTACGACTCGGAGATGGATGGAGGCTGTAATACAGGTGCAGTGGAGCACTATACAGGTGCAGTGGAGCACTGGGGAGGGAGTTCTGAGCACCCCTGGGAGAGGCAAGGAAGGTGCCAGAGAAAGGAAGGTTTGAGAGGTGGTGAAGGATGTGCAGGGGTCTTCACGGGTACGGGGGGGGGGTAGGTCTCAGGCTGGGGTGGGCACGGCTCTTCAGGTGGCTCCTGGCAAGGCTGGGAAGGTAGAGCCTTCCTGCAGCTGGGGTGCTGGACTTGTGTGCCACTGAGAACCCAGGCTCTGTATCACCCATGAGGGTGGAGGTGGCAGACTGACCCCTCCTCTGTGCTTCCACAGCCTGCTACCTCCAGCCCTAAAATACAGCTTGAAATAGAGTCTGTGCTTTTCTTTATTTTGGGATATAGTTGGTGGTGGGGGCATCTGTCTCCCTGCTCAAATGGCAGCCCCTCAAAGGTCCGGGCCCATCTCAGCACCTGGCCTCACTGAGCGGGGGGAGAGCATGCTTCTCGGAGTCTGAGACCCAAGTTCAAATTCAGATTCTGCCATTTTCTCCATCTGTCGAATGAGCACGGTGGGTAGTGAGTTCCTGGAGCCCTGGTGGGAGAGAGATGGCGGCAGACACGGTGGCCCCGGGCGGGGGGAGTGGGGGGGCCAGGAGGCCGATGAGCATCTCAGGGTAGGAGTTTGTATTAGCCGCCATACACATCAGGTGGTTTTAACCACAGAAATGTGTTGTCACAAAGCCTGGAGGCTGGAGTCCAAAATCAAGGTGAGGGCAGAGCTGTGCTCCCTCCTGGGGCCCTACGGGAGGCTCCCTCCTCCAGCGTCTGGGGTCTCCTGGTGTCCTTGTGGGTGTATCTCTGTCTCTGCCTCTGCTGTCACGTGTCACCTGGCTGCCCTCTCCCTGTGCTTCTGTCCCGGGGTCTGTTCTGCTGGCTTTATAGGGGGGCCAGTGTCATGTCTCACTGGATTAAGGACCCCCCTCTCCCCAATTCAGAATGAACTAATCCTAACTAATTACACCTGCAATGATCCTATGTCCAAACAGTGTCACATAAGCAAGCTGGGCTCCAATACCTCCTCTGAAAGGCATAGTTCAGTCCATGGTGGAAGTGACGAGGGCAGGGGATGAGGGATGAGGCCAGGCTAAGTCAGTGGCTCAGACACGCCCAGGGAGGAGGCGGGACGGGCAGGGAGAGGGCTTGGCACATGCTCCTCCTTCTGGATGCTCTTGCAAGGACAGCCCTGGAGCTGGGCTTGCTCTTCTGAGCGCTGGTTAGCGGAGCCAGGCCCAAGAGGAGCGAACCAGGTGACATCACCGGGGGGACGGGGTTGGGGGGGACCAGTCCAGCCGTCGGCTCCACCAGCAGGAGCTCAGCCTCCGTGACTCAGTGGAGTTCCATGATGTTTGGGATGAAACCCCAAAGGCTTTCCCTTCCCCACCGGAAACGTGCACCCTGAAAACCAGGATGGAACCCTGATGTTTAAGGTCAGCAAATAGGCTGCCCTCTGCCCGGCCTCTAGCTGCTCTGCAAGGCTTTCCAGGCCCAGCTGGGACAGCACGGGGTCTGTCCCTGCACCAGACACTGCTCTAGGGGCTTCCGGGGCCTTACCGTTAAGCCTCACATGAACCCTGTGAGTGGGCTGCAGCTCAGGAAGGATATGAAAGATCACAGCTTGTTAGTGGCGGAGCCAGGCTTTGAACCCGGAACCTAGTGTCTGTCTCTTCTCTCTGCTCCTCTGAGTTCACACACACGTGGCTTTTTGCATCCAGCCATCCCAGTAAGTGACCTTTCTCACCCAAGCCTTAAGCTCCATCTCTCTGTAACAGGAAGTTGATATCAACTGTCCAGGCTCCCAGGCCCAGCCCCTGACCCACCTTCCAGGCTCCTGTAATATCAAGCCCTCCCTTTCTCGCTATTTAGAGCTCAGTATTTATCACTGGCCCTAGGAGATGATACAAGGCCCATCCCATGCCTTATAAAGGCAATATCCTCTCTATCAGCTTGGCAACTCCTATACATCCCGCAGAGCCCTGACCAATCAAAGGCTCCCCTGCAAGCCTCTCCTGACCCTCACCTGCCTCAGCAAAATTAATCATGGTCCCCAAAGCACAGTCTCCACGTCTGCCTGCAGCCTTCACCCCTTCATAGCTGTGTGGCCAGAGCAACCTTCCTTAGCTGCAAAAGGGGACCCACACGGCGCTGCTGTGGATACTAAGTGATTGCACAGTGTCTGGAACGGTGCGTGCTTAGTAAGGGCCGGTGACAGCAACAACGATAACGACTGTGATCATTGTCTGGGGCTCCCAGAGCCCCGAGCCCCCCAGACCATGAGCATCCTGGGGACAGCGACGCCCCCACCCCCTCACCGTGTTCGTAGGAGCCGGTGTCGGGGCGGCCGGGCCCAGGTCTGCAGGCTCTAGCATACCTTGCTTTCTCCTTGCCCGCACGAGGGCCTGGGAGCATGGCCTACAGGGCTGGGTGCGCCGAGGAGTCTAGGAGCCTCCCGCGATGCTCTGTGGCCACCGGCCTTCTCCTGCAGCGCGGAGGGCCCAGGGGAGGTTTGCGCCGTTTAGCGGGGGCAGCGCCGCTTAGGGGGACCCCCAGGCTCTCAGCTGGCAGGCAAGATGAGCCTCTGGGAGCCCCGCGGGAACTGCCTTCCACACCTGCCGCTCCGCTCGCTCGTGTGTACAAACACCCCATTACGTCTGATTACAAACCATTAGTGCAATTAGGTTAGCCCCTGTCTGCGCTCCGGGGCCTGCAGCCAGCTGTGTTGGGGGCCGGGGACAGAATAGCAAGCAGCCTCCTGCAGAGGCGGCGCGGCTCCGCCGGCTGGGGGCTCCAGAACCGTCCTCTTGGGCGAGGGAGCCTGGGCTCCGGACTGTCCCCGGCCGGGGGGGGGGTGCTGTTCTGCACCTCCTGGAACTGAGAGTGCAGGGGTGGGGCCAGTGCTCAGGCGAGGGCACCCGGGGGCGTGAGCCAGGCCTGCGCACTCTCTCTCCCCACGCCCGCAGTGCTGCCCACCCGCACCCCGGATTCTCACCCTCTGCACTGCCGATGATGCCGGGGGTGGGGCACCCACTGCTGTGGGGCCGTCCCGGTCCCCTGCTCCGTAGGACATTCAACAGCATTCCTCCTTGCTGGATGCCGATGGCCCTCTCATCCTCTGTGACAGCCAGAAATGCCCCCCCCCCCCGCCCATTGCCAGGCGGCCCAGGGGGGTTGAGAGCTGCAGCCTGGACCGTGATTTCATCCACCCGGACCACGCATTCAGCGGGAGCACTGCCTTCTGGGCGGTCGCAAGCTGCCCTGCTCTGTTTGCCTCCTGGCCCCGTGGGCTGCGGCCCCTCCCTCCACCTGCCTCAGCCCTCCTTGCTCTTTAATCGCAGCCTGCAGCCCACAGCAGCCTTTTAAGCCCAAATACTTAGTCACCTCTGGCCCTGTTACCCCCAGGGGTGCCCAAGTCCGAGAGACCCCACAGATCGCTCCCCTGACCCCCACGCTGAGCACAGCCCCAGCCCGCTGGACTTGAAAGGGCCGCTTCAGCTGTGTACTTGGCCCGGGGAGGGAAAAGAGGCTGCGGCTGTTTGTTCTGGGAGTCAGAGTGAGTGTGCGGATCTTCAGAGCACGGCTGGAGGTGTCCGCCGGCAGCCGTCCTGCCCCGCCCAGCGGATGGATGGCTTCCTGCTCCCCGCACACCCCGTCCCACGCTCATCGCCCAGCATGGAAATGACCATATATCCCCTGTTCTAAGATGCTCTTCCAAAGTTCAAATCCCCTGAAGCTGGGACACATCTTTCGGGTGCTGGGGTCTTACCATGGCTCTCGTCTGGGTGCTATTGAGGATGTGGTCTGTGCGCTTGCGAACTTGAACTTGGTCATGACTCACGGGGCTTGATTGTAAATATGCACACACTTCCTCCTTGCCCTGTCTTCTTGCACTTGGCCGCTTCTCCTACCGAGAGGTGGGATGTGTTCATAGGGTGACCAGCCCTCGAGGTTTGCCTGGGACTGAGGTGCTGGGGACATGGACTTTCAGTGTTAACACTAGGAAGTTCCAGGCAAACTGAGGAAAGCTGGTCATTATACTTGCTCTTCACCCTTTGAATTGGGGTTGGCTTTGTGACTTGGTTTGGTCAATAGTACCTGGCCAGTGGGTGCCAATAAACTGAGACACCCCCCCTGAAAAACACCCCAAAACCCCTGGAATTTGTAACATATGCCAATTTTCTTGATGTCAATGCTCTCATCAGCTGATTTCAAGCTACCAGTATGCCTCTGTGAGCGTGAAATTAGGAGATGCACAGACTCTCTGGCTCACACACAGGAAGGGCCCATGTGTGCCTTGGAGCTTGGCCATGAGAAGCTCTGTGAGCTTCCGTTCTCTTCGTGACTGCCGTGTAGACCATCCTGAGCTAGCCTGCCGGAAGGTGAGACCACGTGTGGAGGGCGATTGTCTCTGTCAAAACCAGCCACAGCCAGCCTGCTCCCAATCACATCTCAGCCAGGACCAGCGGAGCCACCCACTCAACTCGTAGCTGACCTCAGACACAGGAGCGAGCCATGCTGGGGCCAGAGGTACCACGTACTGACCCACAGACTCATGAACTCATTGTTAAATTCTACCACTTTAAACCATTGCTTTGCTTTAATTGTGTTGTTTCAAGTAATCCTTCATTTGGGGGATGGTTTGTTACACAGCAGTAGCTAACTGATACACAGTTGTCCATATTGTTTTCCCCTTTACCTGAGCCATATGTGTTGTTGAGATATTACATGTGCTGAGTCTAATTATCATTTAAAATTGCCTTGAGCAGTTTATACTGGGATTCTGCACAGAATGGGAGCTGAACACACCCGGGGGAACACACATTGCAGCAGTAACTCTTTATATCAGTAAAGGAAATATTCATCTTTGAAGAAATGGCCATATTTTCTTACAAAGAAGCAGCCAGGTCCTTTATGTGCCTGGAGAGAGGAAACTGCTCTGTTTTATACTAAGATGTGTGCCAAAGGGCTGCCTAGTGCAGGCCAAGCAGCAGCTGAAGGTGGGAGAAATCGCCAACTGCCTCAGAAGAGATCAAAGTAACTGCCAGCTGGGAGAGGCTGGCGTGACCAGTTCAGGTGCCATGGGAGACCGCCGCCAGGCACCGTGTCAGGATTTCATTGGCAATGTTTTCTCCTAGTGCCACACAAAATCGTGGTACCTTAGAACGAACAGTGTCCTCAGTTTGGCCAGAATGTATGAGCATCCTTTACATACATGTTTCCCTGCCAGCTCCCCAGCCCTGGGCAGCAGGGGCCTGGAGGCATGACTGAGCAGACACCAGCAGGCATCCCAGCAGAGGGGATGCAGGGCCACGACCTTAATGCCCATTCTTGGTGGTGCTGGGCACCTGGGGCAAGCGGCTACGTGTCTCTGTTCCTTTGTTTCCCATGCCATTCACCCTCAGGGCAAGCCTGAGCCACAGCAGAGCAGACCTCACATGTGCTCCCTGTGCAGGTGAGGACACCGAGGGCTTGGGGGATGCAGGGCTCCCCGCCCCTGCCCCCCGCTCCCCTTCCCGCTCCCCCTCCTCCCTGCTCAGAAGGGCCCTGCGCTGGGTTCAGTGCTCTGCTGGCACCATGTTGAAATTCTTGCTTTGTAAGTAAGGGCCCCGTACTTTTCTTTTGCCCTGGGCCCTGCGGGTTATGAGGCGGGTCCCGGCCCCAGGAAGCGGCAGGACCGGGCGAGATCCAGGCTAGGCCCACGTGTGCCGCCAGCTGTGCGAACCCAGACACGTCGCTCGGAGCGCTGAGTGCAGCGCCGCTTTCGGGCTGTCTCTGCCTCTGCGGGCTGCACAGGTGGACTCTCCCTGCCTGGACCCGGCGGGTCGTTCATTCCTGGGCTGTGGTGCCCGTTTCCCTCTGGCTGGGGCCTCCCTCTTGGCAGGACCCAACGCGCCTGTGTGGGACAGTGCTTTGTAACCAGTTCAGCACGGGGTTGATGTTTGTGCAGTCAGCATTACTGCCGTCCGTGCGGCTATGAGTCACGGTGGGGGGCCCGGGGAGGGGGGGCCCCTGGTCGCAGGTCCTGCCAGTGGCTGCGTGTTTCCCTCGTGCTCCCCAGACAGGCCCCCGTGGCTGCCGACCTGCCTAGGACCCCGGGGCTCCGTCATCGCAGCCCCCCACCCCCCAGCCAGACACCAACTCTTGGGAGGAGCAGAGGCAAGGGGCTGACCTTGAGGCGTGCTGGAAGGTGAACGGCCCTAACAGACATTTATTTCTAAAACAGAACTGACTATCTAGACAACTGGTTATTAACTTGGGGAAAGGGAGTGCTATTTTAGGCCCAACATCAGAAAAGCATTTTCCTTTGAGTGCTTTTCCTGAACTTTTCACACCTGCCTGGCTGTGAGAGGCAGGGGCCGAGAGAGCAGCCTCCTCCCTGAGTCCCGGGAGAGCAACGGCCAGATGAGCCATAAAGACACATAAGCCATAAGCCACGATGGACGACATGAGCCCAATAAGACGCAACGGCCAGATAAGCTATAAACCACAGCTGGTGGCACGGCATCCCGTCAAAAGTGACTCTGGGGCCCTGTCACGTGGATGCAGCGTCCCATGCCAACAGGGAAAGAGCTGTGCCCAGCCAGCTATGGCCTGCCACTCTGCCCCAGCACAGATTCTTCAGATAGCTGGGGTCGGGGCTCAGCCTATGACAAAGATCAGGGCCCAGTGCATGACCAGGAACAGGGCTCAGAATGTGACCAGGGTCAGGGGACCAAGATCGGGGCTCAGAGTGTGACTAGGATCAAGGCTCAGTGTGTGACCAGACTCAGGGTTCGGTGTTTGTCTAGAGTCAAGACTTCGCATATGGCCAGGATCAAGGATTAGTATCTAAACAGGATTAGGGCTCCGTATGTATCTGGAGCAAGGGCTCAGCCCGTGGCCAGGATCAGGGCTTATTATGACTTTCTGGTGAGTCGGGGCACAGGACTGGCATCGATCTGAGGCTGGGAAGCAGAATGTACGTCTGCCCTGGGCTCCTTCCCACCTCTGTGCTGAGCCTGGCCCTGACGTGCTGTGCGGCTCTCCGCTCCCCCCACCCCTGCAGCTCTGTGGGGTGCAGTCTTGTAGGGTTTCCTGAGCTTGGACTGAGTGTGTGTGTCTGCAGAGCAGTTCACCCTCTGGCTAATCCCCCCGCTCCCCACCCCCAGATGATGGTCTCTGGGTGGAGCTGGGCAGGGGGGAGGAGGGATGCACTTTTTATTTTTTTATTTTAGAGAGAGAGGGAGGGAGGGGGAGGAGACAGAGAGAGAGAGAGAGCATAAGCAAGGGAGGGGCACAGGGGGAGAGAGAGAGAGAGAGAGAGAGAGAATCTCAAGCATGTTCCATACTCAGCATGGAGCTTGATGCAGGGCTCGGTCCCATGACCCTGGGATCATGATCTGAGCGCAAATCAAGAATTGAACACTCCACTGACTGAGCCACCCAGGCGCCCCTGAAAGGCTGCACTTTAAGTAGGATCCAGAGCAACGATTTTCTCCCGGACTCGGGAAGCACATGGGGCATTCACCTTCTGCATCATGGACTTGACTGTAAGATCTGAAGCCTAATCAGGATCCTCTAGGTGCTTCGGGGGAAGGAATGGGGGAGTGGCAGATGTCATTGCCTTAGCAAGTTTCTCCAGCAGATTTTGTTTGCATAGTCTGCTCCCCCCTTCTTAGGGTGTTTGCCGTGAAGCACACATTATGCCTCTTTATTAAAACTGTTCATCAAAAGGAAATGCGCAAGCTCGGAGGAACTGGAGAGAAGACAAGTAAGTGGAGATGGAGTGTCCTGGCATGGGGTCAGTGTTCCCTTCAGACTAAGCCCAGGCAGAATTGAAAGGGCTTTAGCTCCTTCATAGTGGCTTTCTGCCTCAGTTTCCCCACAGTGCTCAGTGTGTGAAAGACCTAGGGCCAGATGTTTCTGAATAATGGTAACAGTGAACGTGTTCATAGAAGTTACCATAACTCAGGCACCACTTTAAGGCTTTACATACATTAACCCGATGAATTCACAACAACCTCTGAGTCAGGGACTCTTACTGTTCTCATTTTACAGATAAGGACATTGAAGTACAGAGAAGCTGAATAGTGTGTCCGGGGTCACACAGCAAGCAAAGGCACAGTTGCTTTGACTCAGATGTCCCGGGTTCATACTACCTGCCAGTCCCCATAGGAGAGTAGCTCCCTGG
The DNA here is from genome assembly GCF_003009895.1 of Hyaena hyaena. Classification (NCBI taxonomy): domain Eukaryota; kingdom Metazoa; phylum Chordata; class Mammalia; order Carnivora; family Hyaenidae; genus Hyaena; species Hyaena hyaena. The sequence continues at coordinate 818,900 of NW_024080702.1, read as the reverse complement.
TCCTGGGTAAGTTCACAGGCCCCATCAAAGTCTGTCCTCAACCTAATCCTGTGAGACAACTACCATGATTTCTATGTTACAGATGAAGAAGCTGAAACCCAAGGGCACACAACTAGTAAGTGAAGTCATCAAGACCCTGGATGGAATGAATCCCAGTCTGGGACAATTTCTTCTTCTTCTTTCTTTTTCTTTCTTTTTAAAAATAGTTTATTGTCAAGTTGGTTTCCATATAACACCCAGTGCTCATCCCCACAAGTGCCCCTCTCCGTGCCCATCACCCCCTTCCCCTCTCCCCCACCTATCAGCCCTCGGTTTGTTCTCAGCATTCAAGAGTCTCTCATGGTTTGCCTCCCTCCTTCTCCCCCACTATTTCCCCCCTTCTTCTCCCCCATGGTCCTCCGTTAAGTTCCTCCTAATCCTCCTATATGCGCAAACATATGGTATCTGTCCTTCTCTGCCTGACTTATTTCGCTCAGCATAACACCCTCAAGGTCCATCCATGTTGCTACACACGGCCAGATTTCTGGGGCAATTTCTTCTGCATCATGTTACTTCTAACAGTGAGTTCCTGTTCTCATCTGTATTACTTTGGGCAATCCCTTTCCCTTATGCACTCAGCTGCCCCCTCCTTCAGCCTCACCAAGGATTCCCTCAGGATCTACACCATGAAGAACACAGTGTGGACCCCCTGCACCCAGCACTCACAGGGCTCAGGCTCGTTAATGCAGGAGACCCAATCTGGCAAACTTGATGTGCTCACATCATTGGTGGTTAAAATAGAAAATGCTGCGGCATCCTAGAGGCAGGGGGACCTGATCTGGCCTGGGCTGGGAAGAGGTCTGGGAAGGCTTCCCAGAGGCAGTGATCATCAAACAGGCTTGAAGATCACCAGACGACTGCTCAGGAGTGAGGCAGCATCAAACTCCAGGCAAAATTAGGACAAATGCATGAGAGCACAAGAACAACATCAACAATATAATCATAAACATCAGTATCGTCATCATGACCATCACCATCATTGTCATCACCATCATCATCAACATTATCAGGACCACCACCATCATCTTCATCAGCACAATCATCATCAATCTTCATCATCAACATCATCAGCATCACCATCACCTTATGAACAATATCATCAGTAACGATTTTAACATCGAAAACCACATTACAGCAGCAGCAGCAGCAGTAGCAGACGCTTAATGGGTATTGTAGTGCCTGCCACGTGGTGGGCTAGAAACACTGTCCAGATTATCCCACACTGTCCTCATCACAGGCTTGTGAGGTAGAGCCTATCATGATTCCTGATGTGCAGGGGATTTGGAGTTCAGAGACGTCGAGTTAACTTGCGTAAGATCATGCAGTTAGGACAGCACTGGGATTCAACTCAAGGAGCGGCGATGCCTACAGTAACAGTCACATATGGATGGGGTCCTCCAGAACTTCCCACTCTTTGGAGCTCAGTCACTGTGTCATGAATGGACAAAGGTGAGTGAAGCAGTTGATCATCATCTTCAAAGCTATCTTTGTCGATCTCGGAGGCTCTGCCTGGTTTCAGATTGTAGCCCTGCTATAGCCTGAGCAGAGGAAGAAAATCCTCTATGGATGGAGCACATACCCCCGACACATGAATATCTATGGAAAGTGAGCAAGGGCGAAGGATCAACCAACCCTGTTCTGAGCAAACCCTGCTCCGTACCCTTGGGCAATCTTAGCAAAGCATACTCTTCTCTCTGCCTTCAACTTCCTCAGCACTAAAATGGGACTCAATATCTTGTCAACAGTCAAGAGTTTTCCTGACGGTCCAATGAAGCAGTGAACTCAGCGGTGCTCTGAAGACTGGGAAGTGCCACCCAGGGACCAGCTTACCCCTGAAAGGGTGAGAGGGGAGAGAGGAGGAGACAAATTTTCACTGAGCACTTTAGAGGTTTGTCAATTTCATTGATCATTTTGAAGAACTGGCTTTTTGTTTCATTGATTTTCTCTGCTGTTTTCTGCTTCCAGTTTCATTGACTTTAGCTCTTATTTTTACGATGTTGTCCCTTTTGCTTGCTTTCTTTTTGTTTACTCTTCTTTTCCTAGGGTCTTGAGGTGGGAGCTTGATTATTGATTTGAGACTTTTCCTCTTTTCTAATGTAAGCATTTAGTGCTATAAAATTCCCTTTCAGCACTGCTTTAGCTGTGTCCCACAGATTTTTGTATGTTGCATTTCCATTTTTATTTGGTTTAATGTCGGTTTTATTTCCCTTGAGACCGCCTCTTTGATGCATGGATTGAGCCGTTTCCAGGTGTTTGGAGGTTTTCCGTTGTCTTGCTGCTATTGATTTCTAGTGGGATTCCATTGTGTGTGTGCTGGGGAACACACTATGATTTCAATTATTTTTATTTGTTGAGGTTTGTTTTATGGCCCAGAATATGTCTATCTTGTATATGGTCTGTGGGCACGTGAAAATAATTTGCAGCATATACTGTTGTGATTGCGTGGAGGGGTCTATCAGTGCTGATTAGATTCTGTTGATTGAGAGAGATGTTAGGTTCCTCCCTGTCCTGGTTTATTTTTCTGTCTAGTTGTTGCATTTTGGGGACAGAAGCACTGAGGTCTCCAACCGTAACTGTGGATTTCTGTTTTGTCTATTTGTCTTTTTAGCTCTCTCACTTTTTTTCTTCATATATTTTGTAGCTGTGTTGGTTCATATACATTTAGGATTGCTATGTGTTCTTGATGGGTTGACACTAATAAAAGGACCCCTCCTTCTTTTGATTGATGTTTGCATGTTGTATCTTTTCTCATTATTTTACTTTCAATCTGCTTATGTCATATTTGAAGTGAGTTTCTCTTCACATATGAGACCTAATAGAGTTCAGTTATGTTTAATCCACTCTGTCAATCTTTGTATTTTAGTTGGTGTAAATTTAGGCCATTTATCTATAATATAATTATTGATATGTTAGGGCTTAAAGTGGGCTGCCATTTTACTTTTTGTTTTGTTTTTCCTGATTTTTGCTTCTCTCTTTTATTTTCCCTGACTACCCTTGGGTTACTTGAAGAGTTTTTTTTTTATACTTGTTTTCATCTACCTATAGTGTTTTAGAGTATGTCTTTTTGTATAGGTATTTTAGTGGCTGTGCTAGGTATTATGTTATATGTACATAACTTGTCAGAGTCTACTGGAGCCATCATTTACCATTTCAAGTAAAGTGTAGAAAATGTACTTCCCTCTATGTTCTTATTTATGATATAATAGTTTAAAGTATTTTCTGTAGATGCTCCCTCTCTCTCTGACCCTCCCCTGCTCAAGCTGTCTCTCTCTCTCTCTCTCCTAGAAATAAATAAAACATTAAAAAAAAAAATTTAATAAAGTATTTTCTGTAGATGCTCCCTCTCTCTCTGACCCTCCCCTGCTCAAGCTGTCTCTCTCTCTCTCTCTCCTAGAAATAAATAAAACATTAAAAAAAAAAATTTAATAAAGTATTTTCTGTAGATGAAGTTAGAACCTCAGACAGTGTTATAATATTTTATTCAACTTCAATTTGCTTCAGGCTTAGGAAACTTAGAAGGGGAGGAAAGTGTATTGCATTAGGCTAATTTTTATTCTCTTTGTTCTTCCTTCCTTCCTGATGCTCCACAATTTCTTCTTTTTATTGTTCCCTTTCTGTCTGGAGAACCACCATTGGCCATCTCTAAGGGTAGGTGCACTCACAAGACAAATTCTTAGTTTTCCTTCTCCTGAGACTATCTTAACTTCCCTTTAATTCCTGAAGGATGTTTTTGCTGGATATATAATTCTAGGTTGACAGTTCTTCCATTTAAATACTAGATAACTGTTTTGTCACTTCCTTCCAGCCTCCATAGTTTCTGATGAGAAATTCACTGTCATTCTAATTGGTTTTCCTCCATAGGTGATGTGTTATTATTTTCTGGCTCCTTTCAAGACTTTATTTATTAAATACATTAATTTTTTGTTTTTAGTTTTCAGAAGTTTGACTGTGATGTGTCTTTGTGTGGATTTTCTTGGGTTTTTCCTATTTGGGTCTCACTGAACTTCTTGAATCTGTATGTTTTGGTCTTGTCTAACTTCGGAGTTTTCAGTTATTATTTCTTTAAGTATATTATCCAGTTGTCCCCTCTTTCTCTCTTCTGGGAGTCTGATGACAGAAATCTTCTGTTATAGTCTTACAAGTACCTGGGGTTCTATTAATTACTTAGTATATTTTCTCTATGTTGTTCAGATTCAGTAATTTCTACTGTTCTATCTTTAAGTTCATGGATCTTTGCTCTGTCTCTTTCATTCTGCTGTTGATCTCCTCTACAGAGATTTTAGAAACTTCAGTTATTGTGTTTTTCAGTTGTAAAATTTCAACTTCATTTCATTATATCTTCTATTTTTCGTTGACACTTATTTTTCATTTGTTACCAGTTATTTACAGCTGCTCATTGGGGCACGTATGATGGCGACTTTAAACACTGCATCGAGTCATTCTAACATCACTCATCACTATTGTATTGGTGTTGGCATCTACCGATTGTCTTTTATCGTCACTTTGCGATCTTCCTAGTTCTTGGTTTTATGAGTGCTTTTTAGTTGAAACCGAACATTTTGGGTATTATGTTATAGACTCTGGGTCTTATTAAAATGTGTTTTAACTGACTTCTGATACTGCTATGGTAGGGGATGGGAGTCCCACCTCCTATTGTCAGTGAGGGGTAGACACCCAGGTTCCCCTCAGCCTCCATTGGCGTTTGATGGGAGAACTTTCACTGGGTTCTCCCTGCTGACACCATGTGGGTCTTGTTACTGCCTGATGTGGATGAAAACCCTGGCTGCCAGCTTGGTCTTCTTTGACATTTCCCTAACAAGAGAGGAAAGGAGGGCGAAGAGAGGTGTGGCAAGGCCACTTTGGGTAGGAAGCCAATAACAGAAGATCAAGAAGAAGAGTTCCTGGGTGATTCAGTCAGTTAAGCATCTGACTCTTGATTTTAGCTCAGGTTATGATCTCATGGTCATGGGATTGAGCCCCATATCTGGCTCTGTGCTGAGCCTGGAGCCTGCTCTCTCTCTCTCTCTCTCTCTGATCCTCCTCTGCTTGCACTTTCTCTTTTAAAAACACATTTTTTTAAAAAAAATAAGAACAAGAATAAAGTGGAAGAGACAACAAATATGAATTGAGAAAACAGAGCTCCCCCTGCCTTTGGATTCTGAGGGCGGTTCTTAGAGAGAGAGTTAAGTCAAGACACAAAGCGCAGAGACTTGGTGAGACAGAGGCAGCCCATACTCCTGGCAGGGGAAGGGCAGCTACGTGCACTCCTAGGAATGACGGTGATCTGGGGAATTAGCTCCCACCCGGAAAGAAAACGGGGCACTCTTCTCACACAAAGGCCCCAAAGACCTGGCTGATGAGGGAAAGTCTTCAGACAACTCAGAGTCCTTCTCCAAGATGGTGATGGTCTTCCTGACCACTCCTTCCCTGCTCACTCATCGTTTTGTTCATCTACAGACCTTAGCTGTGCCTTTCTTCTATGCTTGTCTCAAGGGGTCAGGGTGGCAGTAGCAGGCTCCGTCATCTCAGGAGAGGAGGTTAGCCCAGGAGCTGAGGGTTATGAGGCCCACTCCAGCGGTGCCCTCCCGCTTCCCCCCTACTCTAGGCACTGGAGGCCTTTAATGGTGGGGACAGCTACTAGGTCCCATTTTCCTGGACACCTTGAACCCTAGTCCACTGGTAAGGAATTTGACTGAACTCAGCCCAGCCCAGCCTAACTCAAATCACTCATCCTCAGAACCCTCCCAGATAACTCTCCTTCTCATACAAACGAGTCGCAGGGTCACAAGAAGAGAGAACAGTATTAACTTGAGAGATGTTACCCAGGAGTAGAATGATGAGAGAAACCCAGTGCTTGCTTCTTTTTCCTAACCTCAAAACTTGGCTCCATACCTCAGGAAGTCTTAGACAGTGGGGTTTTCATCATTAGCAGCAGCATCATTAACACCAGTACTATCAGTATCATCATAACCCACCCCGTCATTGTCAAAATCAGCACAATCATCACCACCATCACCATAATCATTGCTATTATCAACATCATCATCACTTCACCACCATTACCGTATCTCACTATCAAGGTCATCATCATCATCACTATGATCATCATCACCATCACCATCGTCACCATCACCATCATCACCATCACCATCACCATCACCATCACAATCACTATAAACATCATCATCACCACCACCACCATCATTGCTATCATCACCACAGCCATCACAACAATACAAAAAGTGATAACAAATGTTTGTTGAGCACTCACATTATTTAATTTCCTTTTTACCACAACACTATGAGGGAGAAGATACTGTCTTAATTTTTTCAGATGACAAAAACTCAAGCTCAGAGAGGTTAAGTAAGTTTCTTGACCTCAGACAGCTATCTAGTGGTAGAGCCAGGTTTTAAGCTCTAGTCTATCTGATGCCAAAGAGTTGGCCCAACAGGAGCTGGTAATGGAGGCCGTGAATGGGCTGGAAAGTATGGCTTTTTCCCTCTTGTGTGCTGCACACAGTGGGGCCCCACTTACCCTTGGCCCTGTGTCTTGTCCTGGCTCCCCACCCTGTATCCACGTGCAGTGGCAGAGAGAGAGGGCGTCCAGCAGTCATTCAAAGTAGGGGTGGCTGGAGCTCATCATCAGATGTCCCTACACCCCCCCCACCCCAGCTCTCCTGTGTTCCAGTCCCCACCCCTGCCCCAACCACAGGAATTTCCTTCATTCTTTGCACAGCCAAACTGCATGGACCTAGTTTCCCTTCCTTCAGGCCTTCTCTTTCCTTCCATTTATGTTACCCTGTTGAACGCTCCCCATGTTTAGTACATCATGAGCCCCACGGTCCTGCCCTCACAGACATTCAGAATGAAGCTGTTGCAAGGGGTGGGCGGTGCCATCGGACGAGAGGGTGAGTCCGCAGCCCCATGCCGTGCTGCGAGGAGATAAGCCCCTTTCTTTGGGTCCACATGTGAGATCTCGGGGAAGATGTTCAGCTTGTGGGGCACCTGGGTGGCTTAGTCGGTTAAGCGTCCGACTTTCGCTTAGGTCATGATCTCGCGGTTCGTGGGTTCGAGCCCCGCGTCGGGCTCTGTGCTGACTGCCAGCTCAGAGCCTGGAGCCTG
>NW_024080702.1:792278-811629 GCF_003009895.1 Hyaena hyaena | reverse complement strand
AAAAAAAAAAAAAAAAGATGTTCGGCTTGTGACGTCCCTGTCGGGTCAGGGCTGGGATTGCCTGCTGCATTCTTGGGTCCCGTGTAATGACGGGAGTGGGCACACGGCGGGCAGCACCCCCTCGCAGACCAGATGGGGAAAGGACACGAATGACCCCCAGGGTGGACAGACTTGGACTCCCTCACGCCCTGGCCCCACGATTTATGAGAACGGGGTGAATGCCTGCGTCCTGGTCAGGTGGCTGCTAGCCGCACGTCCCTTCTCTTCTGAGCCCTGCTGTGTCCACCGTGAAGCTGTCCCTTGCTTGGGGGCCCCTCGCAAATGGCAGGGGGGTTCCTCTTGTCCCGCAGTCGGGGCCACGGCTGAACATCTTCAGCACCTGCGGCTCCGGAAGCCACAGTCCTGGGGGGAGGCCGGACACAGGGGCCCATGAATATTTCATCGTGAGATTCCCGAGGAGAGCTGCTTCACAGGCAGCTTTGCATCGAATCCTTCCGTCTCGGTGACTTACGTCTTCACCCTCTCTCTCCCCTCTTGTCAACAGCCGATGCTCCAAGGAGCCCTTCACTGCTAAGTAGCTCACAATGGCAGAGAGAGAAACTAACGGCGGCTGACATTTGTCCCAACACGTCCCCTCACAGAATCTGTTCTTGGCCATTAACCCCGTGGAGTCTCCCTGGGAGACAGAGGTGGGGGGTGCTGATGACGGGAAGTGGGGGGCATCCCGCACACAGAGAGCCCTCTCTCTGAGCTCCGTCCCTGCCTGAGACCGCCAGGACCCCGACCCGATTCCGCTCGGACGCCACTGCTGGGCCTCTCGTCTGTCCTCGGCGGTGCTGCCGGGAGATGGCGCTCTCTGCCTCAGTCTCCCCGCTTTGCATCCAGGGCAGCAGGTTCCCCTGGGAAGTGCTGGGAGGGGGGTGGATGCACACAGGCACCATTAATGGAATCCCGACCATTTTCTGTGCTGAGTGTCGTTAGCTCAGTGACTGTCTCCCCAGCTCCATGATGAAGGGTCGTTTCTCATTTTCAGAGGGGAGAGCTGGCCCTCAGGAGGTCGGAGTGGCCTCCTGACATCTGGGAGGTGACCTCCAGAGCCTGGGGGGTGTGCTGTGCAAACACAGAACCCCTCGTCAGCTGTGTCTGCCCATGCTGGTGCCAGGCTGAGCGTCTGGGCAGGAAATGATGCCCATGGTGGGTGCAAGGTGCCCTGCGGTCAGCCGGGGGGATGCCCTGGGGTCAGATGGGGGGGATGTCCTGGGGTCAGCTGGGGGGGTGCCCTGGGGTCAGCCGGGGGGATGCCCTGGGGTCAGTGGGTGGGTGCCCTGGGGTCAGATGGGGACATGCCCTGGGGTCAGCTGGGGGGAAGCCCTGGGGTCAGTGGGGGGGTGCCCTGGGGTCAGATGGGGACATGCCCTGGGGTGAGCAGGGGGGGGTGCCCTGGGGTCAGCTGGGGGGATGCCCTGGGGTCAGCCGAGAGACCTGTGGGTACATGAGCTACAACTGGCTTTCGCTGGCTGTGTCTGCACCTGGACCCAGTGCCCAGGACCCTGTCAATGCCTCCTGAGCTGGTGGCTTCATGCACCGAGCTATCACTCTTTTCCCTGCTCCTGTCCCTAAGCTCTGTGGCCTGGGATCAAGGGAACGGGTCCCTGGGGGCCACCCTGCCTTGGTTAGGGGGTGCTGGGCTGGCATGGTTTGGGGAGAGGATTCTGTGTACAGAGTCCCCAGGGTGGCGTCGCCCCACAAGCCCACGCACTTCCAACAAGCCGGCCGGGACTGCGGCCTCACGTCTTCCCAGCTCTGTGTCCTGTCGGCGGCGGCGGCTCCTTCGCAGAATAGTGACAGACTCTGTGCTGAGGCCGTGAAGGGCGAGACGGGGGCGGGGGATGAGCCCGTGGGCTGCCCCCCAGAACCCCGAGCCCGCAGTCTGCTCTTGGTCACATTTCGATTCTCCATTTACTCCTTCGTGGCTCTGTGCGCCCTCCCCTGGCACTCAGTTACCTACCTGTGCGTGCCCGTGTGCCCCTGCGTGCGTGCCTGTGTGCGTGAGCGCGTGCCTTCTTCCTTGCAAGCCCACGTGGGTGTGTGCACGTGCGTGTGCAAGTGTTGTCTGCTTCCCTCTGAGCACGAGCTCCTGGACTCTTGTAACTCAGGACTGCTTTTCTTTAAAAAAATTTTTTAAAGTTTATTTATTTTGAGAGAGAGTGAGTGGAGGAGGGGCAGAAAGAGAGAGAGAGAGAGAGAGAGAGAGAGAGAGGGAATCCCAAGCAGGCTCCGTGCTGATGTGCTGACGGCACAGAGCCCAACGCAGGGCTCAAACCCACAAACTGTGAGGTCATGACTGGAGTCAAAATCAAGAGTCAGATGCTTAACTGACTGAGCCCCCCGGGAGCCCCTCAGGATTGCTTTTCTTTGTACCCATGCCTCTGACTGTCACAAAATAAGCGAGCCCCAAATATCCGTTAAATAAACAAAAAAGAAATGGACGAAGATAGGAGCAAGTCGATTCACCATGAAGGACCTGAAGCAGCCAGCAGACCTGCCTCCGATCTGACGTTCGATCAAGCAGGAGGGAGTCGCTTTTGCTTTAAGCATCTCTCCCGCCTGAAGGAGCTGCAGGGGCCGAGGGGGGGGGACTGGGGTCCCACGCTGTGGGGGCAGGGGTGTCCTGACTGGAGGCTGCTGGGAGGCGGGCTGGCCCTGCCCCACGGCCTGTGGGGGTGCATCACAGCAGAACCGACCTCGCGCCTGCAGGATGGAGCTCGGGGGCCACGGCAGCGGCTCGGAAATTGTTAGCCGCTGTTTGGCACAAACTGGAAACGCCCCGCATGTGCACGGGCAGAAGGGCGGTGCACGGAGGCCGGCGCGTCCCCGGCACGGATTTCGGCAGCTCTGAGACGACACGGCTCGGAGTGCGTTGACGGGGAAGGTGCGCGTGCGGGCAGCGCGTCCCAGATGGGGCCGCTTTGTGACATTCTTTCTCCAGCTGTCTCGCTCTGAACACGAATAATACAGCACACGAAGTTGAAGACCCATTTACCGACATTTTAATAGCTCCGGGGGGCGAGAGTGCCCGCAATTTCCTTTCACTTCATTCCCTCAAGCATTGTCTTACTTTTTTATTGTATGTTGTTTGCAGTCTATGCTTATTACTTTAATAACCGTAAAAATGTTATTTTTACATGTTAAGTGACTCTTCTGTGCCCAAGGCTGAATGCAGGGGCTTTGTTTCCAGAGCGCCCCCTGACTCACCATCAAAGAGGCTAAATTACGCTCAGGACTCACCCGCTTAGGTTCTCTCTGGCGAGGTGCCCGGTTGGACGCGTCCACGCCTCGTGGACAGGGTGGGGGCGGCCGCTCTGGGGAGCTGTGCTTTCATCCGCATCTCAAGGAGAGGAAAGATGTGGCCGGGGGAGGTTGGTGGCCCCCAAGGTCACGCCGCTGGGGCTCCCATGCGGGGTGGCCTGTGCGAGCGCTGTTGTCTTCCCAGGGGCACGAGCTTGGTGCTGATGCGTCATCTCTCCCTGGAGGCTTCTGGTTGGTCCCAGAAATGTGGAGGACGGGGTCCGTGGGAAGAAGGGGTGAATTGCCAAGCCTGGGGGCCCAGGGTGCGGGCGGAGGCGGACCCCTGGCCCTGGGCAGTGTGGGCGAGTGGGGACCAGCTCGGCGTCTTGGAAATGAGTCACCCCTCCTGGGACTGTAGTCTCCCCAGCGGAAAAACGGGGAGACAGGCCTGCAGAGCCCTCCCGGGTACAGGGGCTGCCCGAGGCACCTGAACCGGAAGGTCCTGGCCGCTCCGCCAAGTGGATTAGTGTGTACTCACCGTGCATCTCTACGAACTCTACGAAGCAGAAGATGCAGCTCATGCTTGTCGTACACATGCCAAAATGGCCCAGAGAGGCTGAGACACTGTCCTGAAGCCACACAGCTCTGGGGAAGCTGCTCTGCACTGAGTGCTTATGAGCTCCCACTCCTCCGCCATTAGGAAGCCATGACTCCCAGTGAGTTGGTATCTGGGGAGGCCATCAGGCTAGATGAGGTTCTGGTGGGGGGGGGGGTGCAGCAGATCAGTAAGAAGGGGAGGAGACCGAGACCCACCCCTCCCTGCCAAACGTGAGGCTACAGCAAGACGTCTGCAAACCAGCAAGGGGGGCTCGCTGGGACCTGACCTTGACCCTGAGCCTCCAGCCTCCAGAGCTGCAAGGAGTAAAGTCTGCTGGTTAAGCCGCCTGGTCTGGGGCAGCCCCAACAGACTAAGGCAGTGGCAGGGCTGGGCTCAAGTCCGGCAGGGAGACTCGGCCCTGGGGGTGTGGCCCTAGCAATACCACCTCCCGGCGACTTGAGCTTAGACCAGAGTCACCGCCCTCCTGGGTCAGCCACATGAAGAAAGTGAGCTGAGCGCCCTTGGGCACGTGTCTTAACCTCTCTGAGCTTTAGCTGCGGGTAAGGAACACAGCTGCATTACTTTTCCTGGTTTCCCGGAGCATCGAATGGCGAGATAGCGGTAGAACCTTGCATGGTTCTCCTGGGGCTGACGTGACAAACTGCCACACTCTGGTGGCTTATGGTGACAGGGACTTAGTCTCTCATGTTCTGGAGGCTTCTAGCCAACGAGACCAGGAGTGGTGCTCCCTCTAGACTCTGAGGGGGTCCTTCTGGGTTCTTCCAGCTCCAGGGGCTCCGGTGTCCCTCGCCCCCGGCTCCTGCCTCCACGGGCCGTGTGTGGGTCCCCTCACTCTCTCTTATAAGGACACCAGTGTTTTCTCTGCTTTGTTTTGTTACTGTAACTGTCTTTTTTTTTTTTTTAAGTTTATTTATTTAGAAAGAGAGAGAGAGAGAGAGAGAGAATCCCAAGCAGGCTCCGCACCATCAGCACAGAGCCAGACGCAGGGCTCGATCCTGCGTCTCAGGGTCTCACAAACCGTGAGATCACGTGAGACGAAATCAAGAGTCTGACGCTTAACCGACTGAGCCACCCAGGCGCCCCGTGAGGTTATTTTTAAATAAACTTTTCATTGTAGAATAGTGTTAGATTTACAGACAAATTTCAGAGACAGCCCAGAGTTCCCACAAACTTCACACCCGCTTTCTGCTGTTCTTAACCCCACACGGTTGTGGTACATTTGTTACAATTAACGAGTCAGTCTGCAGACGTTCCTATTAACTGAATTCTGTAGCTTTTCCTCATTTTCTCACTTTTACCTGATACATTTTTTTCTGCTCCACGATTAGGCTTCTCTCTCTCGGTCGCCGCCGTGCCTCGGACGTCCCCTGTTTTTGCTGCCTCTGGCGGTTCCGAGGAAGTCAGGTGTCGGGAGGAATTGGCCGGACGGTTTTGCCGCGAGTGCACGCAGGCTGTGCGTTCCCGGGAGGGAGGCCACACAGGCGGAGCGCCCTCGTGTCACGGCGTCCCACCCACACGGCTCACGGCCGCCCCTGCTGACCTCGGGCGAAAGTCGCCTCCCGCCCTTCTCTGCAGACCGGCCCCCACCGGCCTCGGCTGTCTGGGGTTTCCGGCCCCGGGAGTTTCGTCCGTTCTTATTTATATGCTATTTAGCCACTCATGTGTTCCTGTCAATATGGGCTCAGAGACATTTAATTTATTCTCTGGGTTTAATCCATGACCACTTGGCTAATTTTTTGTCGCTGAAGTCATTCATTCCTGCTGGGCCACTGGGCCCCCCGGGGGGCTTCCATCTGTGTGAACGTCGACGCAGCGGGCGGCCCCGTGCCCACCGCGCCTGCCCGGCTCTGGTCCCGGCCCTGGAACCGGCCGTTCCCCCAAGGCGCCCGCCTCCCTTGGCACAGGAGGCTGGAGGCCAAGCTCTGGGCGCTGGGAGCCCCTGGCGCCACCGGGACGTCACCGCTCCTGGGCCCCCGGCCAGCAGGGCAGGGACACGTGCGTGTGCACACGACCTGGGGACGTTTCTCGGCTCACCTGACACTGGGGCTCCGCGCCACCACCGGCACCGCACGGCTCGCTCCAGCCCGTCCTGCTCGCTGTCACCTCCACTCCCAGAGGGTCCCGGGCTCGGCGCAGCGGCAGCGGCTGGTCGCCCGGCCCCCGGGACCGGGTTCCCGCCGGAGCAGAGTCACTCACCAACGTCTCTCTCCCCTCCCCTCTCTCTCCGCGGTTTCCGTCAAAGATCTTTCTGTGCAGAACGTTGGGAGCAAAGGAAAGCGCAAGAGAGAGGTTCTGAGCGGTCAGCGCCTTGCCGTCCAGCAGCCCCTGGGGCAGGCCCGCCCGCCGGTCACTGTGTCCCCAGACGGTGTCCTCAGCCATCTCACGGGTGGTGAAGGAAGACCACTCGCCTGCCCAGAACGCACCTTCCAGTGCTGTCAGCTAGCCCGGGCCCACCACGCTCCAAGCGCTGCGCGAGGGGCTAGAAATTCCACGGACAACCACAGGAGCCGGCGTGAAAACGTGTGCATTTGCCACGTGAACTAACACAAAACTGCAACTGTGGTCGCTCCCAGAAGGAACGGCACACGGGGCGCTGAGGCTCTGGTAGGGTGCCCGACCTGATCAGGAAAGCCAGGGGGGCTTCCTGGAGGAAGGGTCCTTGGGTGATGACTTGAAGCATGAGAGGGATTGATGTAGAGGGGAGGGCTTGTGGCCGGGGCAGAGGCACCTCTGTGGGTGGCCAGTGTCCAGAATGCACGGGGGTGGGGACAGGAACCTGGGAAATCAGATGTGGCCGCAGGGCCTTGAAGCTTCCAGCTTGCTCTGTGAGGGCACGGGGTTCCCGGGAGGCGGAGGCCGCCAGAGCAGTGGGGAGGAGGGGCCTCGCTGGTGTGATGTGTTCCTAGTGTGCTGCCCCTTGGTCAGAGGGCCTCCACCCAGCTCTTCTCTGCCTCAGTGCCTTTGCACTTGCTCACCCAGCTCTCCTCTGCCTCAGGGCCTTTGCACTTGCTGGCCTCTCCCTACACCCCCCCCGCGTGCCCTCGTGCCAGCCTCCTGCCCCTCCTGACCTCAGCACTTGTCCTGGACCCTGGCGGCTCGGCCCCCACCGCCCTGGCTGTGCCCACACGACCGCTCCCTGGGGACAGGGCACTCCGTGGCAGCCCGGCGCCGGGGGGGGGGGGGGACGATCCGTGGCTGCCTGTCGCACAAAACGACCTGAGCGCAAGGAGGAAATGCACACGTGTCTCTCACAGGGGCCGGAGAGTCTTGGTTTTGATCCCAGGTTCAGAGGAGCGGGCAGCTTTGGTTGGATGGCGCCGGGCGGTTGCAGCTTCAGGATTCAGAGGCAGACCTGCCGAGGCTGCAGTGGGGCCCCCGCCCCCTGTGCCCCACATTAGCAGCCGCTCTCCCTCCTCCCTGCTCTGTCCTCCGAATCCCCGGCCCAGTGAAGGGGGTGTCTGCTATCCCAGCTGGCGCGGGCCTCGGGGGCGGAGGTCCACGAATTACAGAACGTAGGCTCTGGGGGCCACACACAGTGGGTAAGCCACTCTCCTCCCATTTTACAGGTGGAAAACCGAGTCCTGAGGGCTCACAGATCATGGGCACTGATCTGGGCCCCTCGTCTGGGCCTCTGAGCCCAGGCTGGGGCCTTGGTGGGGGCCGCTCAGGAGAGGCGGGCTGCACACGGCCCTGGTGGCGGGCCAGGCCGCTGGGGACCCGGGGGAAGGCTTTGTCGCTGTTACGACTGCTGCTCTTGGTAACAGGCAAGCTGCCCCAGAAAATGCACGGCAGCCCAGCGGGCATGGCGGGCGGGCTCCCCAGACCCCTGAGCACCTTCTCTGGGTCTCCCGGGGGCTCTGAGTTCTCCCGCACGAAGGTAGGGACAAGGGGGGGCAGGGGAGTCAGGGCGGTGGGGAGGGAGGAGGGGCACTTTAGCAAATTTTGCTGCCATCCTCCTCGAGTGTTACCCCATCTACTCCCTCAACAACCCTGGGCAGTAACCTGTCTGTTCATCCCGTCGATAGTGCTTACTGAGCACCTACTGGGTGCCAGGCCCTGTTCTAGGTGCTGGGAGCGTAGCAGTGAGAAGGTCTGTCCCTAGACCCCACAGCCTGCTGAGGGGCCATGGGCATCCAGCCAGCAAGCCAGTGAAGCCGTCTGGCTGACAAGCAGGGGAAGGCGCCCCGAGGCGAGGCCGAGAGACCTCCGTGGGTCTCCCGGGCACCCCGTTGCGGGCAGTGTGCCCTGGGCAAACACCCCAGCCACTGTGAGCTGTCCTGTCCCCTAACTCGGGCTGAGACAGATGGCCTCCCTTAGGGGACCAGAAGCAAACGGGCGTGGAAAGCCCGGCCAAGCCGCTGCTCCCCCTCCCCCCACCGCAGGCTTGAGCCCCCCCGGGCCCTGCCCCCTCCATTCCTCGCCGTGGTGGCGGACGTGGGGGCGCAGAGCTGGGCCGCTCCTCCCTGACACCCCCGCCAGCGCGGGGCTCCTGACCGGGCGGCCTGCGCAGGCACCTAGGGCGGGGCGCACGTGCGGGGCGCAGGGTGCCCGCCCTTCGGGGAACTGCCTGGCCCTGACAGTAAGGACTTGATGAGGCCGGTCTCCCCTCCCCGCGGCGCCCCCGGCTCCAGCTGGCTGGGGCCCCGCAGAGGGCGGCCCCAGGTGTCACCTGCCAGCCTCCGGGCTGGACGGGGGGGCCCCCGGGCGGGGCTCCAAGCCCCACCCCCCACGCCCTCAGGCCCCGCGCCGCTGCTGTGCCGGTTCGGGTTCGCCCCTCGCCCTCTGCCGCCCCAGCCCTGCGGGCCGCGGCTCCTGGCGCCTGTTTGCGCCTTGGCGGTGAATTACGCCCGGCCCGGGGCTGGGCTAGTGCAGCGCAGACCCACGTGCTCTAATTAGCAAATGTCCTGCGTGATTAACTGGGAAATTAATAGGCTGAGTGCTCCGGCTCCACCTGGCCAGCGTCTCAGAAGCCCGTAAACATGCCGGGATCCAAATGCCGCCGGGTGGTGCGGCCCGTCCCCTCCATCTATCGGCTCCCGGCGATTTACGGGCCTTTCCCGCAGGTTGTCTCTGGGCCCAGACCTCAGTCGGGAAGCAGGGAGCCCGGCCTCAGGGCTGGCCCCGCCTCGGCCCCTGCCCGCCTTGCCCTGATGGGTGCCCCTGGTCACGTGTGGCACCTCCCCTGACTCTGTTTCCCCGTTTGCACAGCGAGTCTTGCCCAGTGTGGGCCTGTCCTGGGGGTCAGATGGACGACGCTCCGATGTGTGTGGCTCCTTCCTCTCCTGGCCCCCGTGTCTTGCCCACCTGAGGGTCTCTGCCCTGCTGACTATTCAGGGGACCTGAGTCAGAGGCTTTGGCCGTGTCCTGTAGGGGGCACTGCCAATGTCCCCAGGCCACAGATGGGCACGCCCTTGGCCGCATCTCCTTGTCCTGCATGTTCCCCGGGGGCTCGGAGCAGGCAGGGAGGCCCTCCACGCTCTCTCCCCTTCTTCTCCCGGGGAGGGGTGTGTGTGGCCCCTGTGTTCACCCGCTCCAGCCACTTAGTGGTGCCCATCTTTCTCTGCAGAATCAAGGTGCATCTTTGATCCTTTGGCTTTTATACCCACGTGGGAAGAGCAGGGGCAATGAGGAGGAGGGGGAGGGCCAGGGGGCACAGGCAGCCGAGGTCACCGCACTCGCAGAATCTCCAGGGCCCGGGAAGCGTGGCTGGGCGGTCTGCAGGGTCATGGACGACTGGCCACACAGTCCCGGCCTTGCTTCTTACAGGAAGGTAAACTGAGGCTGACAGAGCACAGGGCCCCATACCCCCGCTGCACCCCGTCCACATAAGACGGATGGGGGTGGTGACCGCAGCACCTCCAGGCCCTCCGCCCGCCCAGAACACTCATCCCTCCCCCCCCCCCCCCCCCCCCCCCCCCCCCCCCCCCCCCCCCCCCCCCCCCGCTGTCTTGCCTAGGGCTGGCCGGCGCTGTGGACGTCGTGGGGGGGCAGGCAGCCCGGGCCACCACTCACTCCCGGGGGGCTGTGGGACTGGGGGGTTCATCTGCGGGGTGGGCGACAGTGAACAGGAAGCTGCGCCTGCCAGGCCCCTGCTCCTGGGGAGGAAGGTGGGGGCTGGGAGCCGTGGGGGAGGGGCCGTCGCAGGGTGAGGCGCAGAGAAAGTGCTGGAGGCAGGAGGCAGATGGAGCCGCCTGAGGGGGGAGTTACTCGCCTCACGTGCCACATTAGCAGTAAATTGGACCATTTTCGAGGTCATTTTATCTTGGGCCCTCTTTTGAGCACTTCAAGGATTTTAGCCCATTTCTTCTCTGGCAGCTCCTGGAGCCGCGGGCAGGGGAGGGATGGGGGAGGGGCAGTGCTGGCCGAGGCGGCCGTCTGGGTGGTTGGCAGGCATGGCGCCCCCCTCCACCTGCTCCCTGAACCGAATTCCATTGGGATTAACGTTCAGTGTATTTAAAAAAAAGTCAGGGCCCCGGAAAAGCGAGAATTAAGTAGATTTTAATATTCATCAGGCCTCAGGAGAGGGAAGACTTCCTAAGTTTAGAACTAATACAAGGAATCAGGAGAGAAAATATGGACAGATCTGACTGCATGAAAATGAAAATCTTCTGCATGTCAAAATTAAACCACCAAATAAAAAGGCAAAAAAAAATATGGTCTGGGAAATATATTTGCAGCAAATATGACAGACAAAGGCTTAATTTCTTTATTAAATAAAGAGCTTACAAGAGTATCTGCAGAGACATGGAGATACATTCAATGTCAAGTTCAGGTTTTTTTGTTTGGTTTTTTTTCTTCTTCAGGCTATTAAGGTGATAAGGGAAACAGGATGGGGGCTCACGGGTGGATGCGGCGTGTGCGACTGCCGTCACATTGGCCATGATTTCTAGGGAGTGGTACGATTTACGCACCTGCTTTTTCTTTCTATTTTCCTAGATTTTTTCAGATTTTCTTTAAGGGATATGTTTTACCTTTAAAAACGTGTGATAGGAGTCCATGGATTTTTGGACTCATTATTATCATCGTTGTTACTGGGACTGGCACACCTGCTGAGCTCAAGACGCACACAGTGCCGCCGTGTAAAGCGCCATTTACCCGCCATCCGCCGCGGGAGGCACTTACCATCGTCCCGGTTTTAAAGGTACAGAAATAGGCTCAGAGCGTTCAGTGGGAGACTGGGGTTTGAACACGAGCCCTGACCCTGAGTCCTGCTGGGACACCAGCCGGGGACGCGGTCCCTCGGCAGCATTTCTGGCTGTGCACACGGGCCGGACGCCGCTCGCAGGGGGCGGTGTGCCCCATCCTCAGGCTGCCCCCTTCCCCTGACACAGAAGCAGAAACAGAAAAGGCAGCACGAGGAGCTGAGACGACGTGGGGGAAATTGGCAGGAGGCGAGCGAACGCCGTCACCCGCGTGCACTAACTGCTTATTAGAAATATGGAAACAAGGCCGAGGTATTCTTAGACTAATTGACTAAAAATCCTTGAACTTGACACAGGTTGGAGAAAAATAAGAGAGAAAACATGCAAAAATGCTGAGAAGCAGCTGCACTCCCCTTCCTGGGGCGGCGTGCACTCCGTGTGGTGATTCCCACTCCGACGGGCTGTGAGGAGGGGCCTTCCCGAGATGGGTTCTCTGAAACAGCCCTCGAAGGCCAGCACGTGAAAACAAGCTACAGGAGAAAGGCCCCGGACAGAAAGCCTAACATGGACAGAGGGGCCGTGGCACCCACAGTACGAGCCCAGTGTAACTGGGCTCAGAGATGGAAATGGCGTGGCCCTAAGCTGGCATGAGCCCCGTCTCGGCACACTGGAGGTCTTCCTGGAGGAGGCGCTTATGTGGCTGCCTGGAGGGTGAGGATGATTCCAGGATGGTGCAAGTCTGGGACACAGGGAGGATTGAGGAGACAAGGCCAGTGGCCTGTTGGGTGGCACTCAGCATGCCCTGGGGGAGGCAGTGGGAGGCTGGACACCCAGATAGGAGGCAAGCAGACCCTGAGGGTCAGAAATGATCAATCTGCCTGAGCCTTTAGCCTCTAGGAGATGAAAAGGTGGCCAAAGGCCTCTGAAGGTTGCTTTGAAAACCCTAGTGCTGTGGGGGAGCTACAAGTAAAAATCCAGCAACAATGCGGGGTGGTGAGGTGGCTATTCATGGGAAAAAAACCTGGCTTCCCCACCTTCTTGCACCCCTCCGCCAAGGAAGCTATTGTTCCCATTTTACAGATGAGAAAATTGAGGGTCAGAGAGGACACAGAGCCAAAGCCCACAGCCTTCTCAGCTCTCATCCCTGTGGCATGAGGCATGGCTCCTTGCCTGGCCCCAGGTCACGGTCCACCATGCCCTTTTGAGGTTCCCTCCCTCTCCTTGAAGACTCAGACCTCCCGAGGGCTCCTCTTGGCCTGGCCTCTTTGCTCGTCCCCCGGCCGGGCTATCTCCAGCCTACAGTCATGCCACCGGGGGCCTGGCCAGATCTGATTCAGCCTCGTGTCAAGCTGGCCCCAGAGAACAAGTGGATCTCAGCTGGGGGCGATCTCTGCCGTAGGCGCTCTTACTCCAGGCAAAATTAATGCCAGCTGCAGGCACGTGTCCAAAAAATGTCATCCGACTCAATTCACAAAACTCACCTCCACTTCTTCCAGTCCCCTTCTCTCCACACAGCCCCAGGCCTCCGACTCAACTCCTCAGTGCAAACCAAATCGGACCAATTTACCTTCAATTCCATTCTATTGGATTCCTTCCGCCCAATCCGATTTCCTTTCTGCAACTCAGTGAAATTCAATTCCTTCAATTCATTTCAATTGTCCTCAGTCCAGTTATGGACTTTAACCCAATCCTGGCCAATAATTCAACTTCAATCAACTCTCCAGTTCTTCCTACAATGACTCAGCTCGCCTTGGCCACAGCCAGTCCCTGGGTGTCCTCCCCGATGTGGGTGACCTCAGAGCCACCTTCCTGCGATCTGACCGCCTGAGCCCTGCAGGGCCCTGCTCCCCCCACAGTGGGATGAGAGGCTCCCCTCCGGAGAATGGCCTGGGGAAGGAGTGACACCGCCCTGGCTCTGAGTGAAGTGATTGAAGAGTCTGTCACTTCGAGGTCTCGCATTGGCCCTGGGAGAAAATCCTCATCTCCATCGGAGGTGGAGGCACAGACCTTGCATCGTAGCTCCATGTCTGGTCTTCCAGGCCTGGAGCTCAGGCCTTGCACCTGGCTGTTCGATGGCAAACCTCTCGGTTGACATTTACATGAGAAATGAATACCAATTTAGTCGATGCATTTGTTCAACAATGTCAAGTGATTACTGTGTGCTGATCATTGTTCCAGGCAGTGAGGATGTGGTGGTGAGGGCTGGAGCCACAGTCCTAGCCCTCTGCAGCTCTAGCCCTGGGGGTGTGAGATGAAGCCATGTGAGCGATGTGTGGTGGGTGTGGGTGGGTCAGCAGTTGGTGACATCGTGAGTGCACACAGTGAGTACCCGATCAATACTGCCCAATACGGAAATAAGGGGCTCATGACCTTCCTTGAGTGTCAGGGGATGTTGCTCACCTGGAACTGGGTCCTTGCTTGAGCCTGACATGCCACACTCCTGCCTGCAGGTCAGCAAGGTGGCCAGTGCCATCACGACATCCAACAGGCTTTGCTCTTCCATTTACACTGCACATCACTCCCCTGCTTCTTGGTATCTCTGCGTCCCTGTTGTTCTTGGGACCTAATGTCAGCCAGGCTCCCATGAATCCAGCCACCATAGGGATGCCTGGGTAGTCCTTCTGGATCCCCTGGCTTCAGCTGCTCTGAGTGAACCCCTTCTGGCGTGGTGGTCATCTCATGCTTCTTTCTGCCTTCCTGGGTGACTTTGGTACTCCAGGAAGCATATGGGCATAGAGGTTGATTGAAAGGCAGAAACAAAGGCTTGGAGGTCAGTGAAGTATACACAGAAATGAAATTAGGGCAGTGGGAAGAGGGGGTTGAAGGGGTCTGAGCAAGTGTGGGACATCCACCTTTCCTGTGGGAAGTGTGTGCCTTTGGGTCCAAATCACACGGGATGAGTCTGATCTCTACATTCATTTCCCATCCAGCTGGTGGTTGGGCTTCCTCTCTGCTCCAAGAGCCTCTCCTCCGGACACGGAAGAATTGGTGCTTCAGCACCTTGTCTCTGTGGACAGTGCGCCAGCCACCATGCTGTCCCTTCCACCTTCTCCCTCCACATCACCAGCTCTGGCTTCATCCTCCACATGACCCCTTTATCTGATGGCGACTCTGACCAAAGCCACTGCTGAGAGACCAACAGCTTGCCCCCCCACCCCCCCAAAAGACTATGCTTCTTCAGAGGCAGGAAGAACTCGATTCCAATCCAACTCTCAGCATTACCATGACTTTGACCTGTAGCCCCCTACCTGTCACACATGGTGGCTACGAGGAGTTAATGAGGCAACATTTGTCAGGTGCTTGACAAAGATCGGGGCTTCAACAGCTGTTTGTTTCTTCCTTCTAAGTAGCATATTTCTGTTTTCCTAGGGATTCCCAATGCCCGAGCCAGATGGTTGAGGGGCAGACACCATGGCAAGCCAGTGGGGGAGGTTGTCTTTAGCCAGCTCTGTGCCAAGGCTCATTTGAGTGTAAGGCTGAGAAGAGGCCCTGTTGTGACATATCCTCAGGTATTTTCTGGGAATAAAGAGATTCCCAAGGGCATTTGTGTGTTTAATGGCGGGTTCTGTAAGGGCAATGCTTGACTCAAGGGATGGAGAGCTAAAGGTCAGAGTTCGGCAGGGTGGGAGGACACGGGACATTGGGTGGCAGCTTACCTTTCCTGTCACCTGTTTCGAGGCTGTCTACCCATTCTTGGCTGAAACTGGGCTCTTCTGAGAGCAGGTCCCCCTATCTTATAAGAGGCAGGCCCCCCTGCTTTTGCCTCTTGGGCCAAAGACCCTCAGTGTGTGTCTGGCACCGTGCTAGCTGAGGACTCCTGGCACTTGTGGCCTGGCCTCTGCTCACAGCTCATGGGTTTGCAGCCTACGACGAGTCCCTCCCACCCACGCTCCCACTGTGGCTGAGCGGCTCTTTCCCCAGCACGGAGGACCTGGGATTTCAGATGGGGAGTTCCAGGGACGGTGCCCCTAATGCAGGGGTGGGGCACCGCCTTCTGTCGGTGTCCACAGCCACCACGCCTGGCACTTCAATGCCTGCCCACCACACAACAATCCTAGAGGCAGGCATTATGGCTCCCGCTTTTCACTGGCCCTTGGAAAGCAGGAAAAGTGGCCGAGGCCATTCTGCAGGGAAGTTGTGGAGCTTCCAGAGCTCTGACCAAAGCAAGCCTCGGCTGCGTGTTATGACGCTGGTCCGCGGAGGTTCAAGGAGAGGGTAGGGTGAGGGGTGGAGAGCTCAGAGTCACGGCAGGTGCCTGGCAAAACCGGTGATGGGCTCTGAAGAAGGAAGGCAGAGGAGGCAGGGAGCAGCTCTCTGGTGGAATGGAAGATGATTTACCTGCAAGCCTGGCGCCGTGCAGGAGGGGAGGGGAGAGGCAGGGGTCTCTGAGGGGCGCTTCCCGGGTAAGAGGGGCGGTTGTGAGCTCTGCACTGGAATCTGGCTGTGACACTGCAGAGACTGCCCTGTTCTGCAGGCCGCGCCCCTTCCTCCTCCCTCCCCCTTACCCCTCCCTGACCACACTCCCCACTTGGCCCTGCCCACCAGCCGCAGATGATTGGTGCAGAGATAGCTACATGGCCCAGCCTGGGCCAATCAGAGTGCTTCCCTAGGATTTCCTATTAATAAAGGCCAATCTCTGGACCCCATCTGAACTTGAAAGTGTGCACCTTGGGAGCGGTCAGCCCTAAATTTCCTACCAGGTGGGGGTGCTCTGTGGCCAGTGAGGCTGACGGGTGGGAGGAAAGGAGAGATGGGGGAGGGGGGAGTGGTCCTCATGAGACCCAGCTGCTTCGTGGAGCCTAAATGCCGGTCCTTGGAGAGGTGCCCTTACCGGCCAGTCCGCAGCACCCCTGCCACACCCTCCTGGCGTGGGGCCTGTCACTTCCCGACATTCGCTCCGGTATTTCTTTTTCTGTTTACTGTGCATTTGTGTACGTGCTCATCTCAGTCTCCTCAGGGCCTGGAACAGCACCTGCCCCCACAATGCTCGTGGTTTTGCACAAACGAGCCCTGAACTCCTGGCGGACTGGGTGCCTAAGTCCCCCGGGATCCCAGAGCCAGTCACCCCTCTCACTGTCTAAGTGTTTCTGCCGTTCTCAGCCGGGGGCCCTGAGTAAGAAACCTCGGGGCCCCGGACAAGCCCTTCTGCTCTGAGCCTCGGTTCTGCCACCTGCAGAACGGGGAGGAGGGGACAGCATCGCTCAGGTGCCAGCTCCCTCGTGGCCTTGGGAACCCGCGGCCGAGCCCCTCACGGCCCGCGTGGTGGGAGCTGAGATCAGCCTGCGTTAGCCGCGGCCTCTCTGGCAAGTGCAGGATTCAAGGCCAGCCCTCCACTCGCCCGCTGGGGTTTCACTAGTAACCTAACCAGTGCTCTTCTTGCTCCAAGTGCAGAGTGCGGGCAGCTCTCCTGTTTGCAGAGCACGAAGGTGCCCTAGAGAACCAGCCGGAATGAGCTGTGCCAGGCAATGCGCCGTTCACGAGCCCAGGATAAGTCTGGGAGGCAAGCCCTTCAGCAGATGAGGAAACGGAAGGTCAGGGAGGTCCCCTGGTTTCCCCATGTCACACGGCACCTTTGTGGTTTATCTGCGGTAAAACTGCCATCAGCCTAATTCCTTAGCTCGCGCTTGGGTCCTTCCAGGACCTCCCCCACTCCTCTCCGGGATCCCCAGGATGTCACACCGTGTGCCCTGTGATACCACCTGGATGCCAGAGCCCCAGCCCCAGGCCAGAGAGCTGAGTTCACAAGTTGGATGTCACGCAGCAAGCCGGGCAGGGGAAGGTGAGGCGAGCTCTCCCGCCTGTCCTCACTGTGCTCTCTGGAGTCACCAAACGTGGCCCCAGCCCTCGGGGAGGCCCAGTACCACATCACGTGGCAGGTACAGGGGGACCGGGAGTGTCTGGGGTGCGGAGCCTGTCCCTGCTGCGGGGCCACGTGCCGGTGTGTGAGAGTGACAGAGATAATTTGCCAAACACCATCTGAGCTGAGTGCATTTTGATGAGGATGAGGATTTTTTAAATTTTAAATTAGAAATTACATTTTTTCCCCTGCCAAAATAAAGATGAGAAATCAGATGAATCTGGTTCAAAAAGGGGCTGGAACCAGGGGAAATGCGTCTGACAGACTCTCTGTTGAGTAAACAGGCCTGGATGCCAAGAG
Source organism: Hyaena hyaena (assembly GCF_003009895.1). Classification (NCBI taxonomy): domain Eukaryota; kingdom Metazoa; phylum Chordata; class Mammalia; order Carnivora; family Hyaenidae; genus Hyaena; species Hyaena hyaena. The sequence goes on along the minus strand of NW_024080702.1, from coordinate 794,423 downwards.
TGAGCCTGGAGGTCGGTCCCCGGGACCCTCGGCTCCCGGGCCCTGGGCAGCCGTGCAGAGGGCCGTGGGGACCCGCACGCAGGGCAGGAGCCCTGGCAGGCGCGAGGGGCTGCCCGGGCGAGAGGCCACGTGTTCTCTGTTTAGAGAGCAGACTCGCTGATCTCTTTTTTAGGAATTGCCATTGGATGAGCACATGGTCGGACGTGGTCAGCTTGCTCCTCCGCTGTCGGTTTCTCCTCCTGAGCACCCGCACCGGTATGGCCCCCCCGGGGTGTGCTGGGGGCACCCAGCTGTGTCCTAAGGGGAAAGGTGGCATCTGGGGGTGCAGAAGCAGGAAGGGGCCCTCTAGGGGCAGCAGCCCATGAGGTGGAGTGACAGACGGCGGCCCGGACATGCCCAGGGACTTGCTCTCTCCTGCTCTGGGGGCCCCATGTCTCACGCTGTCTCAGGGCTGAGAATTTCTCCAGGGTGGGGCTCAGCCCCCTCTGTTTCCCATGGCATCTTCGAGAGAGCCTTTTGATGCTGTCTCTCCCATTCTACAGCTGGGGAAACTGAGGCCCAGGAGCCTGACTGGGGGCAGCGGTGGAGGACTGAGGCCATGGGTGGGCTCCTGCCCTGGCCGCTGACTCTGGTTCTTTGCGAGAGAGCTTGTGCATTTCCTCCCCTCCCAGCCTGTCAGCCTGGATGCTGCTCCCCCACAGGGAACCCCTCAGACACAGGGCCCCCCTTTCATTGGAGCCCGCGTCACCCGCCCTGTCCCCGTCGCGTCCCTGACACACTTCAGTCTGCATCATCTGCTCCTATTGCCAACCACCTGGTCTCATCAGGTCCACAGCAGCCACATGACAAGATACCACGATGACACCGCCCCCCAACTCAAGCAAATCGTCCCTCAGCCCACCCGCACCCCTCCCCTGGGAAGGCCTGTCAGGGGGCCTTGGGACCCTCAGCAGCTCCCCTCCCCGCCGTGTGGCTGTCTATTCTCTGGGCTCTCCCTCCACACCCCTCGGCCCAGGGGAGTCCCCAGCCTGCCTGTCCTTCATCCCTCACCTGTGACTCCTCGCTCACTCCCCACCTTTCCCTTGAGAGCCCTCCAGGCAGGCGGCAGCAGGACCTTTTCCTGCTTCTGGAAACGGCAATGCCAGTTCCGTGGACCAACCATCGTGCCTGTGTGGCTGGTCCCCGTGCTCTCCACCCCAGGGGCCCCTTACCCGGAGTGCTTGGGGCCACACCACCCAGTGTGCAGGGCCACCCAGCCTCCTCCTCTCACCCCCAGCAAGGCCACCTTCCCTGGAGTGTGCATGGCCTTCCCTCCAGAGCCCTGGACTCGGTCTGCCTGCAAGGTCATTGCCGTGAGATTAAAAAAAAATTTTTTTTTAACTTTTATTCAGTTTTGAGAGACAGAGCGTGAGCAGGGGAAGGGCAGAGAGAGAGGCAGACACAGAATCTGAAGCAACTCCAGGCTCCCAGCTGTCAGCACAGGGCCCCACGCGGGGCTCCAACCCACAAATGGTGAGATCATGACCTGAGCCAAAGTCAGATGCTTAACCAACTGAGCCGCCCAGGCACCCCTGCCTTGGGATTTTTTAAAGTGAGATTTAAAATAACATCCCACATCCAGGCCGTGGACTGGTACGTGGAAGGGAAGGCACCACAGCCTCACACGGCACCTTGGATGGATGCTGAGTGACCCAAGGCGCCACTTCAGGGACAGGGAGGGGGCGGGCACCCTCTAAGGGGGCAGCATGCAGGCACCTCATGGGGACGGCAGCTCTGCCCCTCAGCTGGGTGTACGTGTGCACACACATGCACATGCACACACTCTTGTGCACACACACCCACGCCTACACATAAATGCACACTCATACACCTGGAGATACACGCACCTGCTCTCATGCACACGTGAGCCGTGTCAACACCGGTGACATGGGAGAGGTCTGCAGGTGTCCCCTGGCCAGTGTCCTGGTCTCCTCCGTGCTCTCTGGTGCGATGTGACCCTTGTGCCCACAGTGAAGGGGACCCAGGACTATTTCTGCAACTCCCTAACTTTACTTCCAAATGGGTGTCAGGTTTGTGAGTGAAGCGGAGAGAGGGTTAGAGCGGTGGAAGGGGGGGGCCGGGCCGGGGGAGGGGGAGGGGGAGGGG
>NW_024080702.1:776044-791524 GCF_003009895.1 Hyaena hyaena | reverse complement strand
GAGAAGAGGGGGGTGGAAGGGGCGGGCCGGGGGGAGGGGGAGGGGGAGGGAGAAGATGAGGGGTTGGGGGGAGGAAATGGGGGGCCAGGACGCGGGCCAGCGGCCACGCCCGGGACCAGAACGGCCAGGGTCCGGGGCAGAGCTGGACGGGACGTGTCAGGGCAGAGCCAGCCCTGCCCTCTGGGGGCGCCCCTGGGGGCCTCCTCCAGCCTGGCAGTGGGCCCCGTGGGGCTCTGGGACCTGGGTCAGCCTGGGGAGGGGGGTGCCTGGGCTGTGTGCCCTGCAGTCTCTGGGGTCTCCGCCCGTCGGGATGTGGCCCTGGGTCCGAGCGGCCCAGATGCTGCCCTCCTGCGGCTCAGTCCCTGACAGTCTCCTTCTCAGTATCTGCCCCAGACCCCGCCCGGCCTGCTGTCAGAGGCGGAGGCAGGCGGCCTGGACTGCGGGCAGCCCTCCTGCTTCCTGTGTGGTCCTGTGTGGTCCTGTGTGGGTCCCTGTGTGGGTCCCGAGGGCTCCGCACACAGTGGGGGCAGTGACGTGGGATGGGGGCGCTCCTTGCAGAACAAATGGAAGTGAGCAGAAGGGGCCATAGCTGGAGGCAGGTGGCCCGGCCGGCCCAGACCCCAGAGCGAGGCCCAGGGCGTCCAGCTGGCCCTGGCCGTGTGCGGGGACCGATCCAGGTGATCTGAGCACCTGTGTGCGGGTTTCCTCCTCACTGACAGCTGGGGTGAGGTCTCCCCCAGCTGCTGCCCTGGACCACCATGTGGCCGGCTCTCCGCACCTACCCCATCGGCCCAGAGGCCAGAATCCGGACTCATGCTGTGGCAGGGTTGTGCCCCTCAGGGTCCCCGGGGGAAGATCCTTCCTGCCTCTGCCACGCCCGCTGTCCCCCAGCGGGCAGCACTTCCCGGCAGGTTGTCCCTGTCGTCACACGCCCCCCCCCCCCCGGGCCCCTCACGTGGCGCCACTCCTGCGAGTGTCTGTGAGGCCCCCTCCTCCTCCAAGAACCCGTCCCCGGGTTGAGGCCCATTCTGCTCCACCACGACCTCATCATAACCACTGACCTCAGTAGGGACCCTCTTCCCAAATATGCTCCCGTTCTGAGGTTCCAGGGTGACTCTGATGCATCTTCTTTAGGTTCACTTCAGCCCATAGCAAGGGCCCTGCCCGAGGCCCAGCTGGGGCACGGTGGTCCCGGGCCGGGGTGCATCGCCCCTACATCCAGCAGGGGGGCCGCCCCCCACCTGACACACTGAGGCCACGTGCCAGCAACAGGCGTGGCCCCGTGTGGACACGCTTTCCACCCCAGGCTCCCATTGCTTGGGGCTCAGCCCGATGCTCCTCGGGGGTCCCTTGCCAGCCCTCAGCCCTGGGTCTGGGGTGTCCCCTCCCTGTGCCCCCGTCCCTCCCCCTGCACAGGCTCTCTTTCCTGCAGCCCCAGCCTGCCCAGTGTCCCCAGTTGAGCCCATAGGGATCCTTTCCTATGGGACCCTTTTCCTATGTTTTTCTGGGGGAAGAAAAGAAAGAGCACTTTTTGATTTTAGATGCACAAACCGGGGGCCGGGTGACTGGTGGCTCTGGCTGCAGACAAGCCCTCACTCCCCAGGGCAGCCTGTGACCCAGGCGGGGCTCCCAGAGTGTCCTTGGCCCTCGTGTCCCAGGTGCTGAGGGGGTACAGCAAGAAGCCCCAGATGGAACGGCTCAGGTGTGAAGCTACGGGAGCGCCCCCTCCCCAGACAAGCTCTGCCCTACTGGGGTCCTTTCTGTCTGGGCACCCCTGTGGCCCCTGCGCACACCCAGCCCCCAACGCTACTTCCCTGCCCGCCGTCTGTCTTCCCAACCACACTCAGCTCCGTGGGGCACCCCTCTGCCACCTCGGCCTGACGCTGGCACTCGGGAAATGTCTGTTACTGTCGCCGTCACAGACGGAGCTGTGGGCAGACGAGGTGGTGATGAACTCAGGCTCGGAGAAGCGAAGGGCAGCGAGGCGCTCGCTGGGGACCTGTGGGCCTTGGCTGTGCCCCGGAGGGGAGGGGAGGGCACGGGCAGCGAGGCCGGGTTCTGGGGGCCGACGGCGGCGGGCTGCTGGGTTTCAGGTGGCGTCAGGCTGGGGAGGCGGGAAGTGCAGGAACGGGTGAGCGGGTGTGGAGCCGGGGAGGCGCCCTGCAGCTGCGGCCACGGCCATGGCCATGGCGACCAGCAGAGCAGTGGCCATGGCCGGGCCGGCACACGCCCCTCAGTGCAGCGGGGGAAGGGGGCCGCGGGGCAGAGCTGCAACGTGTGGGGCAGGGGTGGGAGGGAGGCCCCGCCGCCCTCTCCCCTTCCTCTCCCCGGCTTCCCTTAACTTCAGGTCTCTGACGGAGAAGGGCCCCTCCTCCAGTCCTGAGGCACAGGATGAAAAGGTCTGCTCATTTGTGACTTTAATCCTCTGCTGTGATCTTATCTCTGCGCGCGGAAGCTTCATGTCCATCGATCCCACGCGGGCATTAGCAGGGGGGCCTCAGCTATTAGCTCCACAAGCTGCCCATCGACTGACAGCAGGCAGCAGGGTCCCCGCTGGGACACAGGCCCCGCCCCCAGAGCCAGTGCCCGGCCAGCTCCTCCTCGAGGTTGGCATTCCCCCAGGCTGGGTCCTCGGGGACCTCCACTCTGGGCTGGACGGTGGACACACCGCCGTGTCCTCTCTGCCTCTGGGGGGTGTGCTCAGATGGGCCTCACGATCCCGCAGGCTGCTTGTTAAGGAGATCAGTGGCGGCGTCCTAACAGCACGGACAGCGGCAGCCACACATCCCCCAGGGGCCGAGTCTGCCAGTGTGGCTGGGGGTCATCCCTCCCGGTTGCTGGGTCCCCAGGCAGGTGGGGCCCCTCCTTCCATGTGTTCCTTTCCCAAGACCCCACCCTGAAGCCCCACACTCTGGGCCCCGGGGCTTCTCTCCTGGGGGCTCTGGTGCAGCGGCTGCTGCTCGTAACCTTCAGAGGCTCTGCTGCCTCAGGGTCAAGTCCGGGCCAGGTGGCCTCTCCTGACACCTTACCTGGCAGGGTGCCTCTCTTTCCAACCTGCCCATCTCCTCCTCTCCACACCATTATCCCTAAGGCCTCTGGGAAGTCCACCTCCTCCGGGAAGTCCTCCTGGTGCCCTGGTAGGAGTGCTCCTTCCTCCCCAGGTGGCCGAGGGCTCTGCCGCTCCGGGGTACATGTCGGCTGCATGTCGGCTGCTCTCATCCGACTGGAGGTCCTGAGAGAAGGTCAACATCCTGGGCCACACGTCCCACTTGGTGGTGACCCGGCCGCCCTGGTGTTCAGAACTCTGCCTTCACTGAGGTTGGCTTCATGTGGGGGGGGGGGCGGGGGGGGGACACTGCTTGGGGCCAATGATGAATTGAATTAGTGGTATTTGTTCAGAAGACTCAGTGTCTGGTACCACTGCCGTTTGCCCAAGGACACCCTGGAAGGGGTCCCAGAAGCCAGCGGAATCCCTCCTCCAAGCAGGGGCTCCTGGGAAAGAGCTGCTGGGCCCCAGCTGGCAGGACATACGGCCTCTGGAATGAATGGGGGTGGCCGTGCTCGGCACAGTGCACACCGGGAAGGGACGCCCGCTGAAGCCACGTTAGGGTCGGACTGGCCAGACCTGGCCTCAGCTCCTGCCCTCTGCTGGTGCCGTCCTCAGGGACCTCAGGGACCTCAGGGGGCCACGGTCCAGCCCCGCCAGGCTGCTGCCCAGACCCCAGGGCAGGAAGGAGCCTCAGGGACCCGGGGGACCCAGCCCCGACTCACACGGTCTGCGCGGGGCTAGCAAGAGCCTGCCTCCTTCCCCCTCGTGTGGGGACGTGAGTCCCGCCTGCAGGGAGCTCTGGATGGACACGACGGGGCCTGCAGGCCTGGGGACAAGGCGCCTGATCACCGAAGGCGGGAGCCCCGGCCCTTGTGCTCACTCTGGCTGCTCACGGGGTGACAGCTGCCAACCCCTGCCTCCAACGCTCTGCCCAGCCGGGGACCGTCACCCTGAGCAGGACCCGCCCCTCTGCCAGCCTCCAGCCTACGTGCAAGGCATGAGGGGAGGGAGGACACGGTCTGTATTTACTGTAAGTGCAAGGGGGCTGGCCTGGTGTGAATGCCTCGTCCCGTCTGGGCTGGGAGCTGCTCCCTGCGGACAAGTCATTCTGGACTTTTCCGCCCCAGCCCAGTGCGGTTACGAGGGAGGCGAGAGCTCCGCGGGCAGCCTCCTTCCTGGCCAGCAAATCTCCCAGGAGCAGCAGAGGCTCAGGGCAGGCTTAGGGCGGTTTGCCAAGGCTTAGAGGAAAGCCGGGGTCAGGGGCAGACTGTGGGGGCCATAACCGTCCCGGACACGGCCCCGGGGCCCGGCTGCGGGCGGCCGCTCTGAGGGGTGGGGTCCTACCTCCGGTGGCCCCAGGCCTTGAAAGGACCCAAGAGAAGCAAAGGCACAGATTTAAGAAAGTGAATCCTGAACTGATTATGGGCTAAATCCTGACCCAGGTCACACGCTGACCCCAGACCCTGGTCATACAGAGCTCTGACCCTGGCCACACTGAGCCCTGACCCTGGCCACACGGAGCCCTGACCCTGGTCACACACTGAACCCTGCCCTAGCAGGGAACCTGGAGGCCTGTGCCATGGGCAGCTCGTCCGCACTCTGAGGCTCCAGGGGAACGGCCTTGTCCCCGTGCGGAAGCATGTGTCCCTTGCACATGGGTCTGCCGGGTCCCTTGCTAGCTGCAGTGGGAGACGCTGAAGGAGAGGAGTGGGAGGCCTTGCCCCAGACAGGGTCACTGCAGAGCCTTGAGCAGGCGGCAGACTGAATCTTCCCCACATCACAGATGGGGAAACTGAGGCTCGGGAACCGGTCTTCTCATGATGTCACTCAGAATCACTGGTCCCGTAGGACGCAGTCTGGCTCCTGAGCCGCACTCAGTGCCCCACGCTCACCCGCGGGCGCCCGTGCTTCAGGTGCTCCCCACCCGGTGCTCCCGGGCTCGCAGGACAGGGGGCCCTGCTGTTCCTGGAGGCCCTGGGTGTCAGCCTCCCTGCTGCCCACGTGGCCTTGCGGGGCCCCCATCCTGGCCGGGGCTCTGCAGGCACAGCCATGGCGCCCGCTACGGCCCTGTGCCCGGTGGGGAGGCCGGACCCAGACCCCCTCCCTCGCTTCTCCCTGCACCTCCTGGCTTCAAGCCCGGCAGCTGAGGGAGGGTCACCTGGACACCTGGGAGGGGACCTTCTCCTCCAAGGCCCAGGGGCCCCGCCCTCACAGACACATTTCACGGACCCGGCGCCGGGCCGCAGGAGGCCGGGCGAGGCTGCCCTGGCACAGACATGCCATCTCAGTGTGCTCAGGCTCCCCACTCACATAAACATGAGGCCTTTAAAATTTAATAAAAAACATACCAATTATAAAAGCTATTTACCCAGTCAAATCAATCATGGGCCGTGGCGTGTTTATGCCCAAACACCTGATTTCAGCTCATAAGTCACTTTTACTCCCTCTTTCGCTCCTAACTACCCAAATGAGCTGGCAGCTCCATCCAGGAGGGACGGAGCCCACCTTGCTCGGCGCGCCCCCATCGCCCAGACCCGGGGCGCCAGACTGCCTCTGGGGAAGCCGGGACTTAGCCCGTCTCGGCTTCCTGTCTGGAGTCCTCCTCCTCTCTGTGGGTTGTAGAGCCCAACCTCACCTCCTCCAGGAAGTCTTCCATACCCGGCTCAGCTCAAAGCGTTCTCTCTCTTCTGAAGACCACATGTGCCAGCCACCTCCGTGCTTGCAAGGATCACGCTCACTTTCTCGTTGCCCGCCGCCATCGCTGAGGGCCTGCTCCTCCAGGGCACTGTCTCCATCACAGGGAGCATCCCAAGGAGGCTCGGCTGTGCCGTCCTGCTCATGACCACTGCGTGTCTGCTGACGCTCGAGGGACATTCCCAGGAGAGGGATCTGCGGCTGAGGTGAGGACACGCCAGGCCAAGGCACCGTCAGCCGGACTCTGGAGCGTCGTGTTGATCAGGGGTGGGGGGCGCAGGCTGCAGAAACGTCCAGGACTCGGCGGGGAGGAGGAGATGCCGGCGGCCACGTGCCACATGAGGCAGGGATTCGGGGAACAGCGCCCAGGGTCCTCAGATCGGCTCTTCCGTCTGGGCAGACATGGCCCTGCTGAGTGACCTTCGGCAGGCCTCCTACCTCTCTGAGCTCTAGTGTCCTTGCCTTCAGGAGGGGGAGTGCTGGGGAAGCTCACGGCAGGTGGCTGATCCCGCTACTTGGCACCAGCTTCCTGCTGCCATCAGTGGCGTTTCTCAGGAGGCAGCTGGGCCTGGTGGCTAAGTGCACAGGCTTCGGTATTCAATCCACTCAGGTTGGAGTCCCAGCTCTGTTACTGCTGTGTGATGCTGTGTGGTCACTCAGCCACTCTGCACCACAGGCTCCCCGTGGTGACCCAAATGTCAAAAGCAAATACCTCTCGGGGTTGGAGATGCGTGGCGGGATTTATGGGTGATGGACGGAGCTGATGCAGCCTCAGTGAGCTAAAACAAAAAGCTCCCAGGTTTGGGATGAAGCAAGACCATCGTAGCAGCTGGATGTGAAATGCTTCCAAAATTTGGAGCCCCCGTGTCTACTGAGGTGGGGTGGACACGTGCAGGGACCTGGGCCCTGCTCTGCCCGGAGCCTGTGGCCCCAGCTCATTGCGGGTCACCTCCACACTTCCGTTGTTTCATCCATAACGGGGACCCTACCTAATACACCTCCCTGGTGGCTTCAGCGAGGATTAAGACACGGGGTATGAGCGGGTGGCGTGGCGTCTGCTACAAGATAGAGCTCACGGCGGCTCCACCAGTGACATTTACCTATTAGGTGCTTGCTCTGCACCAGGTGATAAGCTAAGCAGCGCGCACATTTCCTTCTGTTTAATCTTTCCAACTCTACATTGGAATTTTATAAGAAAGCTTCACACGCATTTCCCATTTCACCATTTGCAGCTGGAGTCAGCGCTAAGTCACAGGGATCCAAAATAGCAGCGGCCTCGATCAGAAAGAAGCTTATACACGCCTCTTCCCTGAGGCTGGGAGTCAGGCAGCTGGGCTGGACGCCATCGCTCTGTCTGCAGGGTCTCAGGGAACTCCAGGCCCTCGCCTTCCTTTAGTCTTGGCGAGATCCAAGCACGGCCTCCCTCCCCGGAGCTGCTTCGTGGCACAAAAGGGGTGCTGCAGGCCCGACCCCGCCGCTTGCGTCCCAGGACCCAGGCGGCGAGAGGCAGGGTGTGAGCGGCGGCTGACTTTTGCCACGGGCCCTGAAACTGCCACGGACACCTGTGTTTACAGCCCGCGGTCCCGAGCTGCAGGCACTAGTCTAGCTGCAAGCGAGAGGGGTAGGGGTCTCTTCCTTTAGCCTGTGTGTGTCCAGCTAAACATCCGATTCAAGAGTGGGGGAAGGGACGTCACAGGGCAGCGGGAGTCTCTGGCACACGGCTGCTGGGTCATTGCTTTAGCGAGTTTACCTAAGGAAGCTAACCCTTAATTTAAAGCAGGAATTCTTGGGGGCGCCGGTGCGGCTCAGTTGGCTGAGGGTCTGACTCTTGATTTTGGCTCAGGGTCGTGATCCTGGGGTTACGGGATTGAGCCCTGCGCCGGGCTCTGTGCTGAGCGTGGAGCCTGCTTGGGATTCTCTGCCTCCTTCTCGCTCTCCCTGCCCTCCCCCACTCGTGTTGGGCACATGCTTTCTCTCGCTCTCTCTAAAAAAATCGCAGGATTTCTTAACTCTGACACTATTAATATTTTGGGCTGGATGATTCTCTGTTGTTGGGGGGGCACAGGACCGTGGCTGTGCACACAGGGTGTTTAGCAGCATCGGGGCCCAGCCGATGCCCGTAGCAGCCCCTCCCTGAGTCCTGACAACCCAGAGTTGCCAGATGTTCTCTGGGGGAGGGGCGGGGCCCTTGGCTGAGGACCTGGGGGAGGGGCGGGGCCCTTGGCTGAGAACCTCTGATTTACGGGCACAAACAATGATGACTTGAGGTGAAGGGCTGTTCAGGGGAAAAATGAGTCAAACGTGCAGTGGCACCAATCCACGTGTCCAGATGGCTGGATGAGCAAAATGTGGCCCATCCGCACAATGGAGGGTTACTCAGCCTTAAAGAGGAAGGGGATTCTGACACCACAGGGATGGACCTGGAAGGCATCAGCTCACTGAGATGAGCCCTCACGGCAGGCCTGGGCGCGGTCCCCTGCTGTCACCCAGAGTCATGCAGGCAGGAAGTGGAACAGTGTCATGGGCGTGGGGCTTCCTTTCACCAGATGAAGAACTTTCTGGAGGTGGATGCAGGTGACTGACTGTACCTTTAAAAATGGTTGTGAAGGTAAATTTTATGCTTTGTGTATTTTGCCACAGTGAAGCACCCAGGGCACGCGCAGTGGGGCCATGAACAATTCCTGGAGGCCAGGCCCCAGCACTCACTGCCCCCACCGCCTCCTCACGCCCAGCCTGGTCTGGAGGGGCCGAGGAGAGAAGAAGAGCCTGCGGGCCGGCGGTGCCTCTTCCCAGTGAGTCACAAGCAGACAGCCGGCTCATCGCCTGGGTCCATGTACCCACATAACCCCCAGATCTGAGATCACAGTATCAAAACACACATCCCAGATCAGAAATCTAGAGCCAGATGGAACGGAATGTTCCTTGAAACATAAAAGGGGAGGACATTTTAAGATTAGAAATGATTGACAAATTCACCAAGGAAAGGGACGGTTTGAGTCACGTAAAAATGGGGAAATTCTGCATCCAGTAAACGCAAAAGAGGCCGCAAAAAATCAACGGAAACATGGAAAAATAGTCTCAGCAAATCATATTAACACACGTTAATATCTGCCTTGTGTGAAGAGTTTATAAAACGCAATAAGCACCATGCACATCCTCAAACAGATTATTGGTCAAAATACACGGGTACCCAATTCACAGGAAACCTGAATATAATTAGGAAAACAAACGTGGGGAAAAGCTCTCCCTTACTAGTAATAAAGGAAACATGCATTAACACAAACTACTCCTTCTTGTTAATAAGGGGACAGACATTAAAACACAGTAATGTCCGAGGTGCGTCGCGGAACTGACCGCCGCGGAATTGACCGCCATGGGTCCACAGCAAGGGGTTGGGTGGGGGGGCGTGGGGGCGTGCGTTGCAGTCTGGTAGGCCCTGGGAACAGACGACAGGTGATACACACCACATGCCTAACCGGGCTCCCTTCGACCCACAATTTAATCTCTAGGATGCTATCCTGAGGAAGTAATCCTAAATACAAAAATATGTATTTTTAGCAAAATAATTAGCAATAACCTAAGCATCTGAACATGGGGAATGGTTAAGTAAAGTGTGGTTTATCCAATTGAAAGAATATTACAGCCATTAAAAGTAATGTTTCCTAAGAGAATGTGCAGAGAATGTTTGCAGGGAACAAAAAGCAGAATCCCAACAGGTAATATAATATGATACAAAAAAGAATTTCACGTCCATATTCAAAAAGTCTATGAAGAAAAGTACAGCTAAAAATAATGGCCCCAAATATCGGCAATAGCAACCTTTGTGTGGGGGGGCTATTGACAAGCTTTGCTTATTTTTATTCTTTGTTATTTTCCAAATTTTCCCATACTTGATGGTAATTTTTTTCAAGTGTATTTATTTATGTTGAGAGAGAGAGAGAGCTTGTGCACAAGTGGGGAAGGGGCAGAGGGAGAATCTCAGGGGGGTTCTGTACTGTCAGCGCAGACTCGACACGGGGCTCAAACCCACAAACCACGAGATCATGACCTGAGCAGAAATCAAGGGTCACACGCTCATCTGACTAAGCCACCCGGGCGCCCTGATGGTAGTACTTTTTTTTTTTTTAATGTTTATTTATTTTGAGAGAGAAAGAGCTTGAGTGAGGTAGATGCAGAGAGAGAGGGGAGAGACAGAATCCCAAGCAGGCTCCACGCAGCCAGTGTGGAGCCAGGCGTGGGGCTCGAACCCACAAACCATGAGATAGTGAGATGAGCCACGATCGAGTCGGACCCCCAACTGGCTGAGCCCCCAGGCACCCCATGGTAGTACTTTTTACAACACAAATGTTTTGCAAACACCTGGCAAACCCCGGAAGAAATGGTTTGTGGTCAAATATTAGTGCACAACCCACGATGACCCAGGATCTTTGACTGTGAGCAACGGTGGCAACAGGGAGAGCCAGGCTTGCTGGCAGCCTCACGTCTTTGTCCCCTCAGCCCAGGCCCTGCAGGGGTGCGGCCGGCTGCGCCGTGTGCATGTGCCTGATAAATCCACAGGCACTTGGGACCACGGGGAGAAGAATCACCAGGCATGGGCAAGGGGCACGCGCACTGGGATTCGTGCCTGTCGTAAATGTGACAAATCCTCGTGCGAGGGCCTCTCTGGGGCAGCAGCCTGGGAGCACAGTCAGGCTTCACATTAACGACGTGGCAGCTGCCACGGACCTCAGCCTCGCTTGTCTTCATCTGGACTTTCATCGGAAGGTCCCCTTTCTACCTCTGGTTCCAGCTTAATGATCAGTCGTGTCCCCGTTTGATGAGAAGCTCCAGGGTCGCCCTATCCTTTGTGACCCCCGAGGGGGTGTTCAGGGCTGAGTGGTGGTCCCCCCTCGATTTGCCCACGTCTTCACTTTGCTGCTCAGAATCTGGGGACCGCTAAGCGGGTCTGCAAGCTGTCTGCCAAGTGCAAGGGCAGACAGGAGCACTCTACGGGTACACAGGAGGGCCTGGGGCCACCCCGAGAGCCCTGGGGATGCCCACGTATGTAGTGTCCTGGCGGCTACACCTCGCTGGAACATTCTGCACACACGTGGCCCGTGGCCTTGGGGAAGCTGGGATCCCGGCTGCAGCCACAGGGACCTGGCTCAGTAGGGGCAGAGCCTGGACGTCCCATCCTTCAGTTGTGACCAGGCAGTCCCCTGGCGGCCACACACTTCCTACCACCTCCACCCCCCCACCTCTCTGGGACACCCCTGGGTGTCTCACCCTGGGGTGCAGGTGGGAACGTCCTGGAATGAGAAGGTGGAACCCTCGAGGAGAGTTCACAGCAGGGTTTGAACCCAGGGCAGGGCGCGTCCCACTTCACTGCACCCCTCCCCCCACAGTGCGAGTCCTAGAATGTGATGGTGGCCAAGGCGACGTGGTTGGGACACACCTCAGACAGATGTGTTCTTACGCTACGGACCCTGCAGTGCTGGGGCCCAGGACCGAACCTGACCTTGCCCGCCTCGGCTGCCTGGGGGCCTGTGGCTTCTCTCCCCGCGGGGCCCCTGGACCCCTGACCCTCTCGGTCTCAGGGTCTGGAATCAGGGTGAGAAGCAAGCCTGGAGGCCCCCCGGAGGGCTCACCTTGTTGTTTGCAGACTTTGTTAAGGTAAACATTCGTCTGGGCTTCAGAGTTCCGAGCTGCCCGTGTTTCTGCTGGTGGGAGGCTGGCCGTGTGTGGGCTCAGGAGGAGGGGTGCGGGTGCTCTGTGGGGTCTGCCTCGGCCCCAGGCACCCTTCCTGCCCTCCGTTCCTCCCTGTGACAGTGGGTGCAGCTCTCATTTACTTGTACACTGATGTGCGCTCTCTGGGCATCAGTGCGTGAGCGCCATGCCAGGTGCAGGTGGAGGGAATGAGGAGCCCCAGGCTGGATGGGGAGGACTAGCCTCCCTGAGCCTCAGTTTCCCCAGCTGTGACGCGGGTGATGACGTAGGCCCCTACTGCAGGGCTGTGCAGGGGGCCCAGGTGAGGGTGTGCTAACGACCTGCTACATCACCAAGAGGGATGAGGGTGGAGGTTGTAGACTCTGTTCTGGAAGGATCCCAAAGTCATCCTGAGCGGTAGGTAGAAAATAAGACATCAGACAGAGTGGCACTGTGGGGGAGGGGAAGGGGCTCGGGCAGGGGACAAAGCAGAATCGCCCAAGGGCCTGGAAAGCGCATGGGAGTTCCACGTGGCCCTGCGTGGCCATGCATGGCCGTGTGTGGCTGTGGCGGTGGTGCCGAGGCAGGAAGTGGTGGGGTCGGGCCTGGATCGTCTGGGGGCTTGAGGGCCTGAGTGTGGCAGCGGCCACGTGCCCTTCCTGCACAGCCCACTGGGCAGCCTCAGCCATGTGGCTGCAGCTAAGCGCACGGGGGCTGGGAAGTGCAGTCGAACTCCGTCCAGGAGGCAGAGGGGGCTGCTGCTGTGCTGTGTGACAAAGTGCTGAGCACGCAAGGCCACTGGCTCTATCAGGTTTTGCAGGTCAGGAGTCCAGGCCCACCTTCCCGGCCCCTCTGCTCTGGGCCTCCCCCCTCCCAGGCCACCTGACTGACTGTTGGAGGATTCATTCCCGCGAAGCTGTGGGACTCAGAGTCAGCAGGAGAGTCTCCGTTGCGTGAAGTCTCTGAGCTCAGCGAGTGTCTAAGCCCTCTTAAGGGACTCTTCTGATTAGGTCTGGCCCACCCATGGGATAATCTCTGTATGGCTCAACTCAAAGTCAAACTGCAAAACCCCTTTGCCTGTGCCTTGTCACGTGACCTAACGCGGCACACGCCATCGATCACGTCTGTATGACTTGGTGCAGATGGAAGGGTGGGGGGCGGTGATAAAGGGCAGGGACGGAAGAGGCCAGCCTGGCATTCTGCAAGAGCCCCTGGAGAAGGAGAACTTGGGACTCGGGACAGCCCCTCCCCTGCCTGGGAAAACCCTGGAAGCACCTACTGAGTGTTTTAAACAAGAGAGCATGCTCTTCCCCCCTGGTTTCGGGAAAGTGTCAGCGCTCACTGGAGGGGGAGGGGGAGGCTGTGCATCTCAGGCTGATGGAGAGGCCTCCTGGCCTGCGCTGGCGGCGGAGTCACACGCTGTAAACCAGCATAATGACCCTGTCTGCTGCAGCCCCCAAGCGCAGCCTCTGTGTGGCCTCGGATTTATGCCCCTCCAGCTGCTGAGGGGGCGCTGAGTAGCCCTGGTCCACGGGCTACCCTCCGGGGCCAGTGTCCCCCCCCCGCCTCTGCTCCCCCTGAGTTACTGATGGGGGCTGACAAGCAAGCACGGGCCCTTTGGTCTCGTGACGGAGACTTAAGGAGGGAGACAGTGACGGATCTGCCTCCACTCCCGAAATGAGGGGCTCCCCCTCCCCTCTGCCAGACCCTCTGGGGACACTGCGTGTCACCACCCCCAATCTGCTCACCTGGATTCTGTCTCCTGACCCAGGAGGGGGACACATGGCCATTGCCCTTGTGTTGCAGCCAGGGGTTCGTTCTTTGACGGGACCTCCTTTCCAGGGTGGAGAGAGGAGGGGTTCCATTGGCAGCCATCGCTGGTGCAGGCCTGGGGGGTGTATCTGTCGGTGGTGATGCCAGGCGGGCGTCAGGGGCCGGGAGGGGAACAGCTTTCAGGGAAAGAACAACCTCGCTAGAGAAATAAGAGCGAGACGCTCATGAGGAGAGGCCGGCACAGGACAGGACACGCAGCTGCTGAGTCATGTGGCCCGTCCCGTCCGCTGCGGGCTCTGAGGACCAGAGAGGCTGCCCTTGATGGAGAAGGCTCCTGAACTTCGGGTGGTGGCTGGCCCAGGTCGTGAGCAGGGCAGAGCCACAGCACGGCGCTCGCTGCCCACGGGCACAGCTGCCCGTCACCTCCGGGCGCGGGACCCGGGGCGCTGTGCTCCTGCTCCCCGCTGGTGCTCGGAAATCAAGGAAATATCGCCAAGAGGAGGGGCCCCCGAAAGCAGCACGCCGCACCTGCTCGGGCCGGCCCCAGAGCTCAGCCGCCGCGCGCCCCAGGTGTGCGCGGCCCCTCCACGCCTCGGCAGAGGGGGCTGAGTCGCTGCACAGATGGACAAAGAAGTAAAACAACGACCTCCAAGGTATTTTGCAGAAAGTAAATTCCCAACAAAACATGGCCCGTTTCTGATTTCATTGTCCTAACAGCTGGGCCTGAGGCTGTGACGTCTCTGCTCATCCAGTGGCCCACTGATTTAAAAGATTTTATTTGCATCAGAAGAAGAGGTGTGTGTGTGTTGGGGGGGGTGCCTGAGCCCACTCAGTCACACTCGGGCCTCGGGCCTCGGATAGGGTCAGGCTGAAAATGAGGGGAACCCGAAGAAAGCCCGAGGACGCAGCGGGGGTCTGGGTGGACCCCCTCCAGGGCCCCGGAGGCGTGGCTCACACCCTGGGGGCGCCCGGCTCTGCTCTGTCACCCTCGCCCTCCTCTGGCACCTGGCTCGGTCCTTTCAATTGCTCCCTCCCTCCTCCAGGCCTGGCCCCTGCGTGAGAGGCTTTTCCCGACACCGCCAGGAAGATCGGGGGCTCCTTCCCCCATGGCCGTGGCTCGGTGCCCCGCAGCCTCCAGGACAGGCTGGCGTGTCATTGTCTCCTTCTGCGAAGAGCTCCCGAGGCCAGGGCGGGCTTCTCTCAGTCTCTCCCTCTCTCTCTCTGCCGCCCTCTGTCCCACTGCCTGGCAGGGCCCAGGGACCCAGTAATGTTTGTGGAGGGAGGGAGGCCGAGGGGAGGGGAGGGGGGCCTTGGCGGGGTGGCGTTCTGCAGTGGTGTAAGGGCACGCACTTCCGCCCCGCCTCTCTCTGAAGGCCCTCAGGTGACAGAGGAGAAAATGCTGGCATTTCCCACCCGCAAAATGAGGGGGCGGTGAGGCAGTCCCTAGGCCTCCCCGCCCTGGCATCTCTTCTATTTATACCATGAGCCCTGCATGGGCAATTGCTATTCAACTCAGGGGAGGCTGTGAAATAAAATTGTGTAATAGAATTTATTCTTCCCAGTCCTCTTATTAAATCTCACCTTAGAACACGCTCTTGCCAAGTCGGGGGACTTCTCGGCGGCTCCTTGGGGCAGGCTTACCGGGCCCCCTCCGCTACTCAGCACCCTCCAGCTGCTGCACGAGGGGGAGCCTCCCCTGCAACCTGGAATTCTCTCGGGCATTGTGATTGCTGCGCCCAAGCAGGGGGCTGGTGTTCGCTGGCCCCCCTCCTTTCATTGGGAGGAAGGGTTGGGCTGGTGCTGGGTGATGGCTGCAAACTGGGCTTTTGGTCACCAGAGCAGGTCAGCCAGCTGGAGGTTCCCCAGTCAGCCCCATGCCCCCCCGTGTGCCTCACCCTCTCCCCCGTGTGCAGGAACCATGTCTCACCCCCCCACGTGCAGAAACTGTATCTCCCCTCCCATGTGCAGGAACTAAGTCCCTCCCATATGCAGGAGCCACGCCTCACCCCCCATGTGCAGGAAGTGTGTCCCCCCATGTGCAGGAAGTGTGTCCTCCATGTGCAGGAAGTGTGTCCCCCCATGTGCAGGAAGTGTGTCCCCCATGTGCAGGAAGTGTGCCCCCCATGTGCAGGAAGTGTGTCCCCCCAAGTGCAGGAAGTGTGTCCTCCATGTGCAGGAAGTGTGCCCCCCATGTGCAGGAAGTGTGCCCCCAATGTGCAGGAAGTGTGTCCCCCCAAGTGCAGGAAGTGTGTCCTCCATGTGCAGGAAGTGTGTCCCCC
>NW_024080702.1:697406-774478 GCF_003009895.1 Hyaena hyaena | reverse complement strand
TCCCCCCATGTGCAGGAAGTGTGTCCCCCATGTGCAGGAAGTCCCCATGTGCAGGAAGTGTGTCCCCCATGTGCAGGAAGTGTGCCCCCCCATGTGAGGAGCTCTGCTCTCAGGGGCTCCCTTCGCCCTGGTGCTCACACCCGTAACCCCGGGCTCTTGGAGACTCCGGCGAAGGTGCCTTGCCCTGGAAAGCCCTCCCCGGGGCCGGTCCCTCCGGCGCCCCCAGCCTTGCCCCAGGTCCCGGAAGGCTCATGACCCTGCAGGGTTGCAGGGGTTGCCTCTGGAGGCACGTAGTAGGTGCTCAGCCCGTGTGTGTCGCGAGACTGCAGGGCCAAGTGGGCCTCCGAAGGCCTGGAGCCAGACCGGGGAGGCTGACCCAGGCCTTGGTGAGCACGGGGCCCCCGCCCCAGCCGGGGCACCTCACCGGCCCTCTCTGGCCCCATCAGAGTGTGTGTCACCCACCCCCTCGGTTGATGGTGATGAGCCCCCACAAAGCAGCCCCATCATCAGCCCCTCTTCCCTCTGCCCCCTCCCCAAGCCCCCATCTCTAGGGACTGTCTCTGGCGGAGCTGGTGCCCTGCCAAGGCATTAACTGGTAATTTCTCCGATCAGCCCCCTGTGTCTAATCAATACAGAGGGGGCTGTCATCAGGCCGGGCACTGTGGTTTTTGGCCTTGGGGTCTTGGTGCCATCAGCCCCTCTTACGGGCCCCGGCTGTGCTCTAAGAGGCTCTGAGGTCTCGGCCAAGGTTGGGGGGGGGGTCTTATGACAATCATTCTTCTCAACTGCGCCTCCCAGACAGTTCTTCTGGGCCCTTGGAGCAGCGCCAGCCTTAAATGCCGGTGAAGGAGGCAGCCAGCCACCCACACAGCCTGCTACTTAGTAAGTATTTTTAGAGCCACTTCTCCAATATTTCTCTTGATAGAAAAGGGTGTTGGGGGGGCTCCAGATGGGGATTGGGGTTTGGAGAGAACTAGAATCTGTGTGACCCCTTTCAGATGCAGAGCCTCCTGCTGCCTTCTCACGGGGCATGGAGAATTCACCCCATTCTACAGATGGGGACACTGAGGTTCAGAGAGGTTCTCTACCTTGCCAGTGGTGGAGTCAAGGTTGGAACCCAGGAGCTCCTGGCTTCAGTGCCCGTCCTGAGGGCCCCTGTCTCCAAAGGGCTGGAAAGCCCCAGCCTTCTGGTCCCTCCTGCAGGGTTAGAATAACCCAACAGGAGGCCAGCCTTGGGGCGGAGGCAGACCCCAGCCTTTCAGGACCCTGGACAGGGCCCGCACCGCCCCCTCCCCAGCCCCTCACTTGGGATCCTGAGGACAAAGTTTAGAAACTTCGTCTCTACCTATCACAGACCACATAAATCAGACTCTCCAAAGAGCGACCAATGCTTTGGTCTTTTTACTTTATTTTTACGTTACTTTTTAGCTTTTATGTTTTACTTTGTTTTATTTTACTTCTATTTTTATTTATTATGTTTTTTATTTTAACTTTATTTTTACTTTTTATTTTTAGCTCACATGGTTCTCATCTGCACGTCTCTGAGGTACAGAACTTGGGGATAATAGTAATGAGAGTAATAGTAGTAATGAGAGTAGTTGTGCAGCACAAGCGTGGAGACGACCACTCTGGTCCCTCCTGTCCCTACACTGCCCAGCATGTCCCAGAAGCCCTCAGAGCTCTACTCCCCACAGTAAACGGGCCAGTGTCGCCTGACCTTCCCTGAGAGAGAAAAGCGGGGGGCTGAGTGCCTGGGAGGGGCCCTTATCACTGCCCCCACGACCCCGCCACGCCATGGGCAGGCCACCTTCCAGACCCCGATTTCCCTGTCTGTATCCAGTTGGTTAGACTCAGCGACAGCCGAGGCACTGCCCCTTCTAGGATTAGATAGGGGGTGATTTGTAAATGAGCCTCATAAATTGTAGAGGGAGAGCCTAGCAGGGTGGGTAGGGAGCCCACGGGTGTGAGAAACCCAGTGCTTTACAAGGAGCATGAACCTGAAGGCCGAGGAGAAGGCGGGGGGAGGGAGGGAAGCACATTCTGCAGCAGAGGGGGCTGGGGACCCGTCTGCAGTCAGGATCTCCAGAGTGACACATCTGTCACAATTATGACCCAATTAGGCAGCGATAACTCGTGTGCACGACCGCAATCCGTGTAATCGCTGGTAATATCACTTAGCGATGAGCAGCTGACTGATGAGGCCGGGCTGGTGCGCCGACAGCAGGTGGGAGAAGCAGTCTTCCATCCGAGGGCTCTAGGGAGGGCGGGGTGTGGGGCTCAGCTCTTCCCGGAGGACGACCCCCAGACTCAAGCGGGGAGCCCTGATGTTCTCTCACCCCCGCTTGGAGGCCAGCCTCCCAGCTCCGTGCACACACTCAGCTCAGCACTCCATGTCTCCGCCGGAAGCCTCCGGCCCCCCGGAGGTCAGGACCCGGCCCTCTCACCCCCTTCACAGACCACATTATCGCAGAGGCCTCTCCTATTGGCTTTACTTGAGGAGCGTCCCCCAGCGGCTTGAGGCTGAGTCTGGGCCGTGCTGGGTGAGCCCCCCGCCTCAGGCGAGTTGCCCTGGGACGCAGGGCTAGGTCTGCACACACACACCCTGTAACTGGCCCGATAGCGAGTGTCTGGCTCTGTCCTTGCCCCTCAGCTCTGCTCTTCCGTGGAGAAAGGCACCACGGACGCAGGTAAGAGAACCCACACGGCTGTGTTCCAACGGGAGCCATTTGCAAAACACAGGCATTTGGCCGAAATTGGGTCGCGGCCACTTGCCAACATTTGCTGTAAGGAATAAACCCGTCTCGGGGTCAAGATCACCTTCGGCAGAGTCTCTCCTGCTGTGTAAGCCATGGACACGGTTCTGAGAGGCTGCTGCACCCACGGGCCTCTCTCCTCCCAGATGAGGGGCTGGTGTACAAACCACGTCCACGGCCTCCTTACCTCCTCGAGGACTTGGAGCTCTATCGCCCCACCGGGCAGCAAGTCTCTTCTCCCCTTTTCCAGAAGAAGGAACAGCAGCGGGGTTTGCCCGGGGTGGAGCCCAAGCCTGCAGGGGCCCAGGTGGGGACGGGATGTCGGCCCCTCAACCCGGCGCGCCACCCTGGGCCTGGCGACTTCCCCTCTAACGGGCCCCTTCCCGACCCAGCCTCACCTCATCCCCGAAGGGACGGCTGATCCCTCTGCCGTCGGCCAAGTAGCAGAGGGTGGAGGCCAGACTAATCAGTCCTCCTCGGCCCGGGGGTTGATTGGCAGCATTTGAGAAGAGAAAATTATAGACAAATTGGAGGAGGTCTGAGCTAAGCCCTGGGTCTGGAGGGTGGGGGGAGGGGCAGAGTGTTGAGGGGAGGACTGGCCCCTGGGGCCCCCTGGCCGGACAGGGCTCACGAGGGTGCAGCCCCCGGGCCAGATGGCTATGGGCATCAACCAGCCTTTTGGTCTTTGTCCTGCTTGACGCAGCCACGGGCCCATTGAACAGGTGGACACAGCAAGGCTGCTGGAGGTCACTGAATTTGACTAAGGGCACAGAGGGTGGGAGGGTGTCACCGGGACTTACTGCCCTGCCTTGGCTGCCCCGTGCGGGGCCCAGGCCCCTCGTGCAGTGTCCCGCCAGGGAGCAGGGCTGTGAAGATCACTGGGTCCTGGGAGGAAGTCCAGCGGCCTGGCATCTGCCCCCGATGGCCCCGCGCTCCCGATGAGCCCTAGTCCATCCGCTCGGCGAGCAGGCACTCGACGAACCCGGGGCCCTGCTCTGTGTCCTCTGGTGCTGGCTCTGTGCCTGGGAAAGCAGCGCTCCCCCCTCCGAGGTTGGTGCTGCTCCCGTGGCCCCGGCGGACCTGCCCCGCCCCGTCCCTCCAAGGCTGAAGCAGGGAAGAGGCCTGGCTGGCCCTTCAGTGGGGCTTTGGAGGGTGGATAGGAGTTTCCCAGAGGGAAAAGCACCGGGCAGGGTTCAGAGCAGAGTGGGGTGGGCCTGGATGGCGGCTGTGGGGTGCTTGGTTGTAGTGGGGGGCAGGGTTGATATAGAGGGGGTTCGCAGGAGCCTCGAGCAGGGCCCCAGAGGCCTTCCCTCCCACCGGTGCGGGCGGTCGCTCAGAGCCTGGGCCTCCCGGGGCCCGTGGCCTCCCCAGGGCCTGTGGCCAGCGGGGCTGCCTGGCCCAGGGTGAAAATGAAGATTGATCACCCCGGAAAGGCGCCCCGCTCCTCCAAGCCAGCCGGGAGTTGCAGAAACACAGAGCTTCATTATTATTTTAAGCGTTACTCAGCCGCTTTATTGAATTCTCCAAGTCAGGAAAAATTCTGGCGAGATAAGAAGTTGACATTTTCAGAAGCAGCAGCGAGAACTGCGCGGGTGGCGAGGACAGAGCAGTGCCAGCGCCTGGAGAGCGTGGCTCCGCCCACGCCCACCGCCCACCGCCACCCACGGGGGGCCTCCAGGGCCTGGGGCTTGAGCCCAGACCAGAGAGCAGCTGGCCAGAGAGAAGGCCAGGCTGCCTCCTGCCCTGCCCCCCTCCCCCCTGCCCTGCCCTTCCCCCCCACCCCTCCTCCCGCCCCTCTCCTCCTCCCTCCCCTCCCCCTCCCTATTCTCCCCTTCCTTCCTCCCTCCTTCCTGCCCCCCTCCCCTCCCCCTTCCCACTCTGTCCTCCCCTCCCCCTCCCTGCCCTCCCCCTCCCTCCTCCCTCTCCCCCTCCCTACCCTCCCCCTCCCTCCTCTCTGCCCCCCTCCCTCCTACCTGCCCCTCTCTCTTCCTTCCACCCTCCACCCTCCACCCTTCTCCCTCCCCTCCCTGCCCTTCCCCTCCCTATTCTCCCCTTCTCCCCCTCCCTGCCCCTCTCCCTTCCCCTTCCCTCCCTCCTTTCCCTTCTCCCTGCCCTGCCCCCTCCCCTTCCCCTTCCACCCCTCTCTGCCCTCTCTTGCCCGCCCTCCCCCACCTTCCCCTTGTCCCTCACTCCCCTCTTCCCTCTGCTT
The DNA here is from genome assembly GCF_003009895.1 of Hyaena hyaena. Taxonomy (NCBI): domain Eukaryota; kingdom Metazoa; phylum Chordata; class Mammalia; order Carnivora; family Hyaenidae; genus Hyaena; species Hyaena hyaena. The sequence goes on along the minus strand of NW_024080702.1, from coordinate 769,516 downwards.
CCTTCCTGCTCCCCCTCCCTCCTTTGCCTCCCCTCCCCTCTTTCTCTCCTTTCCTCGATCACCTATTATGTGCCAGGCCTGTAACACCTGAGGAGACAGCGTTCTGTCTCTGGGTTGCCTCAGCCCCGCAGTGGACGGCGAGGCCCGTGTCACTCGATGCAGCGGCCCCGGTGGGTGTGCAGGGAGCGCTGGGGAGGCGCTGCCAGCCTGTGGCTGCCTGGCTCCCCTCTGACCCGGATCCGAGCCTGGGGTGGAGCGGATGCTGAACAGATATTTGTTAAATGTGGGCTAAAGGAATGTGTAGATGGAAGAATAAATAATTCTTTCCCGGGAGCTTCAAGAGGGAGCCTGTGGCCTGGCCTCGTGTGGGCGTAGGTCTTCCTGGAGGGGCGTCCAGGAGGCCTCTCTGCAAAGGCAGAGGCTGCATACACGTTTGCCGGGGTGGCCCCGCTCTGGCCTCGTTAATGGGAGCGGGGTGCGGCCAGAGAGCCGAGGAGGGGGGGGCTGGAGGCTGGGAGGTGCGGGCTGCGGTTTGGCCATCTCCTCAGACCACAGCTGCTGCCTGGCCCAGGGTCCGGGGCAGCGTAGGTGCTCAAGTCCCATTTTGTATGAGGGAAGGAATAGCGAGTGAGTGAACGAGCAGCATGACCCTGGGATTTCCAGGGTGGCAGCAGGGGCCCCTCCCTGGGCTGTGAGGAAAGGGGCAGCCCGGGGAGATCAGGCTCCGGTGCGCCGCGCAGAGGGGCCCACCGGGGCGGGCGGCGGACCCCCAGCGGTACAGGGGACAGTGGTCCAGTGATGTGAATTCCTTCTCTACAAGGTGAGATAATGTGCACATCTGTCAGTGACGATGGCTGCCACTGCTATTATGCCCTTTTCTAAGGGGACTAATGTATTCCTTCAATACATATGTATGGAGCGGCCCTGTTCTGAGTCTCAGCAACGGGGCTGGGGCCTCCGCAGGGCGCTCCGGACACGCTGCCCCAGGCCTCAGGCGTGCGCACCCCTCCCCCGGCCCGGCTCCGGTCCGGGCCACCCCTGCCCGTTCCCTGGAGGGCCCCACGGCTCCAGAACGGGGCGCCCTGACTCTACCGCCCCTCCAGCCGGCTCACCCGCCGCTGCAGGCTGGGAATTGTCCTTGCTCCTGTCGCCCCCTCCTCCCCGGTCTGCCTGCCTGGCTGCTCCCGAATCCTTCCACGGACTCTGCCTGGCTCCTCCTTCCTCCCCGGGACCCTCTCCGCCCGGGTCAGCCGCCGGGCCTTTCCGAGGTCCTACTGACCTGGGGCCGTTCCGAGGGTTCTTGTGCACCCCAAAAGCCCGTCCTTTGGTTATTGGTTTGATGTCCGCCTCCCCCATCAGACTAACTCAGTGAGGGCAGGCCCCTGGTTGCCTTGGCCGCTGGCCCAGTGGCAAATGGATTATTTCTCATGGTCACTATGGTCCCACCAGGGACATGCTCTCACTCCCACTTGACAGATAGGAACGATGAGGCTCCTATGAGATCATACAGCCCAGGCCTGCCTGTGCCCAGAGCAACATCTTGATTGCTGTGTCCACAGTAAGAAGCTGGTGGAAATAACGGTCCTTCCCCTTTGGGGTTTGAGGTGACAAGTATGATGAGGTGGGGAGTGCTGTCCAGGAGAGAGGAGACACTAATTAGAAGTGAGTGTTGGCAAGTGTGCAAGGAGGAGACTTGCCAATCCAGGAAGCCTGCACAGAGGAAGAGTGGGGGACTGGGGAGGTGGTGGGGGAGGCGTGGTCACCGGCGCCACCAGCATACCGTTTTCTCAGCCCTTCCTGTAGGCCAGGATGCTGGGCAAAGCATGCACATTGCTTTACACGAAGCCTGAGGGGACACCTGTTTCCGTTTCACAGATGAGGGACAGGCTGGGCCGGAGGTGAGGATCTTAGAGGACCCAGCAGGTGAGGCTTGGACCCTGAGTTGTCTGACGCCCTCCTGCCTTGGGGGCGGGTCAGGGTGGGTGGGTTTCCCAGTGACCATTAAGCAGGAAAGCCATGAGATCAGATTTTCCTAAGACAGAGATTCTCTGAGTGTGCTGGGGGCACGTGGGCATCCCCAAGTCCTCTCCAGGGGCCCCCAAGGTCCTGATCCCGAACTCCAGTCAACGCGGCCTGTCCCTGCAGGCAGAAGGCAGGAGTGGCAATGAAACCGGTGGCTTCTACTCATCCAGACACAGAAGAGATTTGTGACGATGTTAACATCAGATGCCACACCTCTCACTTCTTTGTTTTTACTGGTTTGGGAAAATAAAGTATTTTTTTTCATAAAAACATGTTACTTATGTTAATGTGTAATGGGTTTATTTTTTAATGAGTTGATATTTTAAAATGTATCATATCTTATTTTTAATACTGTCTGTATGGGATAAATACAACTTCCACAAGCAAATGCTTTGGGGTCCTAATGTTTTAAAAGTGTAAAAAGGGCCCTGGGACCTCAAAGTCTGAAAAGTGCTACCCAAATGCTGAGGTGGCTCCGGAGGCTTGGAAAGGCCCCATGGGGGATAGAAGTCCTTGCAGTCCAGGCTCGTCCCCGGGGTGGGGTGGGGGGGGCTCTTCCCACCCCTGCAGCTTGTGAGCCCAGCGGGGAAAGTGCTGTCACCCTGAGCAGGGCACTGCTCCCCCGGGTCTTTGGAGGTGCGTCTTCCCACGGGGAGTGTGATGGCTGTGGTGCCTCCTCCCTTAAGCATGACCCTGCTGAGCCACCCAGCCTTTGGCTGCAGTGAACATGATGGTTCAGTGTCCACTTGTGCCAGGGACACAGCACATAGGCTCAGGGGTGAGTGAGGCAAACCCTTGGAGCTCAGGGTCTGGGAGGGGAGGGTGTAGAGGGCAGTTGCACTGAAGTCAGATGGGGAAGGAGGCAGGGCAGTGGGGCCGTGAGGGGTAGGCCTGGGGGGCAAGGGAGGGGCTCCTGAGGCTCCAGCCCAGGTTCTGGCCACCAGCATGTCCCCGACACCCCCTGGGGACTGAGGGCTGGAAAGGGGGCCATCCAGCCCGAGGAACTGGAATCTTCAGGACGCCTCTGAAGGCTTAGGAATGGTGATGTCGTCGTCCCAGCAGGGATGACCAGTCAGGGGACTTGGGGTGTCTCACTCCCGCTGCCGTTGGCTTCAGGGACCGTCTCGCCCGGATATGGACAACATAGCCTTCAGGCATTTTAATCCCATGGCTCTGTGGGGATACTGTGATGTCTGCCATTACTAAGCGGTTTGTCATCTGCAGAGGCCAGCGTGGGAGGAGTCCCCTTCAGCTGTGCATCTGCCCTTCCTTACAGCGGCTCGCTCCTCGTTCACGCACTGGCTCATCCACCCCACTCCTCTTTATCCACACACCCATTCATTTGCTTATACAGCCATCTACCTGTTCCTTCACCCATTCACTCACCCACTTGCACACATGCCCATCCACTTTATCATCTGACAGGATTTCATAGCATCCAGTACGTATCCGGCTGTGTGTTCAGGGCGACTATGATGACTCATGCCTGTTCTCCACCTGCCAGGAGCTGGAAGGTCCAGTAAGGGAGAATGATGATGATGAGGAGGAGGATGGAGGTGGTGATGAAGGTGCTGCTGCTGATGATGGTGGAGATAATGATGGTAGTGATGGAGGTGGTGACGATGGTGGTGACGATGGTGAGGGTAGTGATGATGATGCTCATGGCTGATGTTGGCGATGATGACGATGGCATTGGCGGCGATGACGTTGTGATAACGACGATGTTGCTGATAGTCACAGTAATTAACGTTTGCTGAGCACATAATATCTGCCAGGCAATGTTCTAAGCCCTCCACGTACATTGCCTGCTGAAGTCTCACAAGAGATCTCTAACGCAGACTGTATCAAAAGTCACATTTTACAGGTACGGCAACCGAGGCACAGCGAGGGGGAGTGATGTACACAGGTCACCGACGCTGACTGAGGGACTGAGACAAGTCTTGCCCGGAGGCCGCTGTTAGAACACCTGGCTGCCCCTGAGGACACAGGACACCACACAGCCGTGCTCAGGGCGGAGGTCTGGGCCACCCGCTGGCTCTCGCAGGGGAGTGAAGTCAGCTCTGCCTGGGAACAGCGAAGGGAAGGGAAGGCCCACAGAGGAAGTAGCATTTAGCTATGTCTTAAAGATCGAATAGGAAATTGGGAGGAAGACAAAGAGGAGAATCTTCTCCCAGACAGAAGATGGTGCAGAGAGAGGCATAGGGTGTGAGAACAGGGATATCGGGGGACAGCTAGGGGCCTGGCGGGTGCTGAGTCCACAGACAGTTGGGGGGGGTACTTCGAAGACAGGGTGTTGCGATCTTGGAAGGTTGAGAATGTTCTGCTTGAGTCTTGTGAGCAGACAAGACGGGGTGGGCTGGTGCCGGTGGAGGCAGCAGCAAGGGAAATCATGTTTCCAAGCCACTAGCCCAGGGGCCGGGCAAACCCTCACCTGACCTGGGCTGCCAAGCTCAGATGCATGGTTGGTGGCTTATGCAGGGGCACTTACAGGGTCTAGGAGGTGCTGGGGTCCATCCCATCACGCATCAGGGAGGCTGGAGGAGCCACCTGGAGCGTGGCCAGGGGTAGGGCCAGCTCACGCGAGACGAGGAGGGCATCGGTGAGAGTCCTGACTGGGCCCAGCTGGGTTCAGAGCGGGCGGGGCCGTGCCCCAAGGTGGAATGGGGGCCAGCCAGAAGCTACAGCGGGCGTGTATGAGCTGGGGCCAATGTACAGACCCTCCGGGGACAGTGCTGAGAAAGGCAGGTGGGGGAGAAGATGGGGGCCCAGGCAGACACTGGACCTCGGGCCGCCCTGGTGGACCCGCTGTGCAGCAATGTCTCAGTGGGCCGGTCACCATCCGTTCAGAAAAGCTCCATGGGGAATTGGGGGTGCGGGGTGTTGTCCCATGGACCTGGGGCCAGGAGCACTGCTGGGCCTTGGCTTTGTCATTCTGACCCAGGGGTCCCCCGGATCCACACTCGGTCACCTCGGGGCTGGGGACGGGTCAGTGCTGTTGGTCACGCTGCGTGAGTAGCTTCTTCCTGTGACGGGGGATGCCGCCTCGATTTTCCACATTCCTGAGGTGTGGACACGCCAGCTTCCGCCCGAGCTCACCTAGTTCCTGACCCTCTCCAGGCCTGAGTTTGCCCACCTGTTAGACAGGAGGTTTACTCCGAGTCTGGCAGGCGGAGGAGATGCAGTCCGCACCGTAGAGACGAGTGTGCCGAGGTTCCCCGGAGAAGCCCTTCACCCCGGGTCTCACAGGTGGCCCTGGAGAGCCTGCTCTGGGGGGCAGGAAGCCAGAATCCGCTTCAGCCAAGCAGAGGAGGGATGAGAAGTTGCGTTAACAAATGATCCGCGGCTCCCAAACAGAAGGGAATATTGACACGGTTATTTTTAGCATTATTAAAATAAGTCTGTTTTGCTCCTTTTCTGCGCTCCTCTCCCTGGCTCAATCTTTGCTTCCAGATTGAATGTGTGCGCGTGTGTCCAGGCCCAGGCGCCAGGGGAGCCAACGTTGCAATCAAAATGTTAATGAGATCCTGATTGTGTCTCTTGACTCCCAGCTCCCGCACTCCCCTGCCTGCCCCAAACGTCCCCGGGTCTGCACGGAGCCCTGGGCGCCCCCGCACTCTCCAAAATGAGACCCCAGCTTGATGCGCCGTGGAAACAGCCCTCGGGAAGCTTGGGGAAGGTGGGGCTGGAGATGCGGGTGTGGCTGGCGGTCCTGCCTGCTGACCTCCAGGCCACTCTCAGGCCAGTCCCCTGGCTGGGGGGGGAGCCAAGAGATCAGCCTGCTTCCCCCACCTCACTCCCCAGACGCACGGGGAGAGCTGACGTGGGTGGACCGGACTTCCTGTCCCAGGCAGAGGGCATGGGCCCCGGCAGGGGGGCAGCGTGACGGGCGAGGAGGGGACGGTGCGCCGGGAAGACGCTGGCTCTGACAGGCTCTGACACCCTGAGCTGTGGGGGAGGCAGGCCGCGGCCCGGCAGAGCGCTGGGCGGGGGACCCGGGCCAGGAAGGGGCAGCGCACTACGGCTCACGTCCCGGAGGGGCCGAGCGTGGGACACGCATCCTGGGCTCCCTGTGGCCTCCCACACGTCCCCGGCCTGAGCGGGCACATCCTGGCCCTGGAAGCAAAGGCCGGAGGCCGTCCTCACGGGCCCCCCGGTTCTGACCCCCACTTGTGGCGCCGGTGGCCTGCGTGCACGTCATCTGGGAATCACTTCGCTCTGAGTAGGCGATGGGCGTGCGCTCTATCGCCCGGCTCCGGGGTCGGAGAGACCTGCTGCTTCCTGGCCAGGTGACTGTGGGCGGGCAGGTCAGCTTCCCGGCCCTGGTTTATCACCTACGAGACGGGCTCCTGACCGCTCGTCTCCCAGGCAGAGGGCAGCGCGGTCCTTGGGAAGGTGCCGTGGAGACAGGCGACGGCCCAGGCTGTGTGGAGGGAGGTGCCGGCCTGCACCGGGCGGGGACCGCGTGGCCCAGAGCGGCTGACTCCAGGGTGCCCGCAGCTGCAGGGCCCGAAGTGAAGGAGGGAGCCGTACGTGGGCTCGGCCACCCCTGTGGGTCCCAGGCGGGGAACAGGCTGGAACAGGGCCACACCCCTCTGCCGTCCCTGGCCCTCACTATGTGCTTCTTCAAGGGACCTTCAAGGCTGGGTCCTCTGAGTTGGAGACATTGGCCGCCTGAAAGAGTCCCAGGACAGCCCCATGCCTGGGACTGCGGTGTCTGAAGGTTGGGGTCTGGGAACAGACGGGCTGTAGCCAGGCATTCCGGCTTCCGCGCTGGGGCTCTAGCTCTTCCCCGGTTTTCTGGCCCCTGACAGCCGTGTACCTCCTGCCAGACCCTCCTGGGCTGAGCCCCTCCCCACGCCTCCCTGCCGCGGGCCATCTTCAACGGCCCCACGTCCTTCATCACTTGGAGCCCAAATCTGTCCTCTCCTTGGACACAGCAGGGCCCAGGCCATTCCCGGGCACGATTTACTGGTCCATCAGAGAGCACACAGGAGATCTGTCCTTCTCAGCGTTAGGCCTAAGTGGTTCTCACGAGCTTGGACTTGGCCAGAGAAGGTTGGCCGTGACATACGCCGTATCCTGCAGTGACTGGCCTCTCTCTGCAGGGGCTCAGGGCTTGGGGACACCCGGCCAGCCAGATTCCCCACAGTCTGACTGCGTCAGGGAGCCAGGAGAGCTGCCCCTGCCCTGCGGGACCAGGCACACAGCAGGCTCGTGGGGACCGCTCACTGCGCTCCCAGCTGGCCTCCATGTGACAAGTTCGCCCTGTCCCCGTCATCCTCTGTCCTCCGGGCAGGTGCACTGCCGGCCCCCCACTAGATCCCTGAGTGAGCCCGTTTCCATGCCCGTCTTCCAGTCACTGGCTTTGCTTTCCCGTGTTTGGCCCTCAGCCACCTGGAGGTTTGCTTCTGTGCCCAGACGGGCTGGTGTCAAGTGGGCGCTGCGCTCTCCGAAGGCCCCAGAGGCCCTGCCTCTGTGCAGGTGACCCCGCACCAAGGCTCCCCAAGTCCCCGTGAACCTCACCCATAACTGACACACTTCAAATGCTTGGTGTCTGGAAACGGAGCCTGGCCCTTTCCGGTCCCCACTCTGCTCAGTGTTTGCTCCGGGGTCCCCAGCACCGGCGGTATGTGACCCGGGGGCAGAGACGTCCCAGGGAGGAGGTGTGCTGGGGGCCAGGTTGCCCATGGGGTAATGTAGGGGTGAAAGGTGCTCCATGCATGGGTATTAATGTGCTCATGTGTCCCCTTTCTTTCATTCAGCAAGCATCTATTGAGTGCCTACTGTATTCAGGGCCCGATGGCCAGGCCTTCCGTGCAGGGGGCATATGTGATGTTTTACAGTCAGGGAGGAAGACAGATCTGTCCTCCTCCCCTCTCCCCCCCCCCCCCCCCCGCTGTTTGAGCAGCCTTGGCCTAGGCCTTGGCACACAGTAGGGACCCTGGGAGTAGCCCTTTAACTGGATGGGTGGGAAGACGTGCCCTCATTTCTCTACGGCGTTGCCATGGCGACTCTTCTCACTGGCCTCCCTCTCCCTGTCTCCAGGGAGAAGGGTCCCCCTGAATCTGCTCTCCAGGTGGCCCAAGGGTCCCTGTTATCATGGGGAAGATGCCCCTCACCCCCAGGACCTCAATCCATCAAAGGAGTTTCTGACTCCGGGGGAACGTGGCAAAAACGTCCAGCGGGACAGAGGGACAGAAGGTCAGAAGGTCAGGGTGCCCCGGGGAGCAGAGCCGTCCAGCTCCCCTCACTCCACAAAGGGAACTGGAGGCTTGGTGGCTGAGGGGCTGGGAGCAGCTGACGGGGCCCCCAGAGCCACAGACAGGAATGGGGGGCCCCGGAAGGCCAGGAGAGCTGGCAGCCTGGGGCGATGGTGGGCAGGCTCCCGCCCCGGAACCAGCGCCCTCCCAAAGGGGGGGCGGGCTGGCCTGGCCATGACCCACGTGTCCAAACATGCCTTGCGCTGATCCTCTGACATGTCCCCGTACCCAGGGGTCAGGCCAGGGTCCCCAGCACTGCATCACCACACACAGCTGTGCGCAGGTGCGTGTGTGAGCACACGCGTGTGGTGTCGCGAATGTGCACGTGCCTATGGGCACAGGTGGGAGTGCAGCTATGACCCCGTTGCTTGGAAACGCCGCTCTTAGAAGCGCTGTTCTTTTTCGGGGTTGGCGGGGTAGGGAGTCCCGTCTCGTGTGTCTGGAGCCCGTGGCGGGGTCTGTAAAGACTGGTGGAGCAGCAGGCGAAGGAGGGAGTGAGGTGGGTCCTCGCGTGCTCCCGGGGTGTCCTCCTGGCCAGCTGTGCACCGGGCACGTGGCTGCAGTGAGCCCGGCAGGGGGGCTTCCTGCACGGCAGTCCAGTCTTGGGGGGGGCGCTGAGCCCCTAATGTCACAGGCGGGGGTCCCCTGCACGTGGCTGCAGGGGGTGGGTGGGTGGAGCGTGGCCATGGGTCCGGACGCCCTGGTGAGTGGCTCTGGCCCCAACTGCCCTCCACAGTCTGTTTTCTTTGCTCCCATCATGGACCCCAGGAAGCCAGTGGCCTGTTTCCAGCCAGCGACACTCCACTGGGCTCCCACTTCCAGAGCTTGCGGAGACACCTGGGCTCCAAGGGCCCCGGCTCCTCGCTGTCCCAGTGTCCCTTGAAGGCTTCTGCGGCACGGGGGTGGGTGGAGCGGCGCTTCAGGGTCTCGCTGGCTCAGCACTGCCGGCCTCCAGCCCCGCCGGGGCCTCAGCCTGGCCTCACCTGGCTTCTCTGAGACCCTGACCGGTGCCCATCTGCCCCTTTGGAAGGGAGCTGCCTTCTCTCCTGCGGATCAGAAAGGAGACGGAGCTGGTGTCCGCGGGACGGGGCTCCCTTCAGGCCCGTCTGCGGTCTGCGTGCTGAGGGAGGGCAGTGTGGATGCGCCCAGCCCCTTCCAACTCCCATGCCCAGAGTCCCGCGGCCATGGCCCAGCCTGGTCTCACTCCACGTGCCAGCGAGGATATGAAAGCTCCCTGGGACACAGTGTCACCGTGACTTCTTAGATCACGAACAGTTTAATGAGCAAAATGCCCTGGGGGAGGCGGTCGCACTGCTGTGGGGTCTGAGTGAACAGAACGGTCCCCTTGGATGAGGGACCCATGCTGCCGGCCCTTTGCCCAGCCTTTGGGGTCTTCACTCCACTGGACGACCTGGTGGCTGTCAGCACAGGGAAGAGGGAGGCTCCTGCACGTCCCCAGCCTGGTCTTGAGCGGGGCCTCTGGTGGCGGAGAAGCCCGCCCCCCGCCGTGCGGAGGCAGACGACAGAGACGGTACATTAACTCCGTTCTCCACGAGAGATGAGAGACGTGTGCCCTAACTCATCCCGGGACGCAGACCAATGGTTTTTCTTTCCTTTTTTTTTAATTTATTTCTAGGAGAGAGAGAGAGAGAGAGACAGCGTGAGCAGGGGAGGGTCAGAGAGAGAGGGAGTCACAGACTGAAACAGGCTCCAGGCTCTGAGCTGGCTGTCAGCACAGAGCCCGACGCGGGGCTTGAACCCACGAACCGCGAGATCATGACCTAAGCGTAAGTCTGACGCTTAACCGACTAAGCCACCCAGGCGCCCCAAACCAATGGTTTTTCAATAAAGCAGCCTTTTCGGGGCTGAACCCTGTAGCTGCGGATGTGAGGGTGGATTCACTCCCCAGCCCCCCTCCCCACCCCGGGCCACAGGCAGCTGCTCCCTCAGACTTTTTGCGGGCGGGCACTGACCCTCTGAGAAGGGGGGTGGCCCCAGGGAGGCCCCTCTGTGTCCTCTGCCCCACCTGTCCTGTCCTCCTCACGCACCTTCCTTCCGTAAACCAGCCCCAGAGCAAGCCCACCTGCCCAGCCCTGCGGTTCCAGGCCCCTCTGCCAGAGTGGGCCAGGCTGAGGACCTGCCTCGCCCCCCTCCCCCGGGCGCATGTTCCCTCAGGGGAGGGGGAGAGCTCTGTGCTGGCGGTGCACTTGCCTTCTAGGGCCTCCTCCCCGGCCTGTGGCAGCCCAGTTGGACTGACAGTGGGGACGCTTGTCCGGGGGAAGGTCAGGGGCTCCCACCTGGGACCAGGTTCCCGAAGCTCAGTCCAGATGCCCTGAGAGCCACGCCTTTGGTCCTCGATCCTGTGTCTTCCTACCTGCTCCTCGCACCCAGAGGAGCCCCTGGCTGGCTCCATCCATCGACTGGACATGAGGAGGGCTGTGCTCTGCAGTCACCTGCCTGCGACCTGACTGCTTCCTCCGAGAAGCTCTGTGTGAGAATTGTTCTACCTTCCAGAATCCACCGAGAAGTCTCATGGCTTTCTGAAGGTCACACAGCAAATTTGGGGGGTCCTTGGGGGTTCACCCCAATTTTACAGGAAGCTAGATGACAAAGAGGGAAAGCAATTTGCCCAGAGCCCCCGGGGATGGCCTCGCAGGCAGGGGTCCCAGGGCCTCCCTATCACCGTTGTGCTCACAGCCCAGACACCTCCTTGCAGGGGCCGGTGCAGTACCGTTTCTAGCTCCCAGGGGGCGCTGGAGCCCCGCGGCTGCTTCCTGCCACCCAGCCTTGGGCCCCCCCATGTGCAAAGTCGTTGGTGCTGTGTGTTTTCCAATCAATAGAAGATGCTCACTCCCCGAGCTGTCGCTACCAGAGTCTTCACACATCTGCATCGGAAGGATTCCAGATGAAAAGTCTTTTCCTGTTGGGGGAAAAATGTAAAAGGAGAAAGGGAGACTTTGCTTGACAGATTAGAAAATTTTCCACTTCCCGGCATCTGAACGGAGTATTTGTGCTTCTTGTGCCCAATTACCCAGGCTGTAAAAGGAGAGCGGGGTGAGTTTCCGCGGCACCCGCCGTATTGATCCCGGCCAAGGAACCTGCAGGGATTTATGAGCAAGGCAGCGGGGGCCAACCCTCAGCCTGGGAGATGGGGGTCCTGTTCAGCCCTGCCCCCGCTCAGCCTTGACCTTGGAGAAGCCGCCTGGTTACAACGTGTCCTTGCAAAGGCTACACCACAGGGATGCCAAGGCGGACGAGGCATTTCATCCGAAGCATGGAGCACTTACAAATAAAATTGATTAATATTTTTACACTAATTGGGAGTTTTCAGAGTACTTTTGAAGTCGGCTTTCCGAATCAGCGGGGGGAAGTGAGGGCTGAGCTATACATGGGGGAGGGGAACGGGAGATCACAGGGGTGGGGCACAGGAAAGGGCCATCCCGTTGCCCACATAGGAAGGGTCTTCTCGAGGACCCAGCCCCGTCCTCGAGTGCCCAGACACTTGGCCGCCGATCTGGGAAAGCCTCTTCTGGGAGCCTGGGAGGCTGGACCTCCCTCAGGGCCCTCAGGTCCAGCTGAATGTGTTTGTGTGGATGAGACTCATGATGGGCCCAAGCTGGTGCCTGGCTTGGAGGAAATCCTAGCAACACTCGTCTGCCGAGTTGCTGAACTGAATCCAAGGAAACAAGCAGGGATCACCATGGGAGGCACAGGCTTCCAGGGCCGGGGGTGCGGGGCAGGCAATCCTGGCGGGCTGAAGAGATGCTGGCGTCTGGAGGAGGCCTTCTCAATCTTCTCATGCTCCAGATGGAGCTCCCCGGGCTCTCGCCTCTGCCACAAGCCTGTCCCCAAGGGCTCAGCTCCCTGGCCCACACTCAGGCCAGCAGCTGGCTGTCCTTCCTGGCACCTTCTCCCTGGCCCTCCCCATCCACTCCAGCCACCGCCGAGTCCTGCCAATTTCATGCTATGAATCTCTCACTGGTGCCCATATCTCTGCCTCCTAGCTGCTGCCACTGCAGGCCGAGCCACCATCTTCCTGACTGGGGGCTCAGCGGTCCCCTCCCCATAGGCCCCCGCTTCCATCCTCTGCCCCTCCAATCCTTTGGCTGCACCATCGCCAGGGTCATCCTTTGAAAACACGAATCAGATTGAGTCACTCCCTCATGAGCCTGCAAAGCCCACAATGTGCCTCTAAGCTGGCGTGACGCGGCCGCACCCACCTCCCACCCTTCTGCTGTGGTTGCTCCGGCCACACCGCATGTGGCTGGGATGCTCCCTGCTCCTCTGCTTCACTTGGTTCTGTGCCTGGAGGTGTGACAGTCCCTGGCATGTACTAGGTGCTCATTAATACTTGCTGACTGATGAACGCGTGGGCATTTGGGTGAGGCCTTTGGCCAGGAGCTGCGGACTGGGAGAAGCCATGTTTGGAGTGGAGGCAGCACCATGGACAGAGGCTGGAGGAGGAAAAGGCTGATGTGTGTGGAGGACCAGGCCGGAGCAGGATGCGGTGCCGGGCCCCCAGGGTCCTGCGCGCAGGTTGGGCCTCAGGGACCATCAGCAGGCCCTGGGGACGGCCTGCAGCGTTTAATCCCAGATCAGGCTGACCAGCTTGGCCTCCAAGCATTGGACTGCCTGGGTCCAAAGCCCGGCTCTGTCTCTCCAAGCAGTGGGACCGTGGGCAGTCCCTTAGTCTCTGGTCCTCATCGGTAAGTGGTCACGATGCCCCGTCAGGAGCAGAGCGGCAGAGTGAGCTCCTCTGGTCTGTCTCAGAGAGCCCCAGGGGGGCGGGGGCTGGAGGCGCGGAGCTCAGGGTGAAGTGAGGGCTCCACACAGAGAACAGGGCGACGGAGGGCTCCCCAGGTGCCCCGCTCTCCCGGAGGGGGAGGCAGTGGGTGGTTCCCTCCAGCCCTTCCCCGCTTCCGAAACTGGCAGCCATGTGTCCTCAGCCCTCTTCTTGGCCATCTGCACCGGGCAGCACTCCTTTCCAGCAGGTCATGGTGGGGAAGGGGCAACGTGGGGCTCACAGGAACCAGAGCCCGCCATCTCTCCCTGCTCAGGCCCCTGCTCTGCCCCGGTGGTGGCCTCCGCCACCCAACCCCAGCCCATCAGCCCCGCCCACAGCCTTTCAGCAGTCACCTCTGCTTTGCATCGTCTCCAGATCCTGTGGAGCCTGGATTTCAAGGTGAGGACCCCACCCCCTGGGGAGCCAGTGTGCTCCCTGCCTCCCCAACAAAGCTGTCTCTCTCTAGAGGTGTGGGGGAAACCCCCAACCCCTCCACACACGCACGCACGCACACACACGCACGCGTGCGCTCCGTCTCCCCTGGAGAACTCCCAGGCTGAGACAGAGCCACCTACCCAGGACAGGGAGGAGTTTCATAAGTGGCTCATCCTGTGGAAGGACCCAGTGAATTTCTACGTCCTCAAAAGAGGCTACAGAGATTAACCTCAGTTCCGGGCATCACAATCAAGACGCAGGAAGCCTCAGCGTGCCCACCAGCAGGAAGGGAAGAACGAGGCTCGTGGGCGTGTCTCGCAGCCTCATCTTCGACCTCTGCCCAGCGTGGGACCAGGGCCGAGCTCCCCAACGGCCCTTCCGAGCTCTCCTCTTCCTCGCCTCGTGGGTCCAACTCAGCCAGCCCAGGCTGGGGGTTTGGGGCCCTAGAGCGTGACCTTGACGCAGCCAGCCTTCCCCGGCCTCCAGGCCACCTGGCTGGAATTCCCTCCCTCGCCTCCGCCCCCCTTCCTTCCTCTTCCCCTCTCCCTCTGCTTCCTCCTCCAGCTGAGAGCCCAGCTCTGTGCTTCCAGGGAATGACTCACACATTTGCCTCCCACCTGCACTGTCAGCTTCCCAAACCCTCATTCAAAAGGGTCCCAGTGTGAGCACATTTCCATGTTCAGAGGTGTCTGGGGAGGTGAGGGCAGCCAGCCAGGCGTGCCCCCTGCAGGCAAAGGTCTCTCCCTGCAGGCTGGTGGCTGGGCTTGCTGGGCCCGTTTCTGGCTTTCCTGGGCCAACGGAGAGAATCCAATTCCACCTTCTGATTCTAAAGAACTGACTGACCTGGGGCTGCTCCGTTGCCTTTCTGGGCTCCCTGCCCCCACGCCCGGGATGCACAAGGCTGAGCTACCAGCGCCCTGGCCCTTTTCCATCACACCCAGACTATCCTGCTTTCTGCTGCTCCTTTTGAACTGGATGCCGCCCCTTGTGCTCCAGGAATGCCCAGGGCAGACAGCGCTGGGGCAGAGGTGGGGGGGGGGTGTAGGAGAGCCAGGTGGCCGTGCAGGTGCACGTGGAACGTCACAGGTGGGGGGGTGCAGGAAAGCCCAGGGCAGACAGCGCCGGGGCAGAGGTAGGGGGGGTGCAGGAGAGCCAGGTGGCCGTGCAGGTGCACGTGGGACGTCACAGGTGCGGGGGGGCATGTGCAGGAAAGCCCAGGGCAGACAGCGCCGGGGCAGAGGTGGGGGGGGGTGCAGGAGAGCCAGGTGGCCGTGCAGGTGCACGTGGGACATCACAGGTGGGAGGGGGTGCAGGAGAGCCAGGTGGCTGTGCAGGTGCATGTGGGACGTCACGCTCCTGCGCCCACCTGCGCCTGGTCTTCTTCCCCGGCTCTTGGCCCACGTGTTCCGGGGGGGATCCACAGCCCCTGGAGCATGTGACCCGGGCCCCAGCCAATTATGTAGCACATTCCCATGGCCTCAAGGATTGGTTGAGAGATGGGCACGTGACCGCTGATAGCCAATGAGAGGCGAGGAGCGTAGAGAGCTCGGTTGGGCCTGGGGGCCTTTGGGTCCCTTTGGGGAGGGGGGGGCCTGCCGTCCTCCGACCCGACCGCAAACCAGGTGTGGATGTTCAGCGCCTCCTGTGGCTGCGCTGCTCGGCCTCGCACGTGAGAGGTCCGTTCTCCTGTGCGGGGAAGGTGTGCAGGATGAGAAGGCGTCCGGGAGGCGGTGGCATTTGCCCCCGAAGCTGCCCACGGGCCGTGAAGCTGATCTCGGGTTCGAGCCCTGCTGCTTGGGGCTGGCACGGAGGGGAGTGAGGACGACCCCCAGGTGGGGCCAGGTGCGGGGAGCTTGAGGAGCCCCCTCCCTCCGCAGGCCGCTCCCCCTGCAAAGACTCGGGTGGTCCTGTCCTCGCCCCCCCACCCCCCAAGCGCCACCAGAAGCCTGGCTGTGCCTCGTGAGGCTTCTGCAGCGGCGCCTGCCCTTGGTGACTTGCCCTCTCCCACTGCTTCCCCGCTTGGGTCTGGGAGGTGCGCCCTCACCTCCTCCTGTGCCGACCCCTCCTCTCAGGGGAGGAGAGGTCCCTCAGCCCCCCGCCCGCCCCGCCTGTGGGTTTCTTTACTCGTCGGGGCCCCTCCTGCGCACTGGAAGCTTCTCAGGGGCCCTGGCTGCATCTGTCCTGCTCACCTTCTACTTCTCAGCAGCCCCCACTCAGCAGGTGCTCCGTAAATATGCGTTGAATGAACGTGGACCACCAATGAGATGGGCCTTGGCTGCGTGCATTCCTGCCTCTGCGGCGCTGTCCTCGCTCGGCTTTTCACCGCTGCAGCCGGGCCGGGGGGCTCCCTGGAGGAGGCTGCTTCTCAGCATTCAGGGCTCACACGGCTTCCTGAGGCTGAGTCCAGGGGCCTGTGGCACCCCTCCCTCCCTCACAAGGGCTCTGCTGTGCCTTCCGGCACCTACCCTCGTGAGGAATTCGACAAGCCATAACTGTGCCTGAGCCCGCTGGCTGGTGGGAAGGGCCTGTCGCTGTCCTTCCCTCCCTGTCCCCGCTCTGCTCACAGTCTGTGGGGTCAGGCAGCCGGTCAGCTAAATGAGGCAAGGCAAGGGCTGAAGCATAGGTCGGCTCATGACTGCGGAGGGCTGGGGAGGGGCAGCGGACAGTGACCAGTTGGGTGGGCGAGGCCGCGGGAGGAAGGGTACGTTTGCATGGGTGCCAGTCACGTGGTCAAGGACGCTGATGTGTTGAAAAGTGGTGTGGGCCTCCCTGGGGGCCAGGCGAAGGGGTGGGGGGGGCAGGTGCGGCTCAGACCCTGGGGACGGGGGGAGGGAGGGAGGACTGGTACGGCAGCAGGTGCATGGGCGTTTGAGGTAGAAGGTGGGGCAGAGAGGAGGATTCAGGGTCCAAGAGGGGCTTTGGCTTCCCCGCAGGGCGCACGGCCCGCGTTGTCTGGGCGCCCCAGGTGTTTGTCCTGCACAGTGGTGCCCTGGGCACGAGGCCAGCGTCACCTCTGCACCCTCGGTCACAGAGAGGCAACACTTCCTTCCATCCTGCACACATGGTGGCAGGGTGAGCAGGGCAATGGGAACCGAGGCACGGTGTGAGGGCCTGTGGCTGCTATGGATAGTGCTTTCCAGAGAGAGGCACACTTCAGCTGAGCTGGGGTGTCTCCTTCGTGGCAGCAGAGAGGCTGGGGGCCCGGAGACGTGGCTCTAGATCTGGCTCTGCCACGAAGCTGCTGCCCTTTTATACATCGTGGCATCTCCCTTGGCCCCGGACTCCTCATCTGTCAGCTCAGGAGGCCGGGCTGTGGCCTCCCGAGGCCGCTCAGTCGGGACAGGGTGCACAGGGTTAAGGCACGTCCGCCCTGGGACAGTGAGTGGACCCCGAGGGGCCCAGAGCCCTCACACCACCAGCCCCACCCCCTCCACTGAGGAGGGCTGATGACGGGAAGGGTGGGAACAGCCACCCTGGTCCAGGTGGACTCACTTCCTGAAACCACTGCGGAGCCACTTGCAGCATCTGCAGAGGGAGTGGGCTCGTCAGGCGGGGCGGGAGGAGCGGGGCCGAGCCGTCCTCCTTGGGGATGCGGGACACGGCCATTTACATACTTATGAAATATTTTCCGTTTCGCCCGGGCCCTGTGTGCACTACGAGATGTCACATCTCATTTCAGGCTGGGAATCTGTGCTCCAGGAATGATGGCTCACGCCGCCACCAGGGCCCCGCAGATATCTCGAGGTGACACAGAGCCTCGGCCTGGTTCCTTTCCCAGGCCCGCAGTGACCAGCTCTGCAGACACGGCCAGGGCACTTGACCTCTCTGGGCCTCGTTGCCCCTTGTGTAAGATGAGCCTAGACGATGTCCAAAGCAGGCAGTTTCTGGGGTGGCCCTGAAGGTCCCCCAGCCCTGGTGTTCGTGTTCTTGTGTCCTTCCCTGGTCCTCTGTTCTTGAGTGTGGACAGCCCGGCGACTCCTTCCTCCGGGACAGAGGGCCAGCCCTTCGCTGTTAGGTACAAAGACAAGGACTTCATCTGTCCACACTTTGTCTTGTCTTCTTGATCACTCGCTGCGATGAAACCACCTGCCACGTGTCAGCTGCCCCGTGGAGGGGGGGGCACGTCCAAGTCCATGAGCAACTGCATCATGCCAACACCACGTGAGAGTCTGAGGCTCCGTGGCCGTGGCCCCAGTGATTGCCTGGACTGCAGCCCAGGAGAGGAGAGACCCAGAGCCAGCAGCCGGCCAAGGCACACCCATTCCTGATCGCAGAAACTGCGAGAAAATCAGGTGTCCAGATTTTGGGTCACTGCTTTTTGGGCTAAGTTGTTGCTCGGCAGTTGGGAACTGATACGCTGCCCCGGCCCTCGATGGAGAGGCTGCGTGTGAGCCCTCCACGAACGGTGTTCACACGTCATGGGGGACCGGGGAAGATGCTGGGTTGGTCTGGAGCTGGGAGGGGTGTATCTGAGGCCTGGGGCGGGCCCAACATGCGCAGACCGCCTCGGCAGGCCTGGTGCCACCCCGGCTCGCTGGCCGAGTCCTTCTGCCACTAGGCCCCCCGGACCAAAGCCCTCGTCACGGCTGATGCCAGTGCCCCCTGTGTGTCACTTTTCACTTTTAAAATAGAGGAGGGGAGCCAACCACCGTTAAGCTGCTTTGAGTTTCCACTTGCAGTGCACGTGCCCAGGGTCACTCTGTTGTACGGGGCACTGGGGACGGGGTCTGGAGCACGTAGTGGTTCAGGGCACGTTCGGGGTAAGAACATATGAGCAGCTCTAGAATTGGAGTGAAACCCGGATGATTTGCTCTGAAGGTGGGCAAAAGTTCACCCAAAATATTCCTTTTTCCCCGCTTGGTGCCTGAAATGACCTCCCTTACAGTGTTTTTGGGGGTAAGACAACACACCTATTAAAAGGCAAATGGATTAACTGGTTTGGCTGATACGCCCGCCCCTCTGGCCATCAGACCTTGATGGACAGTGGCTTCTTGTTTAGGGGGGTCTGGTGCAGGGGAGGCTTAGCCGCCAGGAGGTAGGGTCGGGCCGGAGAGGCTGGCCAGACTGTCCTCCCTCCCACCTGCCTGGCGGGACTGAGACCGGACAGATGTGGACGATGGACCCAAAGCCAGGGCTCACGTTCGGCCTGGAGGAGGCCGAGGTGGGGCATTTTCCGCAGCGAGGTCCCTGGGACTTTCTGAGATGGCTGAACGTCCTCCCTTGTGCCGTCCGAACCGGTAGCCGCTGGCCGCACGTGCCCACTGGCCTCTTGAAATGTGGCTCGTGTGACTGAAGAACTGATTTTAGTTTTGTTCATTTCTACCTACTTTAAATTTAACTTTGAGTGGCCACGTGGGGCCAGCGCATCCGTATGGAACATGGCGGGTCTAGAACTAAGACAGGGAAGTGGGGGCCACTCGGTCTTTATGTCTGGAATCGGATCTTTCCAAGAACACTAAAAATACCCCGTACAAAAGAAGGAATGTTGAGAGATCTCGCCTGGCTGTGAGGGGCGGGGAGGAGCTGAGGGCCTCCCATCCATCAGAGAGATTTCACCATCTGTCCAGGAGACTGCTTGAGGGGAAAGAAAATTCTTGACTCATTCCTATTTTTAACAGTGTTTATCTTCAGATCCAGGAGACACCAGGGGATAAGTCTGCCATGAACGCGCCCCTGTGCCCTGGCGTGCTCGTTTGTGGTGACCGGGCTCTGCCCAGACCCAACAGACCAGGCGTGCTTCACCCCCAAGGCCGCCGCAGAGGACCCTTCTGGGTGCAGCCAGGACGGCGGGCGGCCCGGCGCTCCGTGCGTCCAGCAGGCGCCTGTAAGGTCGGCCTCGAGACACCCCAGCTCCTTCATCACCACGGCCCGTGCTCGTAGGCCACCATGACCCAGCCAGAGCATCACCCCCACCCGTTAACACCACCACTGCCGCCGTGGCCATCTCCAGCCTTATATACTGCAGCCGCCACGGCCAAGTCCCCTTATGCACCGGGACCAGCCCTGGGCCCACACGGAGGAACCCCAGGTACCTGCCTTGGGAACCCTGTGGAGCGGGGCGTGTCGCTGGTCCTGGTTCCCATAGTCCAACGAAGCACCTAGTGGGGAGGGCGTGTCTAGGCCGGGCCAGCCGGAGGAGGGGATCCCAGAAGGCCCGCCCGCGGTGGGGCCGCAAAGGCTGTCCCCCGCCCTGCTCCCTGCCACAGCCCACTCCCATCTGGCCTGGGCAGGACCCCAGGGAGACCCACTGAATGCCCCTTGCACTGGGGGCCGGGGTAGGGCTCCCAGAGAAGCACGGATCCGCCGCGTCGGCCGCGGGGCCCCTTCTCTCCATGCAAAGTGCAAGCTGTCCCGCTGTGACCCTCCAGTGCCCCCATCCCCTGGGGCCGCCCCAGCTAACAGCCGCCGTGTCACCCCTCCCCTCCCTACCCCCACTCCACCTCTTCGAGCGCAGGCAATATTCCAGAATCTCACTGCTAACGGAGTTCTAATCCAGGTGATGCCCTTCCCGGGGGTGGGGCCGTGCCGTGCAGGGTGGGGTGTTTACAACCCCAGCGTCTGAGAGGTGCGGGCTGACGCGTACCTCTGCTCCGACACGCAGACGTCTGCAAGGGGGCAGGCTTTTCCCCGGCCAGTCCAGGACTTGTGAGCCAGTCCAGCGCCGAGGTGAAAGCCAGGGGAGAGGAGACCCCCCAGTGCCGTTGGGACCCCACGGGGGCTTTTCGGGGGGAAGAAGAAAGCATTCACGGCCTGTGCTGCGGGTCCCCACCCCTCTTGGTCAGCACCTGCTGGGCGCCGGGCAACAGGCAGGGCTGATGGTAACAGGGTCCGTGTGTGTGGCCGGTGGGCGGATGGGTGACTGCATACGGGGTCTTGGGGTCCGGAGTCATACAGAACCGATCTGAACCCCAACTCTGCTTTTACCCGCTGTGTGATTCTTAACTTCTCTGAGGCTCAGTCTCCACACTTGTAGATGTGGGTAATTGCAGGTGCCCGGATAGGAGTCCTGGGCTGAGCACTTAACCCAGCACTGGGACCTCAGTGATGGTAGCAGGGGTATTGGTAGTAATTTATATTATTATTAGTTGCTTTGTGCATTCAGTACTTCATTTAATTTTCAGAACACCCCGTTGGATGCTCTAACAATGCCCCCCTCACGGCCAGAAGGCAGCTCACAGAGGTTAGACTGAAGGGCTCAGGGCCACTCAGCTCCCGATGCACAGCGCCCGGCGTGTGAGAACGAGAGAATGTCAGTGGGCAAATGAGCCAACGGGCCGGCAAGGACCCCAAGCGCAGGGCCCGGGCCCCAGGGGAGGCCTTGGGGGCCTCACAGCTCCACCAGCTGGGTCCGCGAATCTGCACAGCGTCAGGCCGACGGCTGCAGCCTGACCCTACCCCTGCCCGGCCGCGTGGACGAGGCGCTCACGCCCCTCCTGTGACGTGGGGCATAGAAGCCGCTTTGCGGGTGGAGGCGAGGCACCCGTCTCAGGACTGTGGCACGGGGCCAGCGCTGTGCTCAGCGAGGACGAGGGTCCTGCACGTGGACGTGGCGAGGGGACTCCGCAGAGCTGAGCTGGTCCGCCTCGGGGGGGGGCGCAGAGATCCTGGGGTCCTGGAGCCGACGGACGGGTTCCCTCCAGGGCAGCAGTTGAGGGGGACAGGCTCCTGCGTGCAGGGCAGGGTCAGGAGGATGACCAGCACTAGGCCGGCGCCCAGGGCCCCTCCTTGGCAGCGCCCAGGGCCCAGCACTCCCCAGGCAGCTGTCCCCCACCCCAGCACCCCAGCACCCCCGGGGCCACGAGTGAATGACGTCAGGGCCACCCGTTGAGTAGTGTGTGACAGACAGGAGCTCCAGAGTTTAAAGAGGTGTCTCTGTGGGCTTACGGGGGTCGCGGGGCTGCTGGGGTCGGTAGGGGTCCTCTTTCTGTCTGCCAAGCCTCTTCTGAGGCTGTCCCTCCTCACCTCCATCCCCTACAGGCAGCCCTCCGGATTGCCGTGGCTGAGATTTAGCGGGTGTTTAAATGTGTGGGACCCTGGCTCTAGCAGCGGCTCTGCCCCCCCTCCCCCACATACCAGGAGACAGGTGCTTTCCTGGCCCTCCTCCACAAATGGGCAAACTGAGGCACAGAGAGGCCGCGTGGCTGGGCCAGGTCCTGTAGCTGCTGTGGGGCCCAGGCCTGCCCCGGTTTCTGCAGCCTCTGTGGGCCTCCGTTTCCCTTGGGGCACCTCATCTCTCCCCACCCCTGCAAGGGGCATGCTTTGCTGCCTTACAGGGCGGGTGGTCTGCACACAGCAGACTGGGGGGGTCACCGACTGCAGAGCTAGGAATTGGGGCCCCGGGGTTCTCACTGGGCAGCCTGGCCCCAACGCCCGCCTCTACACCCACATACACCCGCCTGCTCAGGCCCCTCGAGGCCGAAGCCAGGAGGGAGCCCAGAGGACCCGGAGGGCATAGGGCCGCCATCTACAAGGACTCAAGTCCTGCAAGGTCCCCAGCAGAGCAACCAGGATCTGGCCCTGCCTTCGAGTTGGGGTCAGGGGTGGGATCAGGGTCTGACAGGGAGGCGGGCCCTTCACCAAATTGTTTCCGCAAGAGCTGCACCCGTGCCTGAGGGGCAGAGAAAGCTGGGGGCCCAAGGAGCGTATGGCCCTGCTGCCTGGGGTCCCTAGCCCCTGCTCAGCCCCGGCCCCGCAGCCCCAGCAGCATGAGGAGGCACCCTTGAGCTGGCCCTGTGTCCAGGGAGGGAGCCAGGAGGCCCCCGGGCGCGAGTGGGCTCCTGTGCCCAGCCTGCTGCCTCCTGGGCTGCTCCCCGCGCTGGGGTGGCCTGGGGAGGCTCTCGGGAATGCGTTCAGCCCTTCTCCGGGGGCGCTGGCCTCTGCCATCTGGGTCTGGCCTCCCTGCGGTTCCCCGGCATCACCCTGGGTCACTGTCTCTACCATCCCAGGGTCTCTTGAGCCTCCTCCCTTCTCCTCAGAGCCGCCCGTCCCTGCATCCAGCCCAGGACCCAGGCCTGCAGCCCCTGCGTGCTCTGTGGGTGCGGGTGAAATTGTGGGGGCGGGGGCGGCCAACTGCCGGGCTCCCTCAGATGCGGGGGGACGGGAGCTGACGGAGGACCCTGGTCTCCAACAGCGATGTGGAGACTGCGCGAGGGAGTGAGTTCTCCAGCGTGGCAGCCACGGGACGCTGGCGCTTTGATGCATAATTGCTGCTTTCCTGCCTGCCGGCCACTCAGAGGAGGAGAGAGAAAGCTCCTTCATTTTATCTCAGGAAGGTGGCAGCCTTTTCTGAGATCACAGCAAGGGCGGCAATTAGACCGCAGCCTGGGGTCCGCGGCAGCGCCGAGGGCTGGCGGCACCACGCGTGTCTCCAGAGCGCGGGACAGCCCCCCTGCCCGAGCGCTCCAGCCCTGTCCTCGGGCCAAGTCTGCATTGCAGGAGGCGGGCTAGGGGCTGGCCTGGGCGGGAGGGGCCTTCGGGTGCCTGGGTCCTTGCCTCGGAGGGTCTCCTCTCGCTGCCCAGCCCGGGCCTCCCTTGCACCCAGCCTCCAGGTTCGCGCGGGCGGGCCCGCTGCACCGGCTCCGGCCGCCAGGCCTGCTCACAGCCTGGACCACACAGCACCCAGCACAGAGTTCCTGGCTCTCCTGCTCTGCACCGGGGACGTGACGGTCTCGCTGCAGGTGTCCCCTCGCCCACCAGTGTCCTTGTGCACCAGTGTGACAACCGACTGTGGACCCCAGGCCCCCACGGGCTGTTTGCGCACCCAGAACCCTGCTTGTGGCCTTGACCTGCCTCTGTCCTCCACGGCTCAGCCTGTTCCGTGGACCCCGGCTCTGGGCCCTCTTCCCCAAGTCTCTGCATCAAGGCCACCTCCCGGTGCCCTGCCACCAGCCCATGCTGGCCACCATCCCCTCCCAGAACTCCCTGTCACTCCCTGAAGGTCGCCGTCCCCTTTCTCCTTACCTCACTTCACGAGGGTCTGGAGGACAGGACCGTCACCTTGTTCCCGGCAGGAGAGACCCCTGGTGCGCATGAACGTTCACCCGGGCGTGTGCGCTGGTACCGCGACAGGGGGAAGGACACGCGAGCGTGCTGTGCCCACCTCACCCTCTTGGCTTCTGGCTCTCCATCAGCCAGCCCCGCCCCTTCCCGGTCCCAGGGTGAGACCTCCCTGCCGTGG
Organism: Hyaena hyaena; assembly: GCF_003009895.1. NCBI lineage: Eukaryota > Metazoa > Chordata > Mammalia > Carnivora > Hyaenidae > Hyaena > Hyaena hyaena. The sequence goes on along the minus strand of NW_024080702.1, from coordinate 745,839 downwards.
TGAGCTGAGCCCCCACTCTGCCCAGGACTCTGCCCGGGAGCCTGCCGGGCACCGTCCGGAAGGCCCTCTCCCCGGAGGAAAGACGAACACGGAAGGGAGGGGAAGCAGCGGGGAGGCCACGGTGAGGGGTGCATGTAAATCTGCGGTGCTAAGCAGCATATGCAGGCGGCCCAGAGTCTGAAAATAAGGCTGCATTGGGACAGGTTTGGGGACCTCCCCAAAGCCCCTGCAACGAGGACCGGCATGCATTTGGTCACAAATGTCACCTACAAATCATCTACTCTGCCAGGGACAGGGATCCCATGAAGATGGCATAGCCACCTGCAAGAGAGGGAAACCCAGCACCCAGTGACCCGTGTGTGTGGCTAGCTCAGGACCTGCCAAGGAGAAACATGGGCCAGGGCTTCCTGGAGGAGGTGACGCCCCCTGGTGTGGAAGGGTTCACAGGAGCAAAGCACGAGGGATGGGGTGGCGCAGGTGCTGCCTGTGGGAGCCAAGGAAGCGGGGGGTGGGGTTTGCAAGCCGTGTGGTCACAGCAGGTCTCACGTGCCGCCTTCCAGGCAGTGGCTAGAGAGGTAAGTTAAATCTCTTTTAGGAAAAGAAACAGCAGTGAACAGAGCTGAAGCCCCAGGGGCACTGGGCTCAGGGTTCGGAAACGGGCAGCGGGGGCTGGGTGCTCAGCTCCCACAGGGAAATGGCACTAAAGGTGTCCATGGGACAGCAGGGACAGCCAGCTGCTCGGCTTGAAGCCAGGGCTGCCCCTCCCCGTGCCTCCCCGCCTGGAAAAGGCAGCAGCAAACAAACAAAACAAGACCAAGGGAGGCAGGCTGGACGCGGAGAAAGACTTGTCCAGGAGCCCGGCCCCAGCACCCGCCAGGGGACCTGAGGACCTTGGCGCTCTGTGGTCCTGCCCAGAGCTGCCCAGAAATTCAGATAATGAGAGAAGAAGAAAGAGAATAAGAGGAAAATAAAACAAACAAGACCCGGTTTCTCTCCATGAGCCTGCGAAGCAAATCCTAAAATGTGCAAAGAACGTGATGTTCCTGAAGGCGGCTGGAGACCCAGAGTGAGTGGCTCTGGACCCCACCCAGGGTCAGATGGAGTGAAGTGGCTGGGGACACGGACGATTGCAGGGAGCCTCAGTGACTGAGAGGTGGGAAGGAGGCTTGTGGACACGCCTCGGTGTCGGGCTTGTGAGAGAGGGCAGTGACGGGGGCCAGGCGTGAGCAGGAAGACCTAGATTTGGTTCACGCTCTGGGGCTGCCTTTCTGCCTCACGCCTGGTATTTCCTTCGGATAGGGAGACCCGAATGATGTTGGGAAATCAGGAAAAATAACTGAGTATGCCCTTTACCTTTCTCTTAGGATCATTCTCCTCTGCCCTCCTTATGGTATGTCTTCCCCAGTGGCCTTGCAACCGGGGAAGGGTCTGTCCCCCTGGGGCAGTGCCTTCCTGCAACAAGGGCGTGAGTCTGCCTCCTGCTGGGCAGCCCCACAGCGCTTTCAGCAAGCTCCACCCTCCAACTCAACCTTTCTCCGCAATAAAGGTGATAGTTTGTCCTCCATAAAAAAAGAAAGTAAGTGAAAATATCAACAATAGGAACGCGAATTCACTACGGATAAAATTAATTTCATAGAACAGCCTGAGGAAAACCTTAAAATAAATATGTTCATGTTACAAGAGATTAATGAAGGTATAATTCTTATTAAGAAAGAATAAGAAATTATGGGGGGGGGGGAGACAGAAAAGAAACAAGATCGAATGGATATGTATAACCAAATAAAAATCCTGGATATAAAAAAAGAGCCATAAAAAATGATGCCATAAACCTCAGAAGGAACGTAGCACAGAGAAGAGTAATGAGTTGGATGAATTGGGCTGGAGCTCACCGATAGCACAACACAGACAGAGACTGAAATGAAAGAGCAGTCAGCGGGGTTGGGAAAGAGATGGCGGCCCTGCCACTGGATGACATAGTAGAGAAGCATGTTTTGAAGAGATAATGCCTGAGAATTTTCCAGAAATAAAGAACCACATTAGTCCCCAGATTAGAATTGCCCTAAGAGAAACTGAGCCAGATAAATAAAGATGCCCCGTGCATGGCACATTGTTGTGATAATTAAAACTACAAAGGATTAGTTGGCAATCTTCAAAGCTACTGGAAGACTTCTGCTTCCAACAGAGGCAGAATAACGAGAACTGGATTTACTCTCATGTGAAACAAGCTCTGAATGAGAAATAATATGGGACAATGGCTTTCATTCCACTGGGCTTCAGGCAAGGAGGCATGATGGCCTCTGAGATGTGAGATACGAATGAGGAGAGCCCTGGAGTTGTCCCAGCTCACAGTCCCCAGTCTCCAGGCCACAGCAAGAGGATGGGAACTCAAGCAGACCCCGGAAGACTCCCTGAGCTGAGTAAGGAGACAGGAAGCCTGTGGAGAGCTCCCAGGAGGTCGGTTAGTGAGAAGCTGCACAGGGTGGGGGTGGGGGGCTGCTGGGGGCTGCAGAGGGTCCCCTTGGGCACTCAGCCAGATACTGATGAGCACACACGTGTGACGAAAGTAACTGAGACTGGATGAGATGAAATAGTGCCCGACACTCACACCAGCCGGGCTGGAAGTCCTTGTGACTCCCGGGCAGGAGCACACAGAGGGGCTTCACCTCAAGTGTGGGGGATGATTAACCATACACTGAGCACTTCTCTCATCCTGTCCAACAGTTTTAAAAGCAAGACCTGAAAATATCTAACTGTTTCTAGGTAACTTAACTGTATCCTGGAAAAAAAGAGGAGACATACTTGTAAGAATATAAAAAAAGCACCTAAAAAATGTACTGTGTCTGACTTCCAATAAAAAACACCAAGCATGAAGTAAAGTGGGAAAATATAACCTATAATGAGAAGGAAAAAAATCAATTGAAGTCAATCTAGAACACAGATGTTAGAATTAGCAGATATGACATGAATATATATGTGTTCAAAAATTTAAGTAGAAAGAATTAATAAATATAAATTTTAATAAAAGGAACCAAAAGTCCTCAGTAAAGACATGGATAGGTGTAAGCACAGGACTTAAATATTACAAGTCCTGTGTTTGTAAATATGAAAACATCAGTGTGTGGGATAACATGCATTGTATACGATTAACACCAACTTGAACAGCAGCAGAAAAGATGAGTGAGCTTGAAGACATAGCAAGAGAAACCATCTGCAATGAAAGTGAGAGAGAAGAGATCATGTTTTTAAATGTGACAACATTGAGCTGTGGAATGACTTCAGATGGCCTAACAGACATGCAGTTGGAGTCTCCCAAAGGAGGAAACAGCAAAAATATTTAGAGACATAATAGTAAAAAAAATTGTTTTTTCTAAATGGGTGTGATACAAAACATTTACAAGCTAGAATATATTCTGGGACTCTAAAAACTTTTGAAGGATTTAAGTCATATGAAATCTATTGTCTGACCATATGGAATTAAATTGCAAAATAAATCATAGAGATATCTGAAATATCTTAAAATATTGGAAAATTAAATAAATCATTTATAAAGCATGCATAGGTGAAAAAATTGAAAAAGGGGAATTAGAACACATTTGGAACCAAATTAACATGAATATGCAACATGTCCGAATGTTAACAGTGTCATCACAGCAGTTCTTAGAGGAAATTTGTGGTTGCCTATACCAGAAAATAAGAAAGGTCTGAATTCAATGACTCAGTGCCTCCGGCTTTTGCCTTAAGAGAAAGGCAGATTAAACACAACATTAGCAGGGAAAATGAAATGATAAAACATCAGATGAAAACCAATGAAATAGAAAATGTGAAAACAGGGGTGCCTGGGTGGCTCAGTCAGTTAAGTGTCTGACTTCGGCTCTGGTCATGATCTCACAGTTGGTGAGTTCGAGTTCCGCATTGGGTTCTGTGCTGACAGCTCGGAGCCTGGGGAGTACTTCAGATTCTGTGTCTCCCTCTCTGTTCCTCCCTTACTCGCTCTCTGTTTCTCTCTCAAAGATAAATAAACATTAAAAAAAAGAGAGAGAAGAAAGAAAATGTGAAAACAATATAGAAAAATCACTAAAATTGAAAACTAGCTCTTGGACAAGGTAAATCATATTTATAAACCTCTAAGCAGACTCATTAGGAAAGAATGAGATAAGACACAAATTATACTGTGATTCTTTTCTTAATGTTTTTTTAAAATTTATTTTTGAGAGAGTGCTATTGGGGGAGGGGCAGAGAGAGAGGGAGAGATAATCCCAAGCAGGCTTTGCACTGTCAGCACAGAGCCTGACTTGGGGCTCGAACCCACGAACCGTGAGATCATGACCTGAACTGATATCAAGTGGACACTCAGTTGACTGAACCACTGAGGTGTCCCACAGACACCAGGATTCTAAAAGGTGAATCACTACAGATCCTACAGACCTTGAATTGATAGTAAAGGAATATCAAGAACCAATTTTTACCAATAAATTGGACAACTTAGATGAAATGGACAAATTCCTTGAAAGACAAAAACTCACTCAAGAAGAAATAGATCACCCAAAGAGGCCTCTATCTGTTATTGACCTTTTGGCTAAGCACTTTCCCACAAAGAAACTATAGCCCCAGATGGCTCTCCTGGTGAATTCTACCAAGCACTTAGGGAAGAAATAATGTCAATTCCATAGAAACTCTTTTAGAAAATCCAAGCGGAGGGAATATTTTCCACTATGGAATGAATATTTGTGTCCCCTCCAAATTAAATCGTAATGCCCATCACCCTGATGGCCTTTGGAGGTGAGGCCTTTAGGAAGTGATTAGAACCTAAGTGTGGATCCCTCATGAATGAGGATGGTGCCCTTGCGACAGAGATCCCACACAGCTCCCTTACAGAGAGCCTTTCTGCCACATAAGGACACAGTGAGAAGGCACCAACTACTCACCAGGAGGTGGGTCCTCACCACATACTAAATTAGTTGGTGCCTTGATCCTTGATGTCCAGACTCCAGAACTGTGCGAAATAAGCCCCCCAGTGTGTGGTATTTTGTTACAGCAGCCCAAGTGGAATAAGATACTTCCCAACTCATTCTGTGAGGCCAGCAATTACCCTGATGCCAGAATCAGACAAAGATAAAATAAAAAAAATATTTGCATAAAAAATAAAACCACAAGCCAATATCTCATATGTACATAGATGTGTAAGTTCTAAACATAATTGTGTCAAATCAAATCCAATGATATATAAAAAGATCATACACCATGGCCATGTGGAAATCACCCACCAGGAATACAAGGTTGATTTAACATTTGCAAGTCAGTTAATTTAATTTACTGTGTTAAAGAACTAAAAAAGAAAAATTATATGATTGTCCCAATAGTATTTAACTAAAAAGAAGTATTTGACAAAATCCAACACACTTTATGGTTAGAAACTATCAGCAAATTAGGGATAGAGGTAGTCTCAGGGCTCCTGGGTGGCTCAGTTGGTTAAGTATCTGCTTCAGCTCAGGTCATGATCTCACAGTTGTTGAGTTTGAGCCCCAAGTCGGGCTCTGTGCTGACAACTCAGAGCCTGGAGCCTGCTTTGGATTCTGTGTCTCCCTTTCTGCCCCTCTCCTGCTTGCTTTATGTCTCTCTCTCTGTCTTTCAAAACTAAATAAACATTAAAAAATTTTTTAAAAGTAGATTCCTCAACCTGATAAAAAGTATCTATGAAAAACATGCATACAACATCTTTCTTAGTGATGAAAGACAGCATTTTTTTGGGTACGATTAAGAGCAATACCATATTTATTCCCCTCACTTCTATTTAACATTGTAGCAGAAGTTCCCATCAGTTCAACAAAGCATGAAAAAGAAATAAGAGTCATGGAGATTGGAAACGAGGAAGCAAAACCATCTTTATTCACAGAAAACATGGTTTTTTGGTGTGATGGAGGGGGAATCTAATATCATCTACAAAACACAAAACATCTACAAAACTACAAAAAACAAAACAGACCCGTGCCAGGACTGATAACTGAGGTCAGCGAGGTTGTAGGGCCCAAGATCAGTCTACAGAAACAATTGTATTTCCATGCATGAGCGAAGAACAGTAGGAAATGAAATGTAAAGGTACCACCAAAGTTATAAAACACTTAGGAACATATCTGGGAAAGACATGAAAACATTGGAAAACTAGAAAACATTGCTAAAGGAAATGAAAGACCTGAATAAATGAGGCAACATACCATGTTCCTATGTCAGAAGATTCAGTGCTGTTAAGATACCAATTCTCTCAGATTTGGTCTGTAGATTCAATGCAATCCTAATCAAAATCTAAGCAGTTTTAAAAAAACTACAACAAAGACTGATTCTAAGATTCATATGAAAATTTAAAGACCTGAGAGTATCCAAAATTTCTCACAAAGAAGAAGATGGATTATGGACACTATCTGATTTCAAGGCTTATCACTAAAGCACAAGAGTTGAGAGTGTGGATGGGCACAGAGCTAGACAAACACACCCATGGAGCAGAACACACACACACACACACACACACACACACACACACACACGGTCTAATGACTCAACAAAGGTGTTCAAGCAAGTTCGTGGAGAAGGGATGGTCTTACCAATAAATGGTGTTGGGACAATTAGACATCCATCTGCCAAAAAGAAAAAAGAAGCTTGAATCTATTCTTTGTATATAAAAATTAATTTAAAAATAGTCATGGGACTAAATATGAAGGAGAAAACATCAACGCCTAAGAGAAAACATGGGAACAACTTTGTGAGCTCACGGTGGGTGAAGACTTCTTTTTTTTTTTTAATTTTATTTATTTCTAGGAGAGAGAGAGAGAGACAGCGTGAGCGGGGGAGGGTCAGAGAGAGAGGGAGTGACAGATTCTGAAACAGGCTCCAGGCTCTGAGCTGGCAGTCAGCACAGAGCCCGACGCTGGGCTCGAACCCCCGAACCGCGAGATCATGACCTAAGCGAAAGTTGGACGCTTAACCGACTAAGCCACCCAGGCGCCCCAAGACTTCTAAGCCTGAGCACCAAACAGTAAATGAACACCTTGGCTCCATCGAGACGGCACACATCTGATGGAGAAGCACCGTGGAGTGAGTGGAATGAGAAGCCACGGACTGGAAGAAACGACCTGCCCATCATGAACCCGATGAGGGACTTCTATCCAAAACAGGTGGAGGACTCTCAATGCTCAATAATGAGATAATGACCTAATAAAACCCAGCAGAGGACTTGAATAGCCACTTAACAAGCACAAATGGAGGCAAGTGAGCCCATGGAAAGACGCTCGATGGCATTTGTCTTCAGGAAGCGGTGTGTTAGAGCCCAGCAAAGTCTCCGTGTGCACCCGCTGAATGGTGACAATGAAAAAAAACGATCGCATCAGGTGTTGGTGAGGACATGGAGTGCCTGCACCTCCGTGTGCGGCAGATGGGGACGTGCACGGACAGGGCACCGTCGGAGCGCAGTGTGACGGTCCCCTAGACGTTAGACACACGCCTACCGGATGGTCCGGCCATTCTGCCCAAGAGAAGAGAAGCGTGTGTCCAAGCTAAGAACTGCACATGAATGTTCACAACAACTGTTTACAAAAGCCCAAAGCACAGAGCAGCCCTACTGTCTGCGATGCCTGCATGGCTGACCAGGTCGTGGCACGTGGTTCCCGTGTCGCGGGATGTGGCCCAGCGGTATGGGGGAGAGAACTCTACTGCTTCAAGCGACATCGTGGGTAAATCTCAACACCATGGGACCGCATGGGGTGCGCCACACGTGGAAGGACCCTGCAAGTCTCCTGCGCTGCTCGCCTAGGGGACGTGGTTTCAGTGTGCATAATCCACAGAGTATCGTGTCTAGGACATAAAGAGCACCTCCACGAAAAATACAGAGAAGCCTTATAGAAAAATGGGTGGTGTTTGCATAGTGAGCTCGCTGGAGAGGAAACAAAACAGCAAATACATAAAGAAGCCCATCGTCACTCTGGGGGCGGGGCAGTTACTCTGCAGACACACGGTCCCACCCTGCGGGCCGGCAACGGCTAGGAGTCAGCCCACGCCAGAGGTTCGAGGGTGCGGGACAAGGGGCCTCTGAGCCGCCACCATGGAAGAGCCCTGGCACCGCCATGCGGACAACAGGGCGACCGACTGGTGAAGCCGCTCATGGCCTACGCCCAGGAGTGCTGCTTCTAGAAAATTCCTCACTGCATGTGCAGAGAGGCCCGTCGGCCTGTCCATGGGAGGACGGTGCGAGGCTTGCTCCCTGGGCAGGAAAGGCCTGGTGTGGGGGCAGCGAGGATCCAGGCGAGGGCCAGCCCTCCAACGCCGCCCAGCCTCAGGAAGGAGCTCTAGCGGCAGTGTGGCTGGTGCACCGCGTAAGCCACTATTTATGTAAAGTTTAAAACCCTACAAAAGAACATTACGTATTGTTTATGGGGACATAAAAACGCAGTACAAGTAGACAATGCTAGCGCCTGAGAAACATCTGATTCCTGCTGCTTGTGTTTCTCTGGAAGGGGAGGCAGGGAGGTGGGAATGGGGAGGGTGACAGAGGCCAGGCTAGGGTCACCTCTGCTGTGACAGGCCAGCACCAGGCACCCCCGGAGGCCAGACCTCTAGCAAGGGCCTGGGGTGCCTCCTGGAGGAGGTGACGGCTGCCTGGGCCCTGGCATAGAAGTGGGTGGAACAGAGCCGGGCAGGGTGTTTCCTAGATGAAGGGTCTCCAGGTGCGATTCCCTGGGGATGGGGACGCCTTGGGGCCAGCAGGGCCAGCTCAGGTGACACGCAGGGGGCACTGCAGTGTCCCTGAGGGCCTTGGATGTTGTCCTAGAGGCCGAAGGAGCCAATATAAGGGGAATGAGGAGGCAGGGGTGAGGGAGCTGCCTGGGCCTGGCTTGTGGCCTCCCCGCCCCGAGGGTCCCTCACTACCGTCGCTGCATCTGGGCCTCGAGCCTCCGCCACATGCACAAAACCCACGTTCCCCTCCATGTCTTTCCTTGGAGACCGCCTCTGATGCTCTCGTCATGCTCTCGAGTCCCCACAAACGTGTCCCGCTGTTCGGGTGGCTTCCGTCTTCACATCTTCCTGCTGCATCACTTTCCCCAGTCGATGCTGCTTCTCAGACCCTCCCGTGTGGCGGGCGGGCAGCTCCTCTGGGCGTGCCCCCTACCTGCACCCCGCGTTATACTAATGCCTCCCCTCCAGCACTCCCCAGAGCCACCGCCTTCGCCAGATGACCTTGGGTGCCTTCCTCTCTGGCTCTGGGCTTCGCGGGCCGTGGGCAACGGGCAGTCAGCAGAGGCGGGACACCGGCTGGCGCTTTGGGACTCACTCCTTGCCCTGCCCACCAGCGTCAGGAGGTCAGGCCCGGGCAGCGGCAGAAACCAGGGGGGGAGTGAGGGACACATGGGCCAGTCCAGGCGGAGCCCCGGAGGACCCCGGGCTCGAGAGTGAGTCAATTGGGTCCCCGAGTGTGGCCCACTCCAGCGACCTCCCCCTGCCCCACGTTACAGCTTGCGTCGGGTGCTCTGGGGCCGAGGGGCTCCTGGTGACGTGGAGTCGCAGTAGGAGAGAGAGCAGAACAAACTCCAGATGGTTTGGAGGGTCTCCTCCACCAGGTCCCCCCCACCAGGGTCTCCACAGGGCTGGAGCTGGGTCCTGAGCCCCAGCCGACACGGAGGTGCCACACCAGCGTCCTGGAGTCCCGTCCCCCGTGCCCTGGCCAGCACCCATCCTCTGGCTTCTGCGCTGATGGGTGCGCGTGGCTGATCTGGCCTGTGCTCCTCGGATGCCGATGGACCTGGTCACGTGCTTCTGTCTCCACTGGCCATTCAGGGAGCTCCTGCTGCAAACGCCAACTTCCCCTGTCTTTACCCCCGTGTTTTCCAGAACGGGCAGCTAGGGCTCCCGGGGGGCGGGTATACCTGGGGTCACAGCCATCGAATGCCTGGGACCCGGATGCCTGGCCCCTCTCGCCCCCCATTCCTTGGTGTGTGTGAGTCAGGCCCTGCTGGGAGAATTTCCTCTGGCGGCCAGCAGAGGAATGTGTTCCCCCTCCCAGCCAGCCGAGGTGCCCACAGGGCACACCGAGTCCCCGGCGCGTGCTTTTCTGCTGAGCTGTCACACGGGGTATTATCTGTTGTTGCAATATATTATTGCCTCAGACACCACATGTTAGATCTCAGTGTCAGCAAAAAGATCAAGGAAATTCATTTATTATTAACTTATGATAGATGTAAGACTGATTGCTTTGTGGGCTCTGGGCTTTGGGGGAAAGTGAGGAAACATGGCCACGACTCAAGGGCACCTCTCCCACCCCAACCACCGAGGGCGGGGCGGGGCCAGCTCGCAGATTCGGAAATGAGGAACTGAGAAACTAGCATCCAGATGGCATCCTCCGTGGAGCCCGGCACACATATGCCTATGACCGCATCTCGTGTCTAGGGCGAGGCCGTGGACGATGGCATGGGCGCGTGCCCTCCGACCGCCGCTGTTCATGCACTCGCCATGTGCCGGGCACCTTCATTTAATCTTTGCAACAACCCTGAGAAGCAAGTGCCATCATTGCCCCATTTTGTAGATGGGCCAAGTGGAGGCCGCCGGCTTTTTACCTGGAGTTTCACATCCAAATCCTGGATGGCTGGCCTGCTGGGCACAAAGTCAGTGCCCGGAACGGGCCACCTTTGCCTCATTCCCCTGGCACCCGTGGCCCAGGTGAGGAGACTGAGGGTCAGAGCAGGGCAGTGCCCATTCAAGGTCACTTGAGGAGGGGCTGAGAAGATGTCTCTGTCTGCTCCGTCTCAGCCACCCCAAACCCCACACACCTTCAGGACAGGTAGGCCTTCTGCCTGGCCAGCCCCGCATCCTGCCCCACTGCATTTGACAGGCCACTCTCCCGTCCAAGGCCAGAGAAGTCCGCCAGGCCAGAGCCCGTGTGCCGGGGCCCAGCACCTGCTGCAGCCTGCCCAAGAGAGCGGGCCTCGGCCGCACCAGAGCCGCAGGGCCGTTAGGAAAACCTACGGCTTTGGGCTTCGTCTGCCAAAGGCCGCCTTGGCCCCTCCAAGATGGCGCCGCGTGTCCTCCAGGTCTGCTTGGCTCCTGGGTGCTCCAGCAGGTGCTCACCTGGCCCCGGGGGCGGGGGTGGCGGCGGCAGGCGCAGGACTCCTGGAAGGGGGCGGGGCCTCGGGCCGACTGGCGCCTGGAGGGACGCTGTCCCTGAGGCCCGGCTCTGGGACTCTGTCTCGGGCTGTGCTGTGGGATGAGGGTCGGGTGGGGCTAACGTGGGGCCCGCAACACTCGGTAACCGAGATAAATGACCTTTTAATGCTACGTTAAAAAAAAACAAAACTCAAAATGAATGTAATTGTCCAGACGGAGCAAACTAGTATTTTAAATCAATTCAGCATCTGACGGGGCCGGGGTTAGAGTGCGGGGTGTGTGCGCGGCGGGCCCGGAGTCCATCGAGGAACGCAGATGTTCATTTCCTTGCTGCGAGCTTTTGTTTTTAAAATGTTACATCAAAAGACTGTTTACCTGGATCGCGGAACGTTTTGCATTCGACTCTCCCTGGTCCCAGTTCCACGAGATCCCATCTTTATGTATTTAAACTTGGTTTTCTGTTCACCTTGGGCTTGCGTGTGTGGTACTTTTCACATCCTGCATGAAAATAGTATTTATCTTGATTGTGGAGTTTCCCGGCACCCCCTCGGGTTCTGTGCCCAGGGCGAGAGCTTCCCACCCCTGGGAGAGCGGGCATGTCAGCTCTGGGCCGAGGAGGCCGCAGCAGCCCCGGGGCGTCGCTCTCCAGCACGGCCGAGCCCTGGCCCACCCCTCGCCCCCCTACTGTCTCCCCTCCCCCCAGCACCCTGGCATCGTGGGCTGCCTCGGAGAGGGGGCTACTGAGCTTCCTTGCTAGGCCTTCCTTGCTGGTGATGGTCAAGGACACCTTAGTTATTTTAGAAAATGTGAAGGACGTTCCAGCTCCCAGGCAAGTTCTGTGTGGTTTGGGGCAAATGGACGCTGCACATGCACCCGTGGCTGGGAACCCAGTTTAAAGACGGCAGCTGCCTTCTCCGAACCGGGCTTGCCCAGCGGCGGCCTCCCAGGCGGGCCCAGAAGATTCTGTCGGCTTCCGCAGGCTCAGCGCCCTGCCCGGCACGTTGGAAGGGCCGAAGCCGCGGCCCGTCCTTCGTGACTGTGGTGTGCTGCACTGCGATCCCGGTCCCTCAGGACCCCGAGAGCCCCTGCCCCCCGGGCCCCCCCCCACCAGGTGTCAGGCCATGCCCTTCCCCCACCCCCGCCCCTGCCCTGCGCCTCCATCCCCGTTTCTCCATCTCCATAGCAGGCCCGCTACAGCCCGACTAGCGTGACAGATACGCTTGAATGTGTCTAATCCTTGTCAAGAGATTTGGAGTTGCTTCAAACAGCGCAGACGAATTACCCATTCTGGGGGCGGGGGGCTCTTCTCTGCTTTGGAGAAGGGGGGCAAGCCGAGGCTGGCAGCTAGCAGCCAGGGCAGGCCTCGAGTCTCAGGTCCTGACGCCCCCAGCCGGGGCGCGTGCAGAGGCTGAGGCACCTGCCACGCGATTTTGGTAAGAGACACAGAAGGGAAGGAGTTAAGCCGTGAGCTGCCTTCCCCAAAGCAATTAATTACAGAATTGGAGAGGTAGGGCCCAGACAATTACGTCCTAGACAAAGGAGAGGGAGGGAGGCGAGGGTAATAACTTCAGAGCTCCTCGCACTTCGAGATTAATAAGCGCTTGGCATTTGGGCGGCCGGCCGGGACTTGGGCAGCTCTGCCACGGGCCCTGCCCCCTGGGAAATCCTGGGCTCAGGGCACTGTTACTGTGGTTACCGCCCCCCTGTTGACTTCTTCAACAGGGGTGGGGGCGGGGCAGGCGGAAGAGGGGGCTGGGGGTGTCCTGGGGCTTTCGGGTGGAGATCCAGGCCGGACCTCAGCCCAGGCCCTGCTCCCCCCTTCCCCCCGTGAAGGAGAGAAGCCACTGGGCTCGAGTCCCCACTTTGCCACTTACTAGGTGCTGACCTGTGACAAATGGGATTCTTGTCTCTTCCTCCAAGTGACAATGATCACGCTGGGCTGGCCGGCCATGCAGGGTCAGAGACTGTGGGGCATGCCCTTGGTGAAGTTTTTGGTGTGGGGCAGAGGCTTGAGGCTCTCCCCTTCCCGCCCCTGCAGCCCCCCAGCCGCCTGGCACACGGCAGGGCCTGCCCTCCTCCGCCCGCTCGAGTGCTGGCCATCGAACCCTGGGCACCCCCTTGGGCCCACCTGACCCCGGAGCAGCACCACAGCGTGGGCTCTCCCCTTCCCTACCACCTCATCCTCTTCACCTGAAACACCCCTGCCGGGGGGAAAGGGAAGTCCTAAGGAGAGGGTGGTCGGGGTTCACCCACTCACTCACTCACCCCTCAAACAGCTGTGCCCCGGAGCCAGGCCTGTTTGCTGGGAGGGGCCCCAGTGGGCTAGTCCAGCCCGGTGCCCTGTCCTTGGGGAGCGCACCTGTGGGACGAGGGACACACGGCCGGAGGCTGGCATACGTATTCAGGTCAGGGAGTGAGGGCCGGGGGGGAGCCGAGTTCTGTGCAGGGAGGATGTGCGTGGGGTGCCAGGAGACGCCGGGCTGGCCGCTGCCTGGGTCACTCCCTGCCTCACAGGCCCCGTGAGCTCCGGCTTGCTGCTCAGGGCGAGGACGCCTCCAGGTGACAAGGTCTGTGCCGTGTGAGGACAGCGGGGCAGAAGGGGAGCTCTGAAGGCCGAGGACCCAGAGGTCAGGTCCACAGAGACGCCCGGCGCGACGGCTGGCAAGAGCGGGGGGAGGGCCGGGCGCCTCCCCGGAGGTGGGCTTGGATGGCACCCAGCACCGCTGCCCCCCCACGAGGCCTCGTGGGCCCGTGGCTGCCACAGAGCCCCGGGGGCCCGGATAGAGGGGGCTCGGCCGGCTCGGAACCGCCCACCTGCCTGGAGGCCCGAGTCCTGAGCTGCAGTAAGGCCCCGGTCAGCGCAGGCCAGGGGACGTGACACACACCGTGACAGGTAAGCCGCAAAGCCACTGGACAGGGCACAGGTGGAGACCTGCTCAGCACCAGGCCTTCGTCACCCCCACAGAAACGGGGCCGAGGGACAGAGAATCCCCGGTCTGAATGTCACCGCAGGCTCTCCTTCCAGGCCCTGCAGGGGGGTCCAGTCACAGGGGCTCCTGGGCGGTGCTGCACTCCCCCGTCTTCCGGGAGCTATGGCCACTGTGGCCAGTGGGGTCCAACCTAGGGAGCCGAGGACGCTGGTCGGCCCCAGGCCGGTGAAGGGAACGAGGAGGAGGGCGAGCCCGGGGCCGTCTGTGTCTCTAGCTGCCAAACGGGGGAACGGAGACCTTGGCACAGGGCTGCAGGAGACCCCGAGGACGGCCCTCAACAAGCCCAGCCATGGCCCCCAGGAGACCCCCCACCTCCATGGGCTCCGCTTGGCCCTCCCCGGTCCCCCAGCCTCGCTTGTGCCCAGTTCACGCCCGCTGGAGGGGGAAGGCCGGCAGCAGAGGGCCCATCAGCCGCATTAAGCGAAGGGCTTCTGGGCTTTGAGGAGCCCCCTCCCCACATGCGTGCGCGGGGGCGAAATTGCTTTCCCTTCTCCACTCCTATCTCCGCGCAGCAGACGCGCAGGGAGGCTTTTAAACACTAACTGGAAAGCCCGGAATGGCCGGGCTTGGGCATGCAGATGCCTTTAATTCTTCATTTCCTCACCCCCGGCCCCACCCCTCGCGGGCCTTGCTTTCTGTTTAATTAGGGGAGACAGAAAATTGTGACATCAACTCAAGGGCATCCCCTCCCTGATGCAGAGAAAGCAGGGAATTAATCGCAGGCCCAGGCAGCATGGCCCCCTGGGCAAATGCACTTACAGATTTAAACGGCTGTAGATAAGGGGCGCGGAGGGGCGGCCTCTGGGGGCTGCGGTACAGGGGGCCCGCCCCCCCCCCGGGAGGCTGGGCCAGGGGGACCCGCAGAGGGTCACGTGGTCCCTGTCCCCACCAAGCCGCACAGAGCTGGGGGCAGAGGCAGGTCTGTGTTCATGGTTCTGGAAATCTGAAAGCTGGGAACAGGCTCAGGGCACCGCTGAGGGGGCGGACTTTGAAATCTGTTCCGTCACTCTTTCATCCACCCACCCTTCCGGCTCTGTCCTAGACACAGGGCTCAAGGCAGAGCAAGACGGACCCTGCCCGCTGCCTGCTGCCCAGGCCAGTCTCCTCAAGACCGGCGCGAACGTGATGGCTGTGCCCCTGTGGGTGTGTGCTGGCCTCCGGCCCCCTGGACTGCCCCGTGGTTTGGCCAGTGGCCTACATCCTGGCTCCTCCCTGGTCTGGTCATGGCAGTGGGGCCTGGGCGTGGGGCGTGCCGATGAACAGCTGGTCCAGGTGCCATGAGGAAGACTGCCCCGTGTGCCTCGTCCAGAGTCCCCAGAGCCCCTGTGACCCCCCTTCTCCTGGGACGAAGGCCCTGACGTGAGACGGCCCTGTGAGCATCATGTCCTCCCTGCCAGGAGGACACGCACGGAGGGCATGTCCCCAGTACAGGCTGCGTCCCCTCGTCTCCCCCATGTCCCGGCGGCAGGCCCAGCTCCTGGGGCACCGTCCCTGCTCACGTGGGAGGTGGTGGCCCTTCTTCTGACGTGGGTGAAGCCTCACTGTGGGGCCTCCCCTCCTCCCCACTGCCTGCATTGGATTTATCCACTCACCAAACCCGCTCCCCAATTATCAGGCTGTCAGCTTCCTAACCCGTCGCTGGACCACTCAGGAGCCCCTGACTCAGCGAGGGGTTGTCAAGGTCACGGTTCTGCCCGCCCCAAAGCCTTGGCAGGATGTGGGACAGGCGTGGGCCTTCCATAGCACCCTGGTCTGCTGGGCCAGGGCTGCGGCCCAAGAGGGTCAGCCCCTGGACCCCAGTCTCCCTGCGTGGGAACAAGCATCAGGCTGATCGGCCTGTCCCCGCGTGGACACCTGCAGGGCACCTGAGCCCGCGCCCCTGCCCTGGAGCTTCCTGCACCTGCGCCTGCACCTGCGCACCTGCCCAGGCTCCCTGAACCTGTGCCCGTGCCCCTGCCCTCGGGCTCCCTGCACCTGCGCCTGCACCTGCGCCCCTGCCCAGGCTCCCTGCACCTGCGCCTGCGCCCCTGCCCAGGCTCCCTGCACCTGCGCCTGCGCCCCTGCCCTCGGGCTCCCTGCACCTGCGCCTGAGCCCCTGCCCTCGGGCTCCCGGCACCTGCACCTGCGCCCCTGCCCTCGGGCTCCCGGCACCTGCACTGGCTATCGGCAAGGAGAGCCACGCACTGACGGGAGCAGGCGTGAGCACCCCTTCTTTGGGGCCTAGCGGGGATGCTGACTGGAGCGCTCCTCCGAGGGCTCAAGGCAGAGTCCCCTCCTGGAGAACTGGCTTCACTTCACACCCTAGACAGTCCCCGTTAGCGCTCCTGCCGGTTTTCCTGGAAACAAGTCCTGACAAATCGCAGGAACCTCAGGGCTGCTCTGGAAGACCCAGCCCAGACAAGGCGCAGACGTCAGGGCAGCCGAGGGGCACAGCCACAGAGACAAGGGCGGCTCTAGCTCTCCCCTCCCATGAGTGTGGGGGCCAGGGGGTCTGGAAGTCTCCATGCATCCTCGGCAGACAACCCCTGTCACACCAGGGACACTTGGGCCTAACAGGAGTGGCGGTGGCCTCTCTTTGTCTAGGGCTCCAGAGTCCCACCGCAGAGAACTTGAACTTGGTATGGAATTGTGTTCGAACATATGCATATTTCTTTCTTTTCTTTTTTTAATTTTAGAGATAGATAGGTAGAGAGAGAGAGAAAGAGAGAGAGAGACAGAGAGGGAGTTTGTGAGCAGGAGAGGGGCAGACAGAGAGAATCCCGAGCAGTCTCCATGCTCAGAGCACAGAGCACCTGACTCCACGGCCCTGGGATCATGACCTGACCTGAAATCAAGAGTTAGAGGCTCAGCCAACTGAGCCACCCAAGCACCTAAAGCATATTCAGATTTCTTATTTTTTGCTTAATGTTTATTTTTTAGAGAGAGAGACAGAACATGAGCAGGGAGGGGCAGAGAGAGAGGGAAACACAGAATCCGAAGCAGCTCCAGGCTCTGAGCTGTCAGCACAGAGCCCGACGTGGGGCTTGAACCTACAGGCTGTGAGATCATGACCTGAGCCGAAGTCGGATGCTTCACCGACTGAGCCCCCCAGGCCCCCCTGGGGGCAGGGGAGGGGTTCCTGAGATACGTGTGTCTGTGAGGAGGGAGAAGACAGCTGGACCCTCGGCTGGTCCGGGGAGGTGCTGGGTGTCTGGAGGCTCTGGGTATGTGTGTGCCCTGTGTGCCCTGTGCCCTCTGCCCTGTGTGCCCTGTGCTGCCCTTTCCTTCCTTCTAGATCCTCGGAACCCTGGAGAGAACCGTTTCTGCCACCAAGCTTGGGGGGGAGTGTGTTCCAGCAGGAATCCCTGCTCTGGGGCTCGGCTGCGGCCACAGAGCCACCGAGGAGCATCCTCAGACACGGGCCCAGGTCACGCGGGGACTCACAAGCGGGTCGGAGCCCAGAAACCCTGACTTTGCCGGCCGCTCTGCACAGTGGTGTGAGCCACCTGTGTGCGCAAGTTCAGTGCCCGCACACGCGGGCCCCTGCGGGCATGTGAGCGTGCGTAGAGGGGATGTAGGTTTTGTGCTAACGGTCACTGGGCACCCACCACGTGCCCGGCCTGGCTGTGGGTGGCGCTCGCGGGCACAGCTGGGGACATGCGGCTGACCCTCCCACATGGGAGACACCAAACAAGAAGAAATCTGTAAAACCTAATTTCAAAAATAGACTTCATTTAGTGCCTTTTGAGGATCCTGATCTCCTTTTTTTCCTCTAGTTGTTTTTCCTTTTCTCCTTCTTTTGGGTAGAGAGAGCCAGGGGAGGCGTGCGCATCTTCGGTCACTGCGTGGATTTGAGATGTATTTTAGGCACTGCCAAGGCAGAGGAGCAAACGACGCGACCGCCCTGGCCCCACGAAGCTTGCTGCACTTTGTCGTTTTTTATCGTTCATGACATCACACCATGTCGTCAAAGTGAACCAGCAAAGACCGTCTTCTTCCTTCCCTCACGTCCAGAGAGAAGGCTTGTCCGGATTCGTGGCGCATACACTCGCTAAGTGAACATCAGAACTGCAGGAAGAAAGCCTGCCAGCCGGATGCCCACCCGCTCTAATTTTAGGGACCCTCGTCCGGGCATTTTACTTCTGTTGGTCTCGTTTGTGGAGCGACTAGAATTAGTGTGTCCACCCTGTGTCTCCAATCCGTGTTCCCTGAGTATTTTCTGTGCTCTTAGGTATTCTTTTTATTGACTTATTTTTTATGGTAAGAATTAGTCTTACTTATGGAATTGTCCCTGTGTGGTCGATCATTCATATTATTTCCAGTATTTTCATACATTTTCCCAGAAGGCCGTAATTAGCATGTTGGTGTCAAAAGCTTATTTTTTCCCCCTCCATTCAGGGAACTATTGTCTCAGATGGATAAATAAAAGGGAAATATTGGGTTGAACCTAAATTTATCTAAAGCTTTAAAAAAATTTCTTTATTTTGAGAGAAAGTGAGTGAGCATGAGTGGGGCAGGGGAAGAGGGAGAGAGAGAAAGAGAGAGAGAATCTCAAGCAGACTCCACGCTCAGAGCACAGAGCCTGATGTGGGGCTCGATCCCACGACCCTGGGATCATGAACTGAGCTGAAATCAAAAGTCAGATGCTTAACCGCCTGAGCCCCCCCAGTCGCCCCTATCTCGAGCTTTTGATATGTATTTCTTAATTTCTTGGAAGCAAACTTTCATCTTAGAGTTTATTTCTAACACAAATTTTCACATTTATAAAATCCCAAACAATCCATTTTTCCTTTGTTCTGTCTTCTATTATTTCTAACCGTACAGGCCCCCTTCCTCCCTAGGAGTGGGACGCTTGTCAATTCCTTCCCAACTGTCCTCTACTCTCACAGGTGTGGCTCACCGATGCCACCAGGACGTACGGCTGAGTCGGGGATGGGCTGAGTACTGGCTCCAACTCCCGGTCCCTGTCACCAACACCGATGGGCCCAAGCCCCGCCTGCACACCCGCCGTGTTTCTCCAATCTGCTGTCACCCCCACCTCAAAGGACTGGATCCCCCTCCGCCTGCCCCCCGACTCCGGGCCCTCTCCCCATGCCTTGCCCCGAGCTCTGGGAGGGGACCTGCCTGCCAGGGACACAGTACTGGTAGAGGCGTGCAGTCCCCACCCCCTTCCTCCACCGCTCACGGCCAGTCCCGCCTGCCCTCTGTCTGGCACCTGTGGGGGGCCCTCCCCATCTCCCACCCAAGGGTCCCCCCACCCCGAACCTTCTGCCCTTCCCTCCTTCAGAAACGTCACGGTGTCTGGTATGACTTGCTCTTTACCTGTCTGTGGGCTCCTCGCGTGACTCAGACACTCCCTCGTTCATTGATTCATTGATTCATTGACACCACAGCCCTGTCCTGCGTACCTGCTGAGTGTGGGGTTCGGAGCAGAGACCAGGCGCCAGCAAGTCCGCACTTTGTGAACGTGTATTCCACAGGAGGAGGAGGCCAGCCCACAGGCTCGTTCACACTCAGTGTAATTTCGGTGGCAAATGTCACTCGGCTGGTGCCGGGTGTGGGGGCTGGGAGGGGGTCCTGGGAAGATGGCTCTGGCCCCGAGGGCTGAGTGGGCAGATGGGAAGAGCCACGTGCTCCCTGCGGGGAGGGGCTCCGGGGGAGGGACAGCAGGGGCAGGGCCCCACGTGGGGACGAGGTGGGTGAGCGGGAAAGAGGACACGGTGGGGAGGAGGGGTGCCCAGGGCCGAGGCCACAGACCCACCGGCTGTGCGGGGGGGTGGGGGCGTGGGTGGTCTGATGGCCCGAGAGCAAGCTGGGGAGGAGGGCGTGGCTGAAGCCCCAAGTAGGGTGAGGGGGTGTGTCAGGAAGCGCCCCCCCTCCCCCCCCTGACAGGAGGAGGCTGCTGCGGTTGGGGTCCTCCCCATGTGTACCCGGCCCCCTTGCCCCCCAGGGACCCCCACACGGCTTCTGTCAGCCCTGGAGCCCTCGGGCCCGCTGCCACGAGCTGCAGGGGTGATGATCCAGCCGGCCCCGCGGGGTCCGGAAGATGCCCTTGAACTCGACTTCCCACAGGCCCTGCCCCCCGACGCCCTGAGAAGCAGCCTCCGAGGTGGCTCCATCCACTCTGCCCTCGGGCTCCTTGGGCCCGTCTGGCCCCCGCATCACTCAGCCCTGCGGGTTTCCCCTTAGGCGAAGATTCCAAATGTTCAGTGTCCCGCTCACAAAGCAGGGCCAGTCCCAGCCTGAGCTCTGCGCGCAACCGTCGGCACAGCCCCGCCCGTCAGCGCGGTCCCGTGCACCCACCCTGCAGACAAGGACACAGAGGCCCAGGGGACTCAGCCGCTGAGCGCTGGGGCCAGGATGTGGGGACAGGCGGCCTGGGGGCAGAGCTGCGCGGCTTTTTACATCAAGATCATTGCTGTGGAATCGGTGTCCTTCCAGAGATGCTTACACCTGACCCCCAGAGGCAGCGAACGTGAACTTACCTGGGAAAAGAGTCCTTGCAGGGGTAATTGGGTAAAGGGTCTTGAGATGAGATTATGTTGACGGGCCCCGAATCCAATGACCTTGTCCTTACAAGAGGTCAACTGGGGAGAGACGCAGAGAGACGAGAGCCCAGGTGGAGACGGAGGCAGAGACTGAGCAGTGGCGTCACAAACAGGCCAGGGAGCTCTGGGCCCGCAAAGCTGGAAGAGGCAGGAAACCCCCTCCCTGGAGGCTGTGAGGGAGCCTGACCCCCGACTCCTTGATTGAGGACTTCTGGCCTCCAGGACCGGGAGAGGGCAGATCATGTGTGACCCCTCAGTTTGGCAGCTCCAGGACACAAGCTAGGCTGCAGGCTTGCCAGACATGCCTGGGACTGCCCCCTGCCCCCACACTGCCCCTCTCCCGCTCCCCCCAGAGGCAAGTACTCCCTTCCCCGTCCCCCTCCCCTCCTGGATGATCCCGTGTGGGGGGCTCTGTCGGAGACCCACCCATGTGTTGCCTAACCCCGACCCCGCCCTCCGGTGCAAGGATTTCCCGATTCCGTGCACACGGACCACAGATCCACCTGCACAAGGAGTAACCGCCCCCCACCCCCGCCATAATTTCTCTTCCTTCCTCTGTGAGTCCCTGCACTGTTGCAGGAGCCGCCGATGGTCTTATTTTGTCATTTGCTTTGCTTTCTGTACACTTAGTGCTAATCCCACCTCCAATCCCAGCACTTGCGTAAACACACCCAGACTCTCCAACACGTCTGGCGCCCTGGCACCTCCTCTCTGCAGGGTCGGCTCCCCGCTGCCCGGTCCTGCAGCCCGGCCCGCCGCTCAGCTCACGTGGCTGAGGGACCCGCAGGGAGGGGTGTGGGCGCCCTTCTCGATAAGTCCACGACTCGGCTGCCAGGCTCTGGGGCGCCGACCGAGGTCCCTGAGCCTTCAGGCTGGGTGCTTCGCTTCCGGCCCCCACCCCGGCTCAGAACACCGATGACATTTTGATTCCTGGTCTTCTGGGCAAAGCCTGTTTGTTCATTGTTTGTTTCTTGCCCCGTCTGGGAACCGGGTGGATTTTTACTCTCTCTCTCTGCGCTCTGAGATGTGAGTATGCGCCCTGCTGGGCCTGGACTTTCCCACCAGAGTCCCCAGAGGGCCCAGTGAACCCGGAGACCCGTGCGGGGGAGCTGCGGCCGCCCGCACAGACCCCTCACTGCCTGTAACTATAGGACTTAATTCTCCGAGGCCCAGGCGGGCAGGGCGGGTCCTCCCGAGACCTCCCCCTGGCTTGTGGACAGCCTTCCCACCCCCGTCCTCATGTGGTCACCCCCCCCCCGTGCGTGTTGCGTCCTGCTCTCCCCTTCCTGTGAGGTCACCGGTCAGCCTGGACCAGGGCCCCCGTGCCCTCCGTGACCCCAGTTACCTCCGCAAGCCCCACCTCCGAGCACAGTCACCCTGCGGCCTGGGGCGGGACTCAGCTGTGGCCCTGGGGACGCGGCTCAGCCCGCACAGGACCCTCCCCTGGGGACAACTTATGGAGTCATTTCTGGGGTGGACCCGGTTCTTGGTTCTCTGCTTCCTGTCACTAAGACGGCCGCCCTCCAGGAGGGGCCCCTTACTTCCTTTGAACCTGCACTGCCCACAAAGGCGCCTCCCACTCGGCCTGCACACGCGGCCTCACCCCCGCCCCCTGCTTTCCGTCACCCCCCCCAGCGCCGTTTCCCCTGGTTGGCGCCTCTCGCCACTTCCCCCTCCTGTCTCGTCGGTGCCTCTAAGGACACCGTCCTCGTTCTGGGAGACCCTTGTCTGCCCGCACGCTCCACTTCTTCCAAGCTGCTTTTGTCTGCGGGAGCCGGGCTCCGCTTACCCCAGCAGATGCTCCCGTCGGTGTCGGGGGACCCCAGGCTGGGTGCTGTGTGAGGAAGGGACCCGCGGGGCCCGAATGGGGGATGCGCGTGGCATGAGGCAGGCCCATCTGTCGGCTGCGCACAGTCCAGCCGTCTCCTGGGGGGACCCCGAGGCCACGACTTCAAGTCTTCACTCCAGGCTGGTCAGGTTCCCGGGAAGGCCTCCCCAGGGCCCCCCCAGGCTCGGATCTCGGAGGCCAGCTTGAGCCCTGCTTCTCGGCTGGTGCCGCTCCCACTGGGCCGGGTGAGGCTGGGACAGACAGGATTGCTTTCACCTTCCCTAGAAAATAAGCCTCCATCCTTCCTGGGGTGCCCAAGGCTGGGAGTCACAGCTTCTCAGAGGTGCACAGGGGTCTGGGGGCCCGACGGCCCTGGCAGCAGACTTGCAGCAGACACTGCACCATTTTCTGCCCGTCGAGGCCCCCTGGGGAGGCTCGGGGCGCTGGGTGGAGGGCAGAGCCTCAGTGAGATGCAGGCCGTTTCCCCATGTGTTAAGTACCTTCCAGAACTTTATACTTTACACACCTGTCCTGTAAAATAGAAACTGCTGTAAAAAATCAAATCTATTAAAAATATAAAATTTTCTTACCACGGCACCTATAAATAGAGTATTTACTCAGTGCTTTTCCAAATGCTTGTCCCTCTCTCTCCACACGGTCCGCTAGGGCAGCAACGGCCCTCCTTTGTGCCCAAAGCGGGGCAGAGGCCTGGGGACCGGCCTCAGCTGGGGTCCCAAACGCCTGGCAGGTGCGGGGCTGGTCCTCCAGGTTCTAATGGCACGAGGTCCAGAGGCCCCGGGCTTGCCGCGCGTCACACCCTCCGTATCCCCAACTCTTTTTCAGGTTTCTTTCCCTGATGCCCTTCTGTTGGGTGGACTGCGTGAAGCCGTGGCCGCTGCCGCCCTGAGGGTCACACCTTTCATTTCTGCAGGGAGACGGGAGAGTGAACCCACTCACCTCACAAAGAAGGCGGCTTCTCCACCGAATCCCCGGGTTCGGGGTGAAAGGGCCTGGGAGATGGCACGCCGGGGACCCTGGCTGCCACGTGGGGGTGCCCAGCGAGCCCCGCCTCAGGACGAGCCCTGGCCCGGCCCCCGGACGCTCCCCTCCTGCCGCCTCCTCTCCCAGCCTGTGGCCCGAAGCGCTAATTCCTCATGGGAGTCCCGGTTCCCACTGATTGTGGCTGCGGCAGGGCATGAAAATCCCTGTGACTCACTCCCCCGGGTGCGAGCTCTCTGCAAGCCGGGGGCGGGCGCTTTTCTCCGAGCTCCCCTCCTTGCCTCTCCTGGGACACGGATTCCGACGCTCGGGCAGGGTCCCAGGAGTCCCCGTCCGCCAAGGCCTCCCACTGCCTCCCCAGCGGGCCGGCCCCAGGAGCCATCGCGGTCTGCTTGCCTGCCTGTTTCCTGTTCTGCAGAGAGACCTTCCCATTCCCAAATTCCTGACGCAGTCAGCGCACGGCACAGGCAGGCGCTTATCAGCAGTTACTGCTGGCACCCGGGGCTTGGGGTGACACAGAGTCTGTGGTCTGGAGCCTCAAACAGCTGGGCCGGGCTGTGTTCACATCGAGGCGGGGCTGCCTCCCAGCTCACCCCAGTGTTGGCAGGATTCAGCTCCTCGTGGCCAGAGGCCACCCTCAGTCCCTTGCTGTGTGGGCCTCCCCAACTCGGCCACTCGCTTCATCAGAGCAGCAGTCTGCTAGCATGGCCTCCTCACAGTCTGATGTCACACAATCTCAGAAATGGCACACTGGCCGCTGTGCAGCCTCCTAGCACTTCAAGCGAGTCCCACTTGCACCCAGGGGGCAGGGACTGCATGGGGCTGAGTAGCAGGAAATGGGCATCAGCAGCCCCTGGGGTCTGTCACCAATGCTCTCTGCATGTCCACTGGGAGAGTAAATGAGCAGGTAAAGGAGGCTCCTGGGGTACTGAGTGGGGCCAGCGGGTGCTGCCCAGGCCCTGGGGAGGTGGGTGGGGCCAGCGGGTGCTGCCCAGGCCCTGGGGAGGTGGGTGGGGCCAGTGGGTGCTGTCCAGGCTCTGGAAAGCTCTCTGGCCAGCCCACAGGGAGGATGAGAGGGCACTGCTGTGGGTCAGTGTGAGGGCCCTGTGGGCTGCACTGCCAGGTGGATCGGGCATGGATTATTCTGGGGGCTGGTTTGGCTGTTGGAAGGTGTTTCCTGGGGCCTTGACTGTGCAGGCATCACAGGCCATATTGAGGATTGAGCCCAGAGAAGAAGGGACAGAGTTGGAATTTCATAGCTGCTTCTGGCTCCATGTGAACAGATGGAAGAAGGGGCCAGATGTATGCTGGGGGGCTGGGGAGAGGCTGTGCGGCTGTTCCGGGGTGGGGGGCACACGTGGACATCTGCCAGTGAGCATGGAGGGAGGTCAGGAGGGCTGGCCGGCTGCACACCACCAAGCGCAAGGACGCTGAGGACTGAGACCAGGCTGGGCTCCAGGAGGCAAGATCCGAGCTGCAGCCACCTTCTTAGCTTGATCCAGGTGGGAAGACTGCTGGGCCCCCGTGCAGTGCAGATGAGCGTTTCTACAGAAGGCTTCAAAGCCAGAAACTTGTGGCTCAGATACTGAGTTTCCGCCCACAGGATCCCTTCTGTGTCATCCTTCGCACAGGCGGCGTGGCTGTGTCCAGAGGCGGCCACAGGGGTGGGGACCCAGGCAACTGCCCATGTGGCCGAGGGCAGAACCCCACGGGGAAACGGGGTGATGGAAATCAGTGAGAGGCCATGGCCAGGACCCCGGCCCCAACCCCTGGGGAGAAGAAATGCCATGAGGCTTGTGTGGTGGAGGGAACCTCGGGGGTGTCAGGGGTCCCTTCCAGGACATTTGCTGCAAGAAGCCACAGGTGCTGAGACAGAGGATGGTGGCACTTAGCTGTGCAGGGAAGGATCATTTCTCTGCCAAGGGAAATGATGATTCTCTGTGCAGACCATCCCACTTCTTGGCAAGTGGGTCCATCCATTTTGTCTGGAAGCCGCCATGAGATGCTGTCTGATCGCCTCGCGGCGCTCCCCTTATTTCACTCTGTGAACGGCTGCATTTAAGCTCCAGTAAATGATGGCGACGTGGACATGATAGCTTGACCTTCAACGGCGTTTATTTTTCCTTCCTGGCCAAACGCTGACATATAAGACTCAATTTCATTTTGAAGAAGTCAAGTGATGGTGTGTTTGCTCCGACCCGCCCCAAGGGCGCAGGGTGGCGGCTCCCGCTCTGGGCTTCCTCAGCTGGGCCGGAAGCTCAGTAGGGTCTGGTCCCGTGGGAAGTTGCTGGAAGGATCACCAAGGAGCCTGACTTGATGGGAAGGGGGTTTTTGCTCAAGAATCCGCCCTTTCTGTCCCTGGTTGAGATCCTGACAATCATGCAAAGCTAGACTGAGTGTCCCCCCCACTGGGCAGATTTTGATGGGCCTTTCGGTCCCTTCCTTCCAGGTTTTTTCTCCCAGAACCACGAGAAGGTGATATGGAGAGAAGTTATCAGATATGGATAATAACTGATCCAGTCCTTGGAAGAGGAATAGAATTAGAAATACTTAGCGCATCTCCTGCCCTGACAGGCCTGCTCGTTGCTGTCAGCTGGCGGCTGCACTTTGGGTTTAGGAGCCCCCAGTTCCCTTACGACACTGGAAGCAGCCAACTCTACTCCATTCCTGATGGAGGCTTGGGGAAAATGACATCTGTTCTGGATTTTTAAAGACGAATTTTATCTGATATTTTATAATGCTGATTTATGATTCAAATTTTACTTAATGGTGGATTTTTAGGCACTTTCAGTGAAGAAAGAATGAGTTTGCCTGGAAAGATGTCAAACCCGTACCCTGTAACTGGCCTGCTCATCTGACAACGTGAGGAAGTGCTGCTTGTGACGGTGGCGATGACAATCACCGTGATGACAGTGGTGGTGATGGTGACAATGGTGATGACGGTGATGACGGTGATGACGGTGATGATGATGATGATGATGATGATGTCGGTGGTGATGGTGACGGTGATGATGGTGGTGGTGAAGGAGGATGGCCGGAGGGGGAGGAGGAGGAGGGTGGAAGTGCCCACCGCAGATGCCAACTCTCCTTCAGTCTCAGCAGAGGTGTTACCTCCACCGGGCAGTCTGCCATGACTTCCTCGGGCAGTGCCTCTACCCTCTCTTGTTCGTGTGCATTTGAGGAGCTCATCCTGGGAAGCAGTAGGTTATCGTGCAGACAGACAACGCCGCGTGGCCTGGGCTTGACTGGGCTCCCTTAGCCTCAGCTCTGTAACCTTGGCCTTGTCACCTAAACTCTCTTGTGTGTAAAGTGGGGACGATGATATGTGGTCTGTCACTTAGGGTTGTGAGGACAAGGGCGATGGTGTATTTAAAGCACTTGATGAAGCTCTTGTCACAAAACAAACCGCACCAAGTAGGTGAGTGGCGGCGGCGGCGAGAGCTGCTGGTGTCCGTGTGCTCCCGTTACGCGTCACTGATGGTGCTGCGGGCGCTCCGTCGTCGGTGTTGCTGTGGCCGCACCGCAGGCATCGGTGTCACCGGTGCTGGTGGCCACGCCTGTGTGCAGAGACGTCCGCAGTGTCCCCTGGGTGGCCTGACCCTCACAAGCCTGGGTCCCGACTTAAGCACCATCTAGCATTCTCCTTGTACAGGCGAGGAAACAGAACTGCAGTGGGTCTGCGAGGCTTGTCCCAGGTCACTCAGGGAGCGTGTGCGGCGCTGGGAGCACAGCCCGGGCTCCTGCTTCCCAGCTTGCGCCCCTCCGCTTTCGACAGGGAGACGGTTGACTCCCTGCCTGCCCAGCTGGTATCTTAATGAAACATATTTCATGGAGAATTGTAGATGGATGACTTGGGCGTTCTTTCCAGAAAAGCTGTCAGCTCAGATTAGGCTCCGAGGGGTGACCGCACAGTTGGTGGATGTCACTTAGAAATGATAATGATGTTGGCATCTCTGAAGGCATTCATTATGTGCAGAGAAACCGAGGGTAGGCCCTTCCCCGTCAGGATGGTGATGGCGGTGAGGGTGCTCAGCACAGGTCCCCTCCGCCGTCCGACACGGACAGGCCCTGGGACCTCAGAGTCACACAGCAGTGCTGACAAGAGCTGTGTGTCCCCCAGTTGTGGCCCCCTCGCCTCTCCGCGGTGGACGCGGTAAGGAGGAGCTGAGAGTGCCTCTTCCTAGGACCTCTCTCCATCATGGCGGCCCGAGGTGGGTGGGCCGTGCTTAGGGGAAAAAAGACCGGCAAAGAAGATGGACTTCCCTGGGGCTGAGGCCACCTTAGGGATGCCGAGTCCCATCCGTCCCTTTGGCATCCCAAGCCATTTCTGATGTCTAGTCTGTCCCACCCACATGGATGGACTCTCTTTCGTTTGGCAAAAATAAAAGTGAAGCTCTAGTGTCATTTGATTTTGGGGTGATCTTTACAATAGTATGGAAAGAGTTGTTACACTCCCTCAGTCACTCAACAAACAGCAGCTGGCTCTTTGAACGGTAGGTGTAACATGTTTATGGAGCACGCAGCAGAGACGCCCAGGCTCATACGAAGTGTCAGCGAAGGCGGCCTGAAGAAGCGCCCTTGAGGGAGGGCAGGGGTGAGGGAAGAGTGCTCCAGGCAGAGGGAAAGCCCTGCGGGGCCCTGAGGCTGAGAAGCGTGGAGATTTCCAGGAACTGAGGTAGACGTGGTTGAGATTGGCATCCAAGAGGCCAAGGTGGAGAGAAGAGAACGTGGGGCGGGTCTTCAGCTTCCCCAGGGCCCGTGTGTTCAGGGCCCAGAGGCCGAGGCCAGGCGACGCCCCTCGAGGTCTGGCCACCTGGACTTGGCTCCCCAGAGGCTCCCTTTTCTGTACTGCTGACAACCGGGTGCTGTCTCCGATGCAGAGTTGTGCAGAGAGCGGTGGCAGCCGCTGGGCAGCCGTGCCCCGGGCAGGCCCTGCCTCCTTCACAGGGAGCTGGCTCCCCTGCCCACCCTCTCCCCGGGGCAGGCCTCGTCCAATGTCTGGTCCAGGTGCAACGGCCTTGATTCAGTTTGGGCCAACTCTGTAGGTCCCCGGAGCTCGCCATGGCTGAGCTGAGCCTCCATGGAAGACGCCGGCACTCAGCCTCTCCGCCGCCTGGCCCTGTTTCTCTCGTTGCCTGGAGTGCCCACCTCAACCTCACACACGCCTCTCTGTCTCAGGAGCAGGCTCTAGGGAGCCAACGCTAGGCATCCATTCATGGGCAAACCAGAGGTCCCAGAGGCAGGGGAAGCCAAAGTTGGGGTCAAGTAGGCGGGCTTAGAAACCAGTGGCAGCCCTTTGATTGGTGGGCTGGGCTGCAGGTGGCTGCGAGCAGGGGGGAGGGGGCAAGGGTCTATGGCAGGAGGGTGGGGCCAGATCCCAGGCAGACGGTGGTCCAGCCCTCGCTGCTGGGCCGCGGGGGCACGGGCTGTGGTCGTGTCGAGCTCAAGGCCATGATGCCAGCATCGCCAAGAGCACTGGACTCCCGTTAGCGCCAGGGTCCTCCCCCCGCCGCATTCTTTGCCAGACAGGATGTTCATTTCTCAAGAGAGCAGAGGCTCTGACTGCATCAGCCGCAAACGGAGGCTCGGGCGGTTGGAGGACGGGAATCCTTATTGATTCGTTGGTCTCCAGCCTCCCCTACTTCCTGCAGGGACCCCTGCAGCCTCTGCCGTGTCTCGGGCAGTTCACGTTCTGCGAAGCGTAGCTTGGCGAGGCCACGCGCCAGGGCGCAAGGCGGGGCCCCTCAGGACCCGTGGGAGCTCCAGATGCCCTCGGCAGGAGGCGGTGGAGGCCGAATGAGCCGCTGGGGCCAGAGTAGGATCTGACGGTGGTGGTTCACCCGGACACAAGGGGTGCGGCTGGAAGGCCGTTCTCCGCGGTGACCACGAGACCCTGTCCCACGGTTTGTTTCCACGCTCAGGGGCAGGGGTGTGGGGCTCAGGGACCCACCACAGCTGGCCTCACAGGGGTGGCAAACCGAGGGGCGGCCGGCCCGATGCCCGGGCAGCAGGTGTCGCTGGCTCCATCTGACTTCGCTGCGGTCCCTTCCCTCTCATGCGAGCCAGGGCGGCCCCCTGTGGGAGGGGCCCCTTCCCTGGGCAGCCCGCGTGGACAGAGGGGGCCCCAGGGCACATGTGGCTGGTCCGGCCCCACCGTCCCCGCCCTCGCACACGTCTGCAGAGCTGCTCGGCTAGTGCTGCTCATGTGCCGTCCAGTCACTGGGGTTTGGAGCCGACCTCTGGGTTTTAATAGAGGGAGCACTCGCCTGGGTAGAGTATGGCTGGCCCGGTGCCTGGCGGGGGGGATAGGAGAGGGCACTGTGTGGGACTCATCCCCTCCCTCATTAATTAGAGAATCGTCCCGCCGAGCCCAGTGTGAGTCTCCTGCCATGGTCGCTCCCATTATAGATGCTGCTTACTCCGCGAGCCACACAGGCTGTGACCCCGGGGGAGGGGGGCCCACAGAGCAGTGACAGGAGGCTCGATGGCAGTAAGGGCCCTGCATGACCACGTGAGGCCGAGTGCATGAGTCCACAGGAGACGTGGGGGCCGCATGGCGTCCCCTCAAAATCCACGTGTGGACCTGCAGACCTCCAGTGGCTCAGAGTGCGTCCTGGAGACGGGTCTTGATTGGCGTGATTAAGGTAAAGGAGGCCCTGGGGGCCCTGATCACTGCGACTGGTGTCCTCACAAGGAGGGGAGAGCAGGACACAGACGCGCACAGAGAGATGCCTGCTGATGTCACGGGGACGGAGCGGCCACCACACACCAGGGGAGGGGCCTGGGGGGCAGCCCTGTCCGCGCCTGGGTCTCAGGCTTCCTGCCTCCAGGGCGGGGAGACAATGAGTGCCGGGGCTGGGGCGCCTGGTGCGCTCTGTGAGGGCGGCCCGAGCTGACCGCAGCTGCGAGCTGACATTGACTGGTGACAGGTGTTCAGGGGCGAGTCCCCCAGGGAGAGGGCACAACACGTAGGGAGCACCGAGGGGGCACCTCAGGGAGGGCGTGGGCAGTGCAGGAGCCCGGGGGGCTGGGGGGACGGGGCAGGGACGGGGTGGGAGATCGGGGGCCTGGGAGCATCTGAGCATAACGGGACACCCGAGGGGTTTTGCTGGAAAAGAATAACGTTGAGAACAAACCCCAGAGAATCAGAAAAGATTCAGTCACCAGCCGCCACGTCCCCACCGCCCCAAGTGAAAAAAATCCCTTCCTGGGAGCAACTGACTCTCATAAATTGGGGAGAAATCAGTCCATGTTTTATACCTTTCTCCACGTGAGTGCCATAAACAATACGCTCTATGGTTTTGTGTGTTTAAACACTCACATAAGTGGGATTATGGTGTAAGTAATGTTCCGGAATTTCAACATTTTATCTTTAAGATCCATCCCTGTTGATAACATAGGTTTATTTCATACGTTTTTAAGCGCAGCCGCACATTCCATGTGAAGATCTTCAAAGGCACCCGTTCGTTCCCTCACCAATGGGCAGTGGCTCAGGTTCGGTGTTTGCAGCCACCAGTCACAGTGAACGTGACTGTCCTTTGTCAGGCTTACTGCACGTCACATGCCGTTCTAGTCGTTTTACATACATCTCCTCGTGGAATCTGCACAGTGACGTCCAGAGGGGAAGCACCCATTTCTCAGCTAAGAAAACTGAGGGGGCAGAGAAGGTGTGTGGCTTGCACAGAGCTAAATTGCCAGGAGACACCCCAGGGAGCCTGCCCAGGGCTTGGGCTCTTCGCCTGACTTCTGTAGGGTGCACAGAGGCGTGAGAACTCAGGGGTCTCACGTCGCTAGCCGACAGCAGTGCTGTGCGAGAATGTGCTCACGCCGACACAGGCAGGCCTCTCCGGGCCTAACACAACCCTTCCTCCTGGAATTGCCAGACTTCTGGGGCTTTGCTGTCTGATGGGTGTGTGATTTTCAACTGATGCTGAATTAGCCATCACATACAAGTGAGCAAGTATTTACATGTATTTGCGATTGTGATCTCCTCTTTTGCAAATTGCCCATGTATAGGCTTGGCCTGTTTTTCCACTGGGTTCTTTGTCTCCTTACTGATTTGTAGGTGTTCTTTATGTATTCTGGATACTGATCCGTTATCTGCTATGTGCTGTGGAAGTCTTATAGGAAATCACTTATCTTTTAACTGTGCTTATTGTCCTTTTCCAGAGGAAAGTTTTATATGTGGATATGCCCACATTGATCATTTTTCCCTCTCTGTCTCCACTTTTGTTTTATTTCAGAAATTGTTCTTTCCTGTGGGGTCATAGGATACTTTCCTGTACTTTAATTTTTACAGTTTTGTTTATCACACTTGGAGCTTTCCTTCTCCTGGATTTCACTTTCCTCACTATGGCTAGCCAGTCATCCAGGCATCTTTACAGTTTGGCATTAAACTGAACATGAGACGGCTGCTCACGGGCTCTTCTCAGCCCTCACCCTATGGAAGCGCTTGCCAAGTTGCATCAGGAAGGACCGGCTTCTCCTGGGTTCAGGTGGAAATTCTCAGCACCAGCACCGCCGACATCACACCGACATCATCAAATGCTTTCATGAAGTCGTGAGGAGCCCACGCGGCCAGGACTCCCGGAGCCGCATGCAGCCGGGCTGAGAGGCCGGTCCGGAAGGGATGGGTGAGAAGCTCAAAAGGTGGGGCCAAGCCCCTGAGGAGGGCTCAGCCCAGCGCGAGGCCCACAGTCACGGGTGGAGAGCACGAATTTCAGAGGTGTTTGAGCTGGGTGTGCACCCCGCCTTGCTGCTTGCAGACAGCACACTGCCCCCGAGGCACCCAGCCACTTGGGCATCAGCGTCGTCCCCTGTGCGGTGGGGCCGCGACACCTTCTCCCAGCAGCCGTGGGGGCAGAGCACCTGGTGTCGGTGCGGGGTGCAAAGTGCTTCGTCCGTGACCCCCTTCCCCGGGCCGCCAGTCTGATCTGTGAGCAGGTCGGCTTCCCCAGCAGCAAAGGGCCTTCTTAAAAGCCGGTAAGAAAGACAACAGAAGGGAATGAGGAGGAACATTCCAGAACCCAAGCCTCCCTCTCCTGGACCCGCTTGTCCTGAGCAGAGCTGCTGGGCTGAGGGCCAGCAGGGGGCAGGGGCGGCCTTGGAGCCGGGAGCAGAGCCCAGGGCCCTGAACTTCCAGACTGACTTCCAGGCAGCCTGTGCATCGGGTGGCTGGGCAGCATGCAGAGGGGAGGGGAGGGCCTCGCAGCTTCCGGGCCCCTCTCTCCTCTGCTCTTTCTGCAGCTGGCATCCGACATTCGGGGGGCCAGACACTTGCCTGAGGTGGTGGGGGGACAGGGGGCAGCGTGGAGCCCAGGTCAGCCTGGGGTTGGCCCGGAGCCTGGGGAGAGAGGCGAGGCTGTGGGCCACCCGTCCTCTGCCCAGTCCTGACAGCCTGTGGCTCTGGCCCACGTGGTCTGCTGTGCCGATGTTCACGGGCACGCTTCTCACTCGCCTGCCTCCATTCTTGACTCTGTATGGAACTGAGGACGCAGCTTTGGGACATCCCTGCCGTCTGTGAGCCCGGCCACTTGGGGCCAGATCAGTGGCCTGGCCTGGCCTGCTGTCACTGTGCTCCAAGCACTCATCGGGACACTGGGAGACCCCTCGACAGTGCCAGCGTGAGTTTCTCAGGAAGGCCGCCTTCCCGCACCACCCACGAGCCCGGGGATGGCGTGGCCACCGGGCCCTGTGCGGGCTGTGACCCGTCCCCGCCCAGCTCAGCACTGGCCCAGAAGAGCCCCGCGGCTGACTCAGCCCCTGGTCCCCACGGCTGCTTCCACGGCAGGAGAGGCTCATTTCAGGGCCGCCCCCGAGCGCCTGACTGCCGGTGACACCCGCTCACCGTAATGGCTTTATGACGGGCGACGGGCGCTGGCAGGAAACAGGCCTGCAGGCCTTCCCGAGCGCGAGTGCAGATGCCTCCCGCCTGAGGAGCAGCTGTTTGTCATTAGCGCCGAGTGGGGCTGTCGGCCGCCCACCTGCACAGCCGGATGCATCTGTGGCCCAGCGGCCACGCTGCGACGCCAGGTGCCGGCCGCGGCCTGGGGCGCAGGCCTCTCAGACGGTCTTGGGATGAGAGGCCCCTCCCCTCATAACCCTGCCTTCCTGCCTCTAAATCCGCCCCTGCTCAGCCTCAGCCTCCTCCGAGGGCCTGGCCTCCCTCCCCAGGGCCAGCAAGAAGCAAACACGTGGTTTGGAGCATCTGGTCTAGGTCACCGCCTTAGGCTCGAGCCTAAGAGGGCGGCCCGGGCACCCCAGGACATTGTCACCTCTCTTTCAGCTCGTCTGTGGACCTCACTCTGAGAGCAGGTGGGCGGCTCCAGGAGAAGAGGTTCCCAGTCCCTCGGCGCTTCTAGGACCTGTCCCAGGACGGAGAGCTACTGTCGAGCCCAGTTCCGGAAAGACGGTGCTGGTCGTGTGCTGGGGGCGTGGCCTGTCCCCCCCTCCCACGAGGACCACCAGTTGGGAGGGGCTGGCTCCCCAGGGTAGCACGGGCTGTCACTGGCGGGAGGGGAGCGGAGGCCGGGCGAGACCTCTGCGGCCAAGGCCCCTGCTCTGAGCCGCGCTCCCGAGGACGGCGGCCTCCTGGCGGTGTCCGTGCTCCCCTGTGAAGATTGAGCGCCCACTGTCTCCCTCACGAGGCGCTTGGGAAGAACACAAATCAGATCACGGTAAACAGCTGGAGTCCCAACTATATGTGCAGTGACCTTGAAATGTAACATTGTGTTAGTTTGACAAAGATGCTTGACACCTGGTGCAAGAGCGGTAGACGGAAAACCCGCCCGGGTTCTGTGCTTCTGTGCGCCACACCGAGACTGGGAGGGCAGAGGAACAAAAGTTCCAGCCTCCCTTCTCCTGACGGAGAAGAAGAGACAGAGGTTCAGAGAAGCCCTGAGAGCTGGTCTCCGGAGGCTCCCCGCCCCTTCTCCACCACGTGTGCTCCGTTTGCCAAGTGCCTGCGTGCGCTTTGTAAGGCACGAACTGTTTTACAGAACAGAATCTTAGTTCATGCTTACATCAGCCCACTCCATAGATGGGGAAACTGAGGGCCGTACTTTGTGTGTTTCCCATCTCCAGGAGGATGCCTTCTTCAGCAGGACCACTGAGGTCACTGGCCACGTGGCCTTCTTTAGGCAGAGACTTAAAAGGCTCATGGAGGACTTGGGGCCGAGGGGGTATGAGGGAGGGCGGGGCGTGGGGGCCGTCCCAGGCAGGGCAGGCTCTCCGGTCGTCCAGGACCAGACGGGCCAGAGCAAAGGCAGCGGGGATGGGTGGTCTCACCCCCTGCCCTCTCCTTTGGCCACAGTGACCACTTCCCAAAGCCCACCCTGTTGTTTCGTTGTAAGTGACAGAGAAGGACCTCAGTGGGCCACATCCGACTGCGGGTGGGACACAGGCCGTGGGTGGGCGTGGGGCATCTCAGGGCATCAGCTGGAGGGAAAGAGAGGGTTATCCTGGTACCAGGGGTTTGAGGGGAGAGGGTGTGAGCATGCACGGGGTGGGGACAGGTGACTGGGGTGTGAGTACGCACGGGGTGAGGGCAGGCGACTGGGGTGTGAGCACGCACGGGGTGGGGGCAGGCAGCTAGGTGTGAGCAGGCACGGGGTGGGGTGGGCGGCTGGGGTGTGAGCAGGCACGGGGTGGGGCGGGTGGCTGGGGTGTGAGCACGCACGGGGTGGGGGCAGGCGACTGGGGTGTGAGCAGGCACGGGGTGGGGGCGGGTGGCTGGGGTGTGAGCACCTATGGGGTGGGGGCGGCGGCTGGGTGTGAGCACGCACGGCAGGAA
This sequence comes from Hyaena hyaena, assembly GCF_003009895.1. Taxonomy (NCBI): domain Eukaryota; kingdom Metazoa; phylum Chordata; class Mammalia; order Carnivora; family Hyaenidae; genus Hyaena; species Hyaena hyaena. Next base: position 710,562 of record NW_024080702.1, on the reverse strand, counting down.
GGGAGCTCGGGTGTGGGCACGCAGGGAGCTCTGGTGGGCCTGGGGTCATCAGTCACAGTGGGTGGGGAGCTCCCCCAGGTGACAGCATCTGGACCTGGATAATTAGGGCCCAGACTCCTGGGCCACCGGTGAGCCCTGCTGCCGTAGTGAGAGGCGGGGGTGGGGAGCGTGGAGAGAGGGTGCTTCAGGGTCTGTGAACCTCTAATTCCCAGATTGCAGGCTTTCCGTGGCTCACAGATGTTGCGTCTCTGGGCTTCTAATAACCAAGATGCACGGCTGCAAAGATGGTGTCAGAGATTAGATGTATTTATTTTACCCCAAACTTAATGGGAATAAAATTTGAGGTGACTTCTAAGAGCCTGAGCTTCGGAAAGGATGCATCCTTAAAATCCCAACACCCTAAGCTGATTTGGGGGGAAGATTTGATGATTCCGTGCTTCTGAAAGCCTGTGCTCCTAAGAGCCCCGCACTCTCTAATTCCGTGTCTTCCGAGAGGCCGCAGTGGCCAAGCGCGGCTGGTGCGCTGAATGGCGACAATGCCGTGCCTGATGGGCTGCTGCCGCTAATCTCCCCTTTGAGGGGCTTTGATGAGCTCGGAAGGCGGACGCCCAGCTCCGAGCAGCTGCTTCAATCAGAGGGGAATTTTGCTGAGCACCGGGGATTTGGAGGCTCAGGGGAGAAGCTAATAGCAGCTGTTTTCTGGAAGACGATTAGAATCTGGAGGAGGGGAGCGAGGCGTTAATAAAGGGAGAGGTGTAAAACCCGCAAGCAGTCCCACCCGCAGGGAAACCGTGCGCGGAGGACCTGGGCTGTGCCCACCCCTCCTGCTAGGCCCGAGTCCCTCTCCCGATGGTGGTCCTTTAGGCGGGCAAAGCGAGCCATGCGGGCGTGCCCTTGGCTATGGCCCGGCTGGGGGAGCACCCCTCCCAGCCAGCCTTGCCCTGGGACAGGGCTTCCTGGAGGCGCCCCCGCACTACCCAGTGAGGGGTGGGCCCGTGGGGCGGGGACAGGGGGAAATTAGGCAGCTTCCCCAAGTGTGGATGAGGTGACTCTACAGGCTGGGACTTAGATGGAGCATCAGCTAGAGGGGTTGCTCTACACTGAGGCTCTGTGCTTTTCACGCACACGTTCATGCCCACCTGCACTCACACACTCGTTTGTGGATTCACTCACATGTTCATGCACGCCTGCATTTGCACACTCGTTCATGGACTCATGCACATGTTCATGCATGCCTGCATTCACACATTCGCTCATGGATTCACACACATGTTCATGCACGCCTGTATTCACACACTTGTTCATGGACTCATGCACACGTTCACGCACGCCTGCATTTGCACACTCATTCATGGACTCATGCACATGTTCATGCACACCTGCATCTGCACTCTCGTTCATGGACTCATACACACGTTCATGCACACCTGTATTTCACACACTTGTTCATGGGCTCATGCACACGTTCATGTACACCTGCATTCGCACACTCCTTGTTCATGGATTCACACCCATGTTCATGCACATCCACATTTGCACACTCATTCATGGATTTGTGCACACATTCATGCACACCTGCATCCACTCATGTAGACACTTGCTCCTCCCTGCCTCTGGGATAGTGAGATAAAAGCCCTCCTGTGCTCAGACATGTCATGTATGGCGGCTGGAGGGGTGGGGGTGATCATCCTGCCGGCAGAACCCAGGCTCCTTGGAGCCCTGCCCCGACAGAGCTGCGAGGAGAAGGTGGGGGCCTTCCTACCCAGGGCCTCACGGAGAGAAGGATGCAGTCACTGCTTCGTTCCAAACCCTGCTGCCGAGCCAGCCTCCCATCCCATCCCTGCTGGAGCCTCCTGACCAGGGCCCGTTGTGAGACGGGGATTTACGGACTTCGGAAGTGTCTTTTGAACTCCCCAAGGTCAAGGATGTGTCCAGATGGTCTTGAGTTGCGAGCATCCTGCGTCATTCCTGGCCACGGCGAACAACACGTGCGTGACAGCTCCTTCCGGCCCAGCGTCCGAGCTCCCCTGCTGTGCCTGGCCTCCCCTGACGTGTAACCCTCAGCGTCCCGCCAGCTTGGCCCCGGCCGTGTACCCTGAGCACTTCCTGTGTCCTGGGGCACCTAGTGAGTAAGAATGTCCACCCTGCAGAATCTGGGTCCTTGGCCCGTGGATCTGACCCCGGAGCCGGGCTCCAGACATGATCTGTGCACTGGCCCAAACCCGTGCTCACCGGGGCCCAGCCTGTGTGGACCTCATCCCTCGGGTGCGATGTCCCCTCATCTCAGGTACCATTGTCCTCTGCCTAATGGACACGCCCAGCTTCCCGGGCTCCGTCCACTCCTTTTCCAGAGTCGGATGGTTGGCAGCCTGGATGGGCCTGGCCTCCGTGTGTCTGGAAAGGCCGGAGGGCTCGGTACCCCATTGCCTTCACCCCATTTTGGTCCCATTTTCTAGCTGGAGAGAATAAAACCTCAGAATCTGTGCTTCCTTTTCTCTCTCGTCCCCTCTGGCCCCTCTATCGTGAGGGTAAGTGAGGAAGAGCAGGGTGCAGGGGGGCCGCCTCTCTGGGCTCACAGTGGCACCGAGACCCCCCTGGGCACGTAGCCGTCTGGTGTGGGGAGGTTTGTGGAAACCGTGTGGTCAGACCGTTTGTCCCACGGGAGAAGCCGGTCATCCGCCGCCTCGCTGTGACCTCAGGTGGGAGCCAGGGTCTCAGCCTACAGGACCGTCCTTTCTCGGTGGACGCTCCGCCTGCCGGGGGTCTGCGGTGTATGCGGCTGACCGCCGCCCCAGCCCATGCTGCCGGCGGGTGAGAGGGTAAGTCCTGTGAGCCCCTCCCCGAGGTTCCGGGGCCACGCGGCCGGCAGCACACCCAGCTGAGGCCACGGGCTCTGCCCCCGCTCAGTGCGTCTACACCGGAAGGTCACATCACACGGGTCTTCTGAGCCCCGTACTGTCGAGGCAGTATGTTTCCAGGTTCCCCGTCCCTGACCCCAGCAGAGAGGGTCTGCGGTGGGAGGAGCCGGCTTAGGTGTGCCGACTTCCGAGTCCGAGGAGGGCTGAGCCCTGGCCCTCAATCCGTCCCTTCCAGGGCAGGCCGGAGAAACCGAGTCCACGACTGAGGCTGAGCTCTGCGTCTCCACACGCACCGGAATCGGGGCCCAAAGCCCCATCTTCTGTTTGGGCAGAAACCGAGCAGGGGACTCACGGCCCAGAGGTCCCTCCCAAGCAGCTGAGTGGGTCTCCGCAGGTGCCCCGGACTGCGCCCAGCAGGGGGGATGCCCCTTCATGAACAGAAGAGCCCTTCAGAGCCTGAGAGGCCATCAGACAGTCGCTTCCCAACCCTGCTCCTGTCCTCTGCAGGGACCCGTCTCTGGAGCACACGGCACCCACAGCTGGAGCTCCGAGAGGCGCTGAGTAAGATGCACCCAGCTCCCCACCCCTCTGCTGCGAGGCTGAGAGGGGAGAGCAGGTGTTTCCAATTAAACAGGGCCTTTCAGTCTCCCGGGGCTGGGGCTCGGTCCCGGGGCTGGGGCTCAGTGCTGGCGCTCGGTCTCCGGGCTCAGTGCTGGGCCGGCGCTGGGTGCCAGGCTGGGGCTCAGTCGTGTGCTCACCAGCCCGAAGCCGGCTCCGGCTGCAGCCATGAGCAGGCTGCAGAACCCTGGGTTTCAAAGGCAGCCTCTCCCTCTTCAGCCCCCACTCCCAATTCCAGGGGTCCCCAATGTGCAAGGAAAGCACCCACACCAGGCTGTGGGGCAGCACCGGGCGTGGGTCACCCCACTAGGGCTGGGACACTGCGCAATCCTTTGGTGACAGGTGATCATCCTGCCGCACGGCTCAGGGGCTGATGTTTAATGGTTGCACCTGGGCCTCTGGCCCTGGGAGGGTGGGCTCTGGGGGAGGGGTGGCCTGGGAGGGTGGGCTCTAGGGGAGGGAGTTACCTGGGAGGGTGGGCTCTGCGGGGAGGGAGTTACCTGGGAAGGTGGGCTCTGGGGGTGGGGAATGGCCTCACACAGTCGCCTGGCAGATTTACATCCTTGGCTCCGTTGCTCAGCTGTCAGGGCCTGTCAGAATTAGCACCTTCCAGAACAGAGGCAGAGACGAGGGCGCAGAGCACAGGGCTCCGGCTGGCGCACCTTGTGACTCCACCAGCAGCTGCAACAGAGGCCGGAGGCACCAGCATCCCCACTTTCCAGAGCCCCCCGTGACGGTCCCCAGAGTCCCCCGTGATGGTCCCAAGGGTCCAGAGTCCCCCGTGACAGTCCCCAGGATGTTTCCTTAGTTGCCGGGTCCTGGAATAGGACCGTGCTGTGGAAAGGGTGTGGCACAGGCTTGACTGCAGCAGACGTGCGGAGAACATGGCGTTTGCTGTTGGCAGGAGTCCTGGCCGCCACGTCGGGCAGCGTTTTGGGCAACTGGGTGAAGCTTCCATTTTACAGCAGAGAACCCTGAGGCCCGGCAGGCCCCACCTCCCAGCTCATGTGTCACAGGCCCCACGTGAGGCCACACCTGGCTACTGTGGGCATGGCCTCTGCCCCACAGTGACTCCTCTCTGCATCCTCACCCTGCAGACCCCTGGCCCTTTGCACGGCTCATGTCCATGCATCCATTCAGTCGGCTAACCTTTTACTTATAAAGGATTTCCGATCCCAGCAATGCTGTGGGCGCCGTGGGTGGCAGAGGCAATGAGAGAGAGGAGAGAGAGGAGAGAGAGAGAGAGAGAGGGAGAGGGAGAGAGTGAGCTCTTTCCTTCTTGTACCCCAGTGGAGGTGCCAGTGGAGCCGCCGTAACCTCCCGTGGGGAACGGCCACAGCCGGGCGCGTCTGGAGGGCGGGGTGAGGCAGGCTTCTCTGGGAAGGTGCTCCTGTGGAATGTGTGGGAAGCACAACAGCCGAACGAGGAAGGGAAGGGCAGTCCTGGCAGAGGACAGGCACGTGCAAAGGCCCGGCGCAGAGGAGCACGCCGGAGGAGCGCTTCGCACTCCGTGTCCTGAGGGTCGCAGGGTGGGGTGGACGGTGCCCTCACGCACGGCTCAGCAGCTGCGCAGCGAGGTCGTCACAGCCTCCAGGGTGGGGCAGACGAGGGTCCGCAGGTGAGGTCGGCCCTAGTGCCGTGTCTCTGTGCAGCCCTGGGGGACGGGGTCGGGGGGCTCGGACGGCAGGGGCCGGCTGGCGGGAGGTGCGGTCGTTGGGGTGGCGAACAGGGGTCCCGGGCAGCAGGGCGGGGAGCCGGGGTGGGGCCTGAAAGACAAATGGAGACCGGAACTTCCTTCTACTAGAGAGAGACGTGCCTCGGCGCCTGGGGCACAAATCTCAGGGCGGCCTTGCCAGGCTGTGGGGGGGCTGGATCCGCGTCCAGACAGGAGGCAGGGATGCGGCGGGAGGGCGTGTTCCAGGGAGGGAGCAAGACGTGCGTGGCCCCTGCCGGCACGAGCGCCCCTCATCCGAGGCCTGGGCGCACAGGACAGCGCAGGACAGGCGGCAGGGACCAGCCCTGAGCCCGGGCGCTGGGCGTGGAGACGTGGGGAGCACGCGCTTGCTGCGGCAGGAGAGGGGAGGACCCGGGGCCACGGGAACGGACTGCCGCGGGGGTCCTCCAGGGGCCTGGGGTGCAGCCAGAGTCAGATCCCGGGACCTGACCTTCCGGGGGGGTGCAGGGGGCCAGTGGTCAGGCGCGAGTGCTACGCGTGGCCACAGGGGCCGGATGACGGCGGCTCCCGTGGGGGGGGCACCGGCCACGCTGGCGGTCTGCCTGCGATGGTCCCCTGGCCGCCTGACTCGGGGGCTGCGGGGGCAGTCGGGCACTCAGGCCTTGGGGCCGTGCCATCGGGCCACCTGTCCCACTTCACACAGCACGGCAGGGGGCAATGGAGGTCAAACCCCTTCGTGCATTGTCCCTGAAGCGACCCCCTCATACTGTGGCCAGGGTGAACTTTCCAGAGCACACGGTCCATCCTGTCCAGTCCGTCACCTGTGACCTCTGCTCTCCGGGGTCCCTGGGAGGCTCTCCGTGCTCAGCCCCACTCCCAGGCAGGCGCACTGTGAGAGCTGGGGTCCCCGGCAGAGGCTCTGGGGACCCCTATGTGCCCTGAGCTGTCGGGTCCCCGGAAACACGGGATGTGAAGTCCCCGGCCGGCTACGCACAGAGCGCCCCTCCCACCGGCAGGCGCCCTTCGGGGGCTGGTTCGCAAGCAGAAGACTCTCTGGGTTCTCAAGGGGGCCTGTGAAGCGGGCCCATCCGCACTGCCAGTTAGCACTGAAGATGGTCAGAGCATATGCTGTGCTATTTCTGTTTTTCAATAAAATCAACATTAAAAATTTTTTTAACAAAGCACCAGGCACCACTGAGAGCAATTAGCATCGCATCGCGGACCACACGGTGGCTTTGCAGAGGCACGTGGCTGCGGCTGCCTCGTGCCCGTGCCCTGACATGTCCTCCCCGATCCACGTCCCTGCTCGGAAGGGAAGCGCGCAGGCGCGGCCAGGCCCGTCCCTGCCCCGGCGCCCCGGCGCCCCGGCGCCCCGGGCAGTTCCCGCTGCAGAGCCCGGCCACAGCCGTCTTCCGCTCCTTCCCCCAAGAAGAAGCCCCTTGTAGCCCGGGGAAAGTAGGGTTGAGCACGCAGGGATCAGGAGTAAATCTGGGACCAGGACATGGGAGTGGGGGCACCTCAGACCAGAGGGCCGGGCTCTGTCTGTGACCAGGGATCAGTGAGGTGTGTTATGAGGACCAGGGCTCAGTCTGTGAGCAGGCTCAGGGCTCGGGGTGTGACCAGGGCTCAGTGTATGACGATTCAGGCTCAGTCAGTGGTCAGTACCAGGGCTCTGTCGCCTCGTCTTCCGTGTCATCTCCACCCCCTCTTGCCCCGGCCGGGCTCCTGGCCTTCCTTGTCATCATTCTGTCCTGATTCAGGACATTTATGATTTTTGTTCTTTCTGCCTAAAACATTTCACTTTCCCAAGTGACTGGATCCTTCTCTTTAGTTCTCAGGTCACTGCCAGGTCCTCAGAGAGACCCACCCTGTCCACCCCACGGCACCCTCGTATGGGTGCTCTGTCCCCTAGGAAATGGGGTGCTCGCCCCCAGAGGAAGCAGGCTCGCCAGCCCAGCCCTGTTCTGGCCCCGGAGACGGAGAGTGCACACCCCTCCTACTGCATCGAGCCTGCAGACCTGGCCGCGGCCGGGGAGCCTGCCGCGTGCGGCTGAGTCCCGGCCCAGCCAGGAGTGCGGCAGGAACGTGGTGCTCCCAGAAGGGAGCAGGTGTCCGCCGTTCACCCTGCTTGCTCGCGGTGCTTCTGAAAGACCAGAGGACAGAGCTGCCGTCCTGGAGCTCCTGTGCCTGTCTGTCCGTAAAACAGAATATGCCTGGGGGCGCCTGGGTGGCTTAGTCGGTTAAGCGTCCGACTTTCGCTTGGGTCATGAGCTCGCGGTTCGTGGGTTCGGGCCCCGCGTCGGGCTCTGTGCTGACTGCCAGCTCGGAGCCTGGAGCCTGTTTCAGTCTGTGACTCCCTCTCTCTCTGACCCTCCCCTGCTCACGCTGTCTCTCTCTCTCTCTCTCCTAGAAATAAAAAAAAATATTTAAAACAGAATATGCCTGTGTGCGCTAGGAACTTGCGCCCGCGGGCCATCACACACAAACCGTTTCGTTACCCTTTCTACTCAATATCGCGTCTTGGAGATACTAGTTCACTCCTTGTAACCGCTGTTTGGCCTTTCGTTGTATCTGTAACCAGTACTGACGCACCTCCCCGGCCGGAGACCTTGCTTCGCGGCCACTTTTGCTCTGATTAGCAAGCCTCCGAGACAAGCGCTGTGAGCGCGTGCAGCAGGCCACCTGCCGGTCCCCCCAGAGCTCGCGCAGCCTCAGCTTCCGCAGGAACTGCCAAGTTGCTCTCCGAAGTGGCTCTGGTAATCCCTGCCCGCCAGCGACGGTAAGAGTTCCTATGTCTCCACGATCTCGCCAACGTATCGTGTCATCAGATGCAGCAGCCTTGCCAGGTGACGGATGTGGAAGTGTGCATCGTGAAGGCTTCAGTTTGCCTTTCCCCGATCACGGTGTGGATGAGCACCCCCACCCCCAACCCCGCGCCTTACTGACCGCTCAGCTCCTCGCCCCTGAGCTGCCGGTTGTGAGCTGGCGTTCCTGTCCATTTTTCTCTTGGGCCATTTGGCTTCTTCTGATTCGTGTGTTTATTGTATTGTCACCACCGAGATGCGATAAAAACATTCCCTTGTGCTTTTTAAAAATGTTTTACAGTTTCGCGTTTCGCATTTAGGTCTTTACTCCATCTGGAATTTATTTTTGTGTTTGCGATGAGGTAGACGTCTAATTTTATCTCCGTCGTTTACCCTTCCCTGGCTGTGGCTCTGGAACCGGGGTTTTTAACACGGCTTTGCAGGCTCCGTGAACCCCGAAAATCATGGGGAGCATAAGCAAGGTTGTGCGGCTGCCTGCGCCTGCACATTTTTCCACGGAGGGTCCCTAGGCCTCACCTGGTTCTCTAAGCCGTCAGGGACCCCAAGTAATTCGAACGGCCCTGCTCAGTGCCCAGAGCCCCTGCGTGAGGGCGAAGGCAGAGGCAAGGTGTGGATCCTTCCTCGCTGGGGACCCTCCTCTGACCCTGTCCTTCTGGGATTTGTTCACTTTGGTGTCACCTGGCCGTGTGGCACACCTGGGCCTCTCGTGCTGGGAGGAGAGATGACGCCCTCCTCTGAAGGAGCAGCAGGGACGCGGGTGTGGGAAGCCGGCCCAGCCTTGGCCAGTGGTCTTCCCTACCAGATGCGGCTTCCCTGGGCCGGTCCCATCCTGGTTGGGGTGGGGGGTGGGCACCCAGGGAGGGGCCCGGGGTGAGAGGCCTGCCCCCCCCACGAGGAGTCTGGCCCCAGTGCTGGTTGAGAGCAGAGCTGGGTGGGAGGCCTGTGTCCGCCGTCTCCTCTCCTCTGGCTAACAGGGGCCGTGGGGTGGCCGTCGGCTCATCCGTCACGGGCCAGCGTTTGGGGGCAGACACACTGAGACAGAGCCTGACCCTAGCGAGGCCCTGTAACTATTTAACAACCAGCTGAACTTTAAAAAAGTCTAATTTGACAGTAGTTTCTTTTTAAGTTAGTGTGTTTTGTATCTTGTGTAAGAAACGTCCGTGGGCACCAGGTCCCCGGGCGTTCAGTCCCCGCTCTGGCGCCGCCCGCCTGGTGAGCGCGGGGAGACCCCCTGGGCCCTCCGAGCGCGGCCCGCACCCCGCGGGGCTGCTGGTGCCGACGGGGTCACGCGTACGCACTGCCCGCCCCGCACGCGGGGGGCGCGAGGGTGAAGTGACACAGTCATCCCGCGAGTCACATCTCTGTGACCGCCGTGTGCCAGACGGTCCCACGTGCCCTGTCCTTCTGTCCCAGGAGGGGCCCTGAGCAGGGGCTCCCACAGCAACCGATTCCGCCTCCTGGGATGAATTGTGCACTGAGCCCACCGGGGAAACCAACTGGGAATTTTTAAAAAATGTTTATTTATTTTTGGGAGAGAGAGAGCGAGCAGGAGAGGAGCAGAGAGAGGAAGAGAGAGAGTCTCAAGCAGGCTCCGTGCTCAGCACAGAGCCTGATGTGGGGCTTGAGCTCAGGAACAGTGAGATCATGACCTGAGATGAAATTAAGAATCAGATGCTCAGTCGACTGAGCCACCCCGGTGCCCTGACCTCTGGGGCCTTTTCAACCCAAATGTGCCAGCTGTCCCCAGACAGCCGGTGCCGGGCCTGACGGAGCCGACACGGAGCAGACAGTGTGGCCTCCACCGTCCCTGCAGCACACGGTCCCAGGCATCCTCCCGCGGAAGGCGGGCCGTCGCCGCCTGAGGAAATGCCTGCTTGATGTGTGTGTGTCCGAGGGTTTAACTAAACTCACCTACGGTCAGATTTACAGAAAAGGGGAGATGCCAGCGCTGAGCTCCCACACCTCACACCTGCACAATAGGGGACGGATACTGAGACGTTGTCATTCACTAAAGTCCAGGGTAGGATTTCCTCCGTCTGTCTGCTGTCCCGTCCTGCCCCCGGGTCCCACTTGGGGACACCACGCTGCATTTCGTCATCTGCCTCCTGCTGGTGCTACGTTCCCCAGACTTGCTGTGTTTTGAGTAACCTTGGCGGCTTTGAGGAGCGCTGCTCGGGGTTTGGGGGGGGGTGTTCCCCTATCCCAATGTGCCTGATGGGTTTCTCATTTTTCGACTGAGGTTACGAGCCTGGGGAGGAAGGCCACCGAGGTGAGGTTTCATCTTCCTCACACGCATCGAGGGCGCCTGCTCTCACCGTGACTTACACACAGGTGCTGGCCTTGGCGTCTGGCTGAGTTGTGCTGGTCACAGCGCTTTTCCACGGTCAGGGTGCTCTTTCCCCATTTCCAGCCTGTCCACTTGGGAAGGATGTCACGGTGGGCAGCCCACACCTCCAGAGCGGGGGCCACGCTCCCTCCTGTGGGCAGAGTATCGACATGCGTTATTTGGGGGTTTCTGTATCTATATCCCATCCAATACCCACATTATTTGGGATCTCCTGGCTCAGAGCTTTGTCTGTTCTCCCAATCTCTCACGTGTGCCACAATCTGTTTCATACGGCCTCGTGGGTATTAATTTTGTACTTTGCTTTAAATCCAATACGATATCATTTACTTTGTCGCTGAAATCATCCTGACCTGGCCACTGGGCCCCCCCAGCGGGCTTCCGCCCCACCCGTGTTTCTGTGTGAACGTCGATGCAGCGGGCGGCCCCGTGCCCACCGCGCCTGCCCGGCTCTGTTCCTTGCCCTGGAACCGGCCGTTCCCCCAAGGCGCCCGCCTCTCTTGGCACAGGAGGCTGGAGGCCAAGCTCTGGGCGCTGGGAGCCCCTGGTGCCACCGGGACGTCACTGCTCCTGGGCCCCCGGCCAGCAGGGCAGGGACACGTGCGTGTGCACACGACCTGGGGACGTTTCTCGGCTCACCTGACACTGGGGCTCCGCGCCACCACCGGCACCGCACGGCTCGCTCCAGCCCGTCCTGCTCGCTGTCACCTCCACTCCCAGAGGGTCCCGGGCTCGGCGCAGCGGCAGCGGCTGGTCGCCCGGCCCCCGGGACCGGGTTCCCGCCGGAGCAGACACCCCGCGGCGCCCCTGCCCCTGGCCGCAGACTCGCTCCCTTCACCGTCTCTCAGGACAGCACGTCTCCCCACCCCCTTCTGTGAGCGCCTTTCATGCATTTGTAACACGGCTGGATTGTTTGGACCCATTTCTTTGTTCCGTCCTGAGATCCCCTGAACCTCGAAATAACTTTATAGGTTTTGTACGTTAAGGTTCACTCTCAGGGCTGCGAGGTTCCCCAAGTTCGGACAAACACTTGGTGTCAGGTGAGCACATCACAGCCTCGCACATGGTGCTCAGGCACCTGGAACATCCCCTGTGCTCACCCGCCCGGCCCCACCCCTCCTGAGCCCCTGGCAGCCGCTGACCTGCCTACCGTCTCTACAGTTTTGCCTTTTCCAGAATGTCCCATAAATGGGACCCTACGCAGCCTTTCCGCCTGGTGCCTTTCACTCCACCCTGTGCGGCCAGGACTCATCGAGGGCGCCGTCGCCCGACCGCCCGTTCCCTGCGAGACGGAGGAGCAGATGCCCGCGTGCACGCGCTACGCTGTGACTTTCTGTTCTCCCTCTGAAGCACATCCTGGCTCTTCCCTATTTTTGGCAATTCTAAGTAAAGAGACTACAAACATCTGCATGCAGGTTTTTATATGGATATACGTGTTTAAATTGGTTGGGTAAACACCTGCGGGCACGCTTCCTGGACTATATGGTAAGACTGTTTACTTTGTAAGAAGTGGGCAAACGGTCTTTGACAGACGCTCTACCGAGCGGGGTAGTGTTTCCTCACCCACGCCTCTGCCATCCCCGCCTGCAGTGGGAGGGGCCCCTCAGGGGTCAGGCCCTCAGGCTGTGCCTCTGTGGCCACGACATCCATGGTCCTGGTAGAGAATCTGTTTTCTGCCCGACCTGTGGTTGAGGTCTTTGTTTAAGGTTGTAGAAGCCCCGGCGGGCTCCGTTGGTTCAGCTCAGGTCATGATCTCACTGTTTTTGGGTTTGAGCCCTGTGTTAGGCTCCGAGCTGACAGCGCAGAGTATGCTTGGGATTCTTTCTCTCTCTCTCTTTGCCCCTTGCCTGCTCTCTCTCTCTCTCTCTCTCTCTCTCTCAAATAATGATTATAGAAGCCATCCCCTCTCTGTCCCTGATGTCCTGCATGCAGGGGATGCGGCCAGTGGCCGTCCCGTAATGCGAGGTCTCGGATGGGCGGCACGTACGCTAAGGGGAAGCGGAAGTAGAATAGGCTGGGAACCTTGACCCTCCATAGGCCACTCTGTGTCTGGGACACCTGAGCAAGCAAACAGCGGAAAGCCCGCCACAGACCCTCCCAGGCTGTGTCCCACCCCGGGGAGCCCGGTGGGAGGTGGGGAGCTCAGCTGGCAGGAGCCCCAGATTTCCCACCCACGCTCTCGTCCTGACTGATCCTTTCCCCTCGTGTATGACTGGGGATTTACGCAGAGGCCGGTCATCGTGCCCCTGATCTGTCTGTGTCATTTGACAAAGGTGCGATCACTTCCATGCCACCTGAGCCTGGGCTGTAGCGCACAGAGGGACCCTCCTCTGCCAGCCCGGGGGAAGGCGGACAGCCCCGAGGGGCCGCACGAGCCCCACTCCTGCAGGAACTGCATTGTGCCAACAGTGCACATGAACTTGAAAGAGGCCCCGAGCTCCAGGTGAGACACAGCCTGTCTGACTCCCTGACTGGGGCCGACGAGGCCCCGGGCAGACCAGCCGCCGGCCTTCCTGGGTCCAAGATAACGGATCGTGTGGTTTTGTACAGCTGAGTTCTGGTGCGACATAGAGTTTAACCAAATATGGAATTTAGGAGAAGCCCTCATAACCTTCCACGCACAGGCGCCCCGCACTCTGCTGTGCTTCCCAGATAGCACATCTTTCACGGACTGACGGTCCAGGACGCAGCGGGGGACGGCCCTGCAGATGTGGGGGGACAGGAGAACCAGGGTCAGGAGTGGGGCCCCAAGACGGGACTGAACTGCTGTCATCTCAGGATAAAGCAGACGGGGAGGGGGAGGTGCTCGGGGAGGGGGAGATGCTCCGGGAGGAGG